>NW_028270150.1:34484851-35084851 GCF_037043375.1 Chiloscyllium plagiosum
TGGCTAATCAACAAAACACACTGCTAAAACATATCAACATGTAAAATCCCCCTGAACTATGTTTGTTTTAGTCAAAACATGTTCTGTCAATAAGCTACTAATGACCCTGTCAAATGTCATATTTAGAGTAGCAAAGCTGGCAAAACCTAATTAAATCTCTAAAGGGCATCTCTAACCAATAAAGACAGCAGAACGTAAGTGCATTTTTTTTCTAGTACAGGAGAGTGATAGCAGGTGGATCATAATTAGAAACAGGCAGTTAGCTCAGATTTGTATTTTTGGGAGTAAATAAAGGTGCCATCCTGCCTGATTTGGGGGTGGGGGTGCTGTTGAAAATTGACCCCACCATATTTTAATTTGTTTCTGATTCTTTCTCAACCACTGTTCATTCCAGAAAAAACTCTTGTAGCTCAATGACTGAATTATTTTCATTTGGTGATCTAAGCAATGTGCTGGAGAAATCTGCAGACTTCCCAGACTCTGTAATCTATGTAATTATCATTGTCAGAACATGAGTACCATTTCTTTTCTGCTGCTTTAAAAAAAAAGCAACTCCACAGTAACAGGAGCCACACCAGTGCTACAGCTTTTACTGATTATCTTTTTCAACTCAATCTTTGCTTCCTAATTTATAATCGCCACAATCAGCTGCAAATAAATTGGATATCAGCAGTGATTCTTTCCATTTCAAAATTATCCATCAATTCAAACAAAAGCTCACTCCAGAACTACATACAAACATTATTTAAGAGCATCAGGTAGCCATTCAGTCCTTGGCTCCTCCTCTCTTATTTGTTCCTAGGTATAGAATGTCTAGAGGGGGATTTTGTGGTGCAGTTTTCATCCTCCTACCTCTGAGCCAAGAGGCCCAGGTTCAATGCCCACCTGCTCCAGAGATGTGCAATAGCATTCTTGAACATGTTGATTAGAAAAGGTCCAGAAGGCATATGATAAAGCTAATAAAAGAGGCATTATACAAAGGAGGGGGTCAAAGGAGGGATGGGACTGATTAGGGGCCAAAAAGGAGAATTGTACATTTGGAAATTTGAAGCAGGGGGTCTTGGCTAAGATATTCAATATCTTGCATTTGTCTTTACCAAGGAAGCAGAAGCTACCAAGGTCTTAGTGACAGGAGGGTGTAAAGTTGACAAGGAGGAGACTTTAGATAGACCCCTGATCTTAAAGTTGACAAGACACTGGGACCACCAGATGAAGATGCGAAAGATATTGAATGAAGGGAGGGTGGGAATTTCCAAAAGTTGAAAAGGACGTTGAGAAGTTCAGAAGAGCTTTACCAGAATGTTGCCTGGAATGGAGGGTTTGAGTTGTAAGGAGAGGCTGGATAGGCTTACAATTGTTTCACTGGATCATAGGAGGTGGAGAAGTTTATAAAATCATGAAGGGTATAGATAAGGTGAATGGCAAGGATCTTTTCCCGAGCTGGGGGTTTTCAAGACGAGGGAGCATATTTTTAAGATGAAAGGAGAAAGATTTAAAAAAGATATGAGGGGCAATTTTATTTTTAAACATCGAGTAGCTTGTGTGTGGAATGAACTTCCAGAGGAAGTGATGGATGTGGGTACAGTTACAACATTTAAAAGACATTTGGATAAGGACATAAATAGGAACAGCTTGGAGGGATGCAGACCAAGCACAGGCAGGTTAGATTAGTTAAGTTTAGAATTATGATCAGCATGGATTGGTTGCCCTGAAAGGTCTGTTTTCATGCTGTATGACAAACTTGTTGGAGTGGGCAGCTGAAGGTTTTTAGAGGAGAAATGTGAGGTGAATAGCTTTTAGAGGAAAGATCATTGAGACACAGTTTAAGCTAAAGGGCACTATACTAAAAGGTTTGCAGGAGCAGAGGGATCTGGGCTTAATATACTCAAGTCATCTAGGTAATCCTAGATGGAGGACAGGAAAAATTTCTGGCTGTAACAGCTGCTCCTTTATTGAGGTATTTTAGGTGTTGGAGGTGATTTCCTCGAATTCCACGAGCAGCAATTACTGTTTCATATGCTGTTGCATTGTTTTGGAACTTTGGAAAAAAAAAATAGTCAAAACAACAGCAGTTTTAAAAGGGAGAAGAACAGACAAAGGAAGCACATGGTGAGGTCTGTGCAGGAGAGAGAGAGAAAGAAAGAAATAGACATTGTTTTTGTTGTTTGAATTCATGTATCGCTGGACATCGGAATGCATCTGGGAAAATTAACAAACAGTGAAATTCACAACTAATCTTGGAGGAACTGTTGGGCGACATTCGCAGCACAGAATCAGATAAGTTCATTATTGTTTTAAGTGTGGCCTACAAAAAGTCTGCAGTAGTGAGTAGAATGGGTTCTTTCTTGATTATAAGCTTTTGGAGATATGTCTCTTGATTAAACTTAAAATATAAGCCATAACTATTAATTTAACCTGCGGCCGTGTTTGTAGAGGAATAAGACGGTGTTATTTTCTGGGTCTGTAGATTGTGAAGGAGCAAAAATGGCCTTTAGTAGAGTGATATGCACTTTTTGTCAGGTGTGGGAGTTTAAAGAGAGTTTAAGGATTACTGTGGATTATATCTGCCATAAATGCTGTTGGTTGCAAGTCTTATCAGATCAAATGGATCGGTTGTAGAGACAGTTAAAAGCAATGAGGAATTTGCAGCAGCAACAGTATGTGATGGATGGCAGTTATAGGAAGGGGGGAAAGTCTCAGATACAGTCAGATAGATGGTTAACTCCAGGAAAAGTAAGAGAGGTAGGCAGCTAGTGCAGGAGTCTTTTGTGGATATACCCATTTCAAATAGGTATGCTGTTTGGAAAATGTAGGGGGTGATGGATTCTCAGGGAAACGTAGCATGAACAGCCATCTTTCTGGTATTGAGACTGGTTCTAATGCAACAAGGAGTACGTTGGGTTCCAAGAGATCAACTGTGTTAGGAGATTCTGTAGTCCGAGGTACAGGTAGATGTTTCTGTGGCTAGCGGCGAAAAAGCAGAATGGTGTATTGCTTCCCTAATGCCAGGATCAAGGATGCCTCAGAGAGGGTGCAGAATGTTCTCACGGGGGAGAGGGGCCAGCAGGAGGTCATTGTCCACATTGGAACCAATGACATAGGAAGGGAAAAGGTTGAGATTCTGAAGGGAGATTACAGAGAGTTAGGCAGGAATTTATAAAGGAGGTCCTTGAGAGTAGTAATAATTGGATTACTCCCGGTGCTACGAGCTAGTGAGGGCAGGAATAGGAGAATAGAGCAGATGAATGTATGGCTGAGGAGCTGGTGTACGGGAGAAGGATTCACATTTTTGAATCATTGGAATCTCTTTTGGGCTAGAAGTGACCGATACAAGAAGGACAGATTACATCTAAATTGGAAGGGGACTAATATACTGGCAAGGAAATTGGCTAGAGCTGCTTGGGACAATTTAAACTAGTAAGGTGGGGGTGGGACCCCAGGAGATAATGCGGAAAGAAATCAACCTGAGACTGGTACAGTTGAGAACAGAAGGGAATCAAACAGTCAGGGCAAGCAGGGACAAGGTAGGACTAATAAATTAAACTACATTTAATTCAATGCAAGGGGCCTAACGGGAAAGGCAGATGAACTCAGGGCATGGTTAGGAACATGGGACTGGGATATCATAGCAATTACAGAAACATGGCTCAGGGATGGGCAGGACTGGCAGCTTAATGTTCCAGGATACAAATGCTACAGGAAGGATAGAAAGGGAGGCAAGAGAGGAGGTGGAGTGGCATTTTTGATAAGGGATAGCATTACAGCTGTGCTGAGGGACGATATTCCTGGAAATACATCCAGGGAAGTTATTTGGGTGGAACTGAGAAATAAGAAAGGGATGATCACCTTATTGGGATTGTATTATAGACCCCCTAATAGTCAGAGGGAAAATGAGAAACAAACTTGTAAGGAGATCTCAGCTATCTGTAAGAAAAATAGGGTGGTTATGGTAGGGGATTTTAACTTTCCAAACACAGACTGGAACTGCCATAGTGTTAAGGATTTAGATGGGGAGGAATTTGTTAAGTGTGTACAAGAAAATCTTCTGATTCAGTACCTACGAGAGACAGTGCAAAACTTGACCTACTCTTGGGAAATAAGGCAGGGCAGGAGACTGAGGTATCAGTGGGAGGACACTTTGGGGCCAGCAACCATAAATCTATTAGTTTTAAAATAGTGATGGAAATGGATAGACCAGATCTAAAAGTTGAAGTTCTAATTTGGACAAAGGCCAATTTTGACGGTATTAGGCAAGTACTTTTGAAAGCTGATTGGGGTAGATATTCACAGGTAAAGGAATGGCTGAAAAATGGGAAGCCTTCAGAAATGAGATAACAAGAATCCAGAGAAAGTATATTCCTGTTAGGGTGAAAGGGAAGGCTGGTAGGTATAGGGAATGCTGGATGACTAAAGGAATTGAGGTTTGGTTAAGTCAAAGAAGGAGGCATATTTAAGGTATAGATAGGATAGATCGAGTGAATCCTTAGAAGAGTATAAAGGCAGTAGGAGTATACTTAAGAGGGAAATCAGGAGGGCAAGAAGGGGACATGAAATAGCTTTGGCAAATAAAATTAAGGAGAGTCCAAACGGTTTTTACAAATACATTAAGGACAAAAGGGTAACTAGAGAGAGAATAGGGCCCCTCAAAGATCAGCAAGGCAGCCTATGTGTGGAGATGCAGAAAATGGGGGAGATACTAAACGAGTATTTTGCATCAGTATTTACTGTGGAAAAGGATATGGAAGATATAGACTGTAGGGAAATAGATGGTGACATCTTACAAAATGCCCATATTACAGAGGAGGAAGTGCTGGATGCCTTGAAATGCGTAAAGCTGGATAAATCCCCAGGACTTGATCAGGTTAACCTAGAACTCTGTGGGAAGCTAGAGAAGTGATTGCTGGGCCTCTTGCTGAGATATTTGTATCATCGATAGTCACAGGTGAGGTGCTGGAAGACTGGAGTTTGGCTAACGTGGTGCAACTGTTTAAAAAGGGTGGTAAGGACAAGCCAGGGAACTATAGACCAGTGAGCCTGACGTCGGTGGTGGGCAAGTTGTTAGAGACAATCCTGAGGGGCAGGATATACATGTATTTGGAAAGACAAGAACTGATTAGGGATAGTCAACATGGTTTTGTGTGTGGGGAATCTTGTCTCACAAACTTGATTGAGTTTTTTGAAGAAGTACCAAAGAGGATTGATGAGGCCAGAGCGGGAGATGTGATCTATATGGACTTCAGTAAGGCGTTCAACAAGGTTCCCCATGGGAGACTGATTAGCAATATTAAATCTCATAGAATATAGGGAGAACTAGCCATTTGGATACAGAACTGGCTCAAAGGTAGAAGATAGAGGGTAGTGGTGGAGGGTTGTTTTTCAGACTGGAGGCCTGTGACCAGGGGAGTGCCACAAGGATCGGTGCTGGGCCCTCTACTTTTTGTCATTTATGTAAATGATTTGGATACGAGCATAAGCGATACAGTTAATAATTTTGCAGATGACACCAAAATTGGAGGAGTAGTGGACAGCGAAGAAGGTTACCTCAGATTACAACAGGATTTTGACCAGATGGGCCAATGGGCTGATAAGTGGCAGATGGAGTTTAATTCAGATAAGTGCGAGGTGCTGCATTTTGGGAAAGAAAATTTTAGCAGGACTTAATGGTAATAGTCCTTGGGAGTGTTGCTGAACAAAGAGACCTTGGAGTGCAGGTTCATAGCTCCTTGAAAGTGGAGTCGCAGGTAGATAGGATAGTGAAGAAGGCGTTTGGTATGCTTTCTTTTATTGGTCAGAGTATTGAGTACAGGAGTTGGGAGGTCATGTTGCGGCTGTACAGGACATTTGTTAGGCCACTGTTGGAATATTGCGTACAATTCTGGTCTCCTTCATATCGGAAAGATGTTGTGAAACTTGAAAGGGTTCAGATAAGACTTACAATAATGTTGCCAGGTTTGGAGGATTTGAACTACAGGGAGATGCTGAACAGGCTGGGGCTGTTTTCCCTGGAGTGTCGGAGGCTGAGGGGTGACCTTATAGAGGTTTACAAATTATGAGGGGCATGGATAGGGTAAATAGACAAAGTCTTTTCCCTGGGGTCGGGGAGTCCAGAACGAGGGGGCATAGTTTCAGTGTGAGAGGGGAAAGATATAAAAGAGACCTAAGGGACAACTTTTTCAGACAGAGGGTGGTACATGTATGGAATGAGCTGCCAGAGGAAGTGGTGGAGGCTGGTACAATTGCAACATTTAAGAGGCATCTGGATGGGTATATGAATAGGAAGGGTTTGGAGGGATATGGGCCGGGTGCTGGCAGGTGGGATTAGATTGGGTTGGGATATCTGGTCGGCGTGGACAAGTTGGACCGAAGGGTCTGTTTCCATACTGTACATTTCTATGACTCTATTAAAAGGTGGTAGGGAACAGACAGAGCAGTTGTAAGACATGCAGTATCCAACACTTTATTAATAGTGTCATAGTATAGACTTGCAAAAATGCTATGCTGAACTCACAAGACATTTGTTAGACCTCAGCTCAGTCAGGGGCCACACTTTAGGAATGACCTGAATGCATAGGAGAGAGTGCAAAAGGGAGGTGATAGTAGTATTATTGCTGGACTATTAATACAGAGTCCCAAGAAATACTCTGGGGTTCTGTGATTAAATTTAAATTAAAGGAAAATATAGAATTAAAAGGTTTAACAATGACCATTAAACAACTGTGGATTGTTGGAAAAATCCACCTGTTTCACCAATGTCCTTGTAAGATAGAAACAGCTGTCCTTACCCAGTCTGGCTCACCTGATTCCAGACTCTCGGTAATGTGGTTGATATTTAACTGCCCTCTGGGCCATTAGGGATGGGCAATAAGTGCTGGCCAGCCTTTGACACCCAAATCTCATCAATGATTTTTTTTTTAAAAGTGGTTTATGAAAGTGGCTCCAGTGATGAGAAACATCAGCTGTGCGGAGAGACTGAAGAAGTTGGTTCTGTTTTCCTTGGAGGGGAAATGGCTGAGAGGAGATTTGGTAGTTTGCAAAATTAAGGAAGCTCTCGACAGAATGGATAGGATGAAGCTATTCCCATTTGTAAAAGGACCAAGATCTAGACAATGCAGATTTAAAGCAATTTGCAAAAGAAACAAATGTGTTATGAGATGTGAAATGTTTCCACACAACATGTAGTTAAGTTCTGGAAAGCACTATCTGAAAGTGTATTGTAGGCTGGTTCAACTGAGGTAACCATGAGGATATTGGAATGATTACCTGAATAGAAATAACGTGCATGGTCACTGGGAAATAGCATTAAATCACAATATTTCTAAAGAGCCTGTACCGACACAATGGGCAAAATGGCCTCCTTCTATTTTGTATGTTTTCTAAGATTCTGTAATTGTGGCCTCAGCTTTATTTTCCTGACTACCTTAGATAACTGTTGATTCCCTTTTTAGTCAAAAAAGCATCTTAGAAAGCATGAACATTACTAGTTTGTGGGAAAATGACATTTAATAATGAAACAGACACCAGATGAGAAATGGGCTTTAAAAAAATACAATCAGATTGGTTTCAATTCAATTTTTCAATGCTGAAAGGCTCATTGGACTTGACTCTTATAGAAAATAGGCTATAACTCCAACTCTTGAACCCTAATACAATGAAGTTGAAATGCAGTTCAGGTGGTGTTAATGATGACTGTCATTATAATTATTCTGGGCGGGTACTGCAAATGCTGGAGATTAGAGTCAAGATTAGAGTGGTGCTGGAAAAGCACAGTAGGTCAGGCAGCATCTGAGGAGCAGGAAAAATTGACGTTGCAGGCAAAAGTCCTTCATCTGACCTTTTGTGCTTTTCCAGCACCACGCTAATCTTGATTATAATTATTCTATCAATTACATGTCTGTTCACACCTGGACACTTGAACCTTTGCATTTTGGGGACACAGTAACAGTGGTTTTGTTACTGGACCAGTAATCCAAAGGCCAGATCTCATAATCCAGAAATATGAAATCAAATCTTACCATGGTTGCTAGGAAATACCAATTCAAAGTAATAAAAAAATTCAATCTGGAATAGAAGGCCTGTGTGTAGCCACTGTGACACTTGTGTTGAACTCCTAACTGCCTCCCCAATGTTTAGAGAAGGAAACCCACAGGCTATATCTGGTCTAGCCTAAACACAAAGTAGTGGTCTCATTGCAATGTGCTTAACTCTCAACAACACTGGAATGACCAATAAGTGCTCATCTGATCAGAAACGCCCATATCCCAAGCATGATGATTTTAAAGTTGTGAATTGGAAGGTCATCTTTGACTCAGCAGTTCCCAGGAATTCTCCTAGATTTACCCCGACTGGATCGTGTACTAATTAGGCAGCTTACACAGACAGTAAAAATATCAATCAAGATGGTGTCAATAACACTAATAGATGTTATCACTATTCTGCTGATTCAGCAGATCGTCCAGGATGACAGTGAGAAATGGCATGCAAACAAAAAGGTAACAGTCAAAGTGAGAGTCAATCAAATTTGTCTTTTTCAAAAGCTCTTTTTTCTTCTGAAGTGGCATCTCATCGAACAAAAACCTTTTGCAGAAAAGAACATCCTGTGTTCTCCTTCTGTTCTCTGGGTGATTTCCTTAAAATTGTGCGATCTTTTTGCCACTCCACTGACCAATGGAAATAGATATTCTCTGCCTGTTGATTAATATTCTTCCCAACAGTGCACAAACCCATCACTTCTTCTCAACTCACATTGTTTTCACGAAAAGGCCCAAACCCAAATTTCACCATGGACAGGATTTCTAATTTTTCAAGATTTTACAATTACTTACCTCTCACAAAGTTCAGAAAAGTACATAAAAAGATTTTTCAAATCTATTTTGGTTTTAGTATTTGTATACGACTTGTATTTTCTCATAATTGTCAGCTTTGTTATCAAGTCAGGCAGTATCCAAGGAGCAGGAGAATCGACGTTTCAGGCATGAGCCCTTCTTCATGAGAAAATTCATGCCTGAAACGTCGATTCTCCTGCTCCTTGGATGCTGCCTGACCTCCTGCGCTTTTCCAGCAACATATTTTCAGCTCTGATCTCCAGCATCTACAGTCCTCACTTTCTCCTAGCCTTGTTATCAAGTTAATTTTCAAAAAGAACTTATGGCTCTCATTAAGGTAGGCTCAGTAGTTAAGTAGTAAATCTAAAGTTGAGTCCTTTGGCCAAAACCATTGGCTCACGTTTTGCTCAGCAAGATTTAGGATAAGCTAATAAACCTGTCAAAATGTATTTTTAAAACATAGACATTTAATTAGTAATACAAATCTAACTTACCTGTGAACAAAATGCATTTTCTCAAGGTAAGTACAGCCTTTTGCAACATCCAGACATATGTCTATAAGGTCACCCACACAGAGCAAGGGCTAATGAAAAAATAGAATTTGAGATTGAAAGTTATTCTCACAGCATTAATTATACAAAAAAAATTAAAATGCTTAAGTTAGAAGTCAAATAGATGTTAAATAATAACAATTTGTGTTCTGTTTAATCAAAACTGGATAAATATCCACGTGCTTGCATATCCAAATGCCTGTGAAACAGCAAATCATTAGGATAAATGACTGGGTGGAAAGGATTTAATATTTTTACATCGTCCTTCGGAAAGAAGGTGATGATAGTTACGAAAGGCATTGAGCTTGAAATACAGAGGGCCAATCTTGTGTGAAAATTTCACAATGATTTTCATAAAATTTTATTTTTAATGTTATTTTGTCCTTAAAATTAAAATAACTGAATTCCTGGCGACTTAAATCATGCATGATTAGAGTTTCTTTTTAAAGTTCACCAAGAACTAATCACATCAAGTTGATCCAAAAACTGGCAAAACAATAAAAATTTTCTTTTCAAGTACAGTCAATAAAGTAAATTTTCATATCATAACCTACTTTTCACTTTCCAAAATGAACTTTTCAATTCACCGACCACACAAGAAACACAACCCAGCGCGAGTTTTTCAGAACTTAGAACCAGCTAAATACACCTAAGATTCAAAGAGCATGAGCAATCAACATGGAGCCTCATTAACTAGTTACTCCATGCTTTCTGTTGCTTCTTCTTACAGCTCTCTCTGCAGGTTTTGTTCTATGGCAGCTTTACGTGAACACTACAAATTGCAAATTAAAAATACCAGAACACTAAAGCAGGTTTGACATTGTTCTGTAAATTACAAATTAAATAAGAGATTAACATTCAAAACAATACAATTGTAAAAGAACAATACATGTTGTGATAGGTTCGTCTGAAGATATAATGATTTGATAAAAAGATGTTGAGAGAGTGAAAAGAAATAGAAATGAGTGAGAGGAGAGTGAGGACTAAGACAGCTGTAAGATAGCATATTTCAGTTTACAGATGTGATTAGGATTTCATTGTAAAATGAAGGATTTTATTTCCTATTCATTGATAAATATTTTGTAGATTATACCATGGTAAGGGGTTATTAAGTTCATGTTGCATATTTCCAAAAATACTAATGAAAAAGATCTGCAATTTTATTACTCATCTTCCAGCAATATAATGACGAGATTGTCAATTATTTCTATCTAACCCACCTGAGATCCTCTAGCTCCCCGGAGATAACTGAGCAAGTCTCTTCCCTTCATGAGCTCCAGGAGTAAGAATTGTGGCTCATTCAGTAGGCACACACCCAGCAGCTTAACTATATGGGAATGATCAAAATGACTAAAAGAAAACAAAGGCTCACAATAAGAATTAAAGTTGCCATAGTTAGAGAGCAGAAATCTGCCAGTGCAAAAAAAAGCTAAAACAAAAGTATTAATGAAAGACAAACCTTAGATTAGATTCCCTACAGTGTGGAAACAGGCCCTTCGGCCCAACAAGTCCACACCGACCCTCCGAAGAGCAATCCACCTAGACCCATTCCCCTACACCTAACACTACGGGCAATTTAGCATGGCCAATTCACCTAACCTGCACATCTTTGGACTGTGGGAGGAAACCGGAGCACCTGGAGGAAACCCACGCAGACACGGGGAGAATGGTCAAACAGACATTTGCCTGAGGGGGGAATTGAACCTGGGTCTCTGGCACTGTGAGGTAGCAGTGCTAACCACTGTGCCACCGTGCTACAAAGTGCATTGCTTTGTAAAAACACAGGAAAGAGGAAATTTGGAACTAATGTTTATTCAGAGTTATTTGAAAGAATCTTTTGTCAAAAAAGTCACCTTGGGAACACTTGACCCCATCCTTAAGTTCATAGTAAGATCAGCAAAAATAATTCCTGTAGATAATGTACAGTGTTTCAGTGTAGATGAGACAAAATCAATTGCATATTTCGTTATCTCTGCCACTAAAGGTGGGTAGAATCAATGTTTACAGGCCACTAAACAAACTGTATTTCAAAAACAATTTTTTTTTAATAAACCTTACACAAATACGGTATCGATGAAGGAAGTCTACGTTAGAGTGATGCTGGAAATAGCATTTTCCTGCTCCTCGGATGCTGCCTGACCTGCTGTGCTTTTCCAGTACCACTCCAATCTAGACTCTGGTATCCTTGTTTTTACCTATGGATGAAGGAAGACTGATTAATATTTGAAGGAGGTAGGCATCAGGTTGGATTTTGATTTGTTTCCACTAAAGTAGGGCAAGTTGATTTTAAGAACGTTATGGACGATTTTAACTGGAACATCATTGATTGTTTTAGAAATTTGTGTATTATTTCAGCCACCATGGTAGAATTTGTCAGAGCTGCCAAGAGATGTACAAAGTTTTTAGGGCAGACTATTGGGTGCTAGTGGGAAAAAGCCTCAAGAGACAGTCAGAGTTATACAGCACAGAAACAGACCCTCCCGTTCAACCAGTCCATGCCAACAATAATCCCAAATGAAATTAATCCCACCTATCTGCACTTGGTCCATATCCCTCCAAACATTTCTAATTCATGCACTTATCTAAATGTAACTTAAATATTGTAACTGTACCCAGATCCACCACTTCCTCTGAAAGTTCATTCCAGACATGAACCACAGTCAGTGTAAAAAAAAAGCCCCATGATATTTTAAAATCTTTCTCCTCTCACCTTAAAAATATGCCCCCTTGTCTTGAAATCCCCGTAGGGAAAGGACACCTGCTATTTTCTTTATCTAGACCCCTCATGACTTTATAAATCACTATAAGGTCACCTCTTAACCTTCTATGCCCCAGTGAAAAATGTCCCAGCCTATTCAGCCTCTCCTTATAACTCAAACCCTCCAACCTGGTAAATCATTTCTGAATCCTCTCCAATTTAATAATATCCTTCCTGTAACAGGGAGACCAGAACTGGACACAGTACTCTCTGGAAGAGGCCTCACCAATGTGATGTACAACCTCAACATAACATTCCAACTTCGATACTCAGAGGTCTGAGCAATGAAAGCAAGTGTGCTAAATGCTTTTTTTAACCACCCTATCTATATATAATTGTGATAACACTGAATTAACAGAGGTTGGCAGAGGTACGCATGGAGTGCCCTTTTTACTTACAAGATGCAACTTTCACATGCCGAGAAAAGAATCCTAATTGCATTTGTTTGTCAAGCAAATTGTCATTAACATGGAGGTACGTAAGAGAGAAAACCAAGAAATTTTGCATTTAACTAGTGCTTTTCAAGGTCATTGGATGACTCCATGAACTGTACAGCCAAGGAAGTGCTTTTGAAGAGCAGTCATAATGTAACATCGGAAAACTGGATAAAAAGGCACGGCCATTATTTCACTCAGACACAGATCAATATCAAACTCTAGGGAGGATTTTCATTTGGTCCAGTTATTGCAATATCACAGTTATTTTATAAATAACACATTTAAAATTTTGATGCACATTCAGAAGAACATTTCTTATACTTTTAAATAATCTGAGAAAAAAATTCAAACAACTTAAAATTAGATCGGAATTTAGAGAAACTCCAAGTATAGACCAAGTTGTTTGCTTTCTTCAGTGAACATCTTTAAGCAGGGACATTGCATATCCTTCTGCTGCAAGTTTTGCCCCTGCTCCACCTCTCCTACTTTCTCTCAAAATATTTTGTGGTATTGTTTTGTCATTGGAAACTAAATCCTCTTGCAATCATTCCTATTCATAATCCCCATCAGTTCCCAATCACTCGCAGAATTTTGGGTTCTTGCACAGGTTTGAATTTGAAACACTCTGCTGTCAATATATAATCATGAAGTTCTCCAACAATTTTCAACCTGTAGCACCTTTACTCTTCAGTGTTAGAGAAGCATAAATATCTCAATCATTGCTTACCAATAAACCTACCTCATTAAATGGGCCTCTTTGAGGAATTCAGACTTTTCATGATCAGTTGCCCCTTTTCTCAGAGTCTGGTAAGTAAATAAATATACTCTTGTGAAACTGCATTGCAATTTTGGCTAATAACTTTCAGCTTAATGTGAATTTATTGATTTCAGTTGTGACCACTAAATTCAATTGGTATCTAAGACAGAAAAAAACGTATTACAATGAATTTTCTATTTCCCACAACAACTAAGTAAGGAGGGGACATTGATAACACACTGACAATCTGGTTAGAACTTTGAAAGTTAATCTCAATTATAAATGCATATTGAGTTTGAATTCAGGGTTCAACTCCAAGTGGGAATTTAGTTAACTGGAGGGGAATTGGGGGCCTTTATGAAAATGACTCAAGTTGTGTCAAGAAGGTCAGTGCAGTTCTGACCTAGAGATTATAACTTGCATTTATCCTATCAGTATGTTTGCCTTAAAAAAGCTTATATGTGAGGCTAAACTTTCCTAGCCACTGCACAATATTGTCATTGACGAGAAAGTTTAGATAATTGCATGAGATCAGCAATAAGATGATTACGGATGTCAAGAGCAAAAGGTCAAACTTTCTAATAAAGTGTTAAACAGCGAGATGAGATGCTTACCAGTGAGCAGGGAAAGGCCTAATTGCATGCTTCAGCATGCATCAACATCCACATTATGTCATCTTGCCTCACTGCTATGCAGATTTCCCATTCTCCCACCCACATTGGTGACACACAAGTCAGAGAGGTAAACAGGTGACTTCAGTTCACAGTTTACTTCTGCAGACTCCATCTTGGAAACCATGCACAAACAGCTCTGGGCATGCTCATGCAGTGAGCAACATCATGCACCACCATCCAATTGGGTCTCCAGGTCCTTGTCAGCAAAGCAGGGTGCCAATTTGGGGCAACTAACAGGAACCATACAGGGCAGCTGCATAGTGCCAGCATTACCTGAATACATGCCTGGGCTTCAAACTGATGGTGGCACCAAGAATTCTGGGAGGTCCCGTGGAACTAGTTTAGTTTGGAAAACTTGATCAGCATGGACAAGCAAGACCGAAGGGTCTGTTTCTGTGCTGTATAACTCTATGAGTCTAACAGACAGTACATCCAAATGTGATAAAGGAGACTCCAATGAATAGGATGTTACAGGGGTGGGGTGCACAGGTAATTATGCAAATATGGACAGACAGTTTGAGGAAAATCATTATGGCTCACAGAGAGAAACCATCCATAAAAATCTCACCAAAACTGATTCTTAGTTTGTTTCTGGTAAAATTCAGCTTGAGGGGTACCACTGAATCTAATGCCCAATTTAAGATCAGTGATTGTAGAAAGAAACTGTTAGCAGCAACTGTAACATTGACTTACTGGAAGGCAAGAATATGCCTTCTTTCTACTGCTCATGTCTAACAGTTGGGATTACACACACAGCGCACTCCCAGTAGGAAATGTGGGAACTCACTGCATCATGTGAGTCATTTCCATTTGCATTGCAATCAAAGACTAATCAAGGAGTCTTCAGAATAGCAAAGATCAGATACACAGAAAAGCAGAGCTTGCATGTATATGTATACAACAGAAAGCACAAGGGCTGAAAATGTGATGCTGGAAAAGCGCAGCAGGTCAGGCAGCATCCAAGTAACAGGAGAATCGACGTTTCGGGCATAAGCCCTTCTTCAGGAATGAGGAAAGTGTGTCCAGCAGGTTAGGATAAAAGGTAGGGAGGAAGGACTTAGGGGAGGGGCGTTGGAAATGCGATAGGAAATGCGATAGAAAGCACAATACAACCAAAGAATTACCTAGAAGTGCAGTCACTGTTTTTTGTGGCAAAAGTGACACCTAATGAAAGTTACCATATCTCATGGAAAACATTCAAATCAATAGTTAATCTATTCTTGCTGGTGCTGAGAAAGGAAAGAATGTTCTCCCAGACACTCAGAGAATTTCTGAGTCTTCTTTGTCAGGATCCATATGAGAAAGTGTACTGATATGCAAGTCCCTCTGTGCCCAAAACATCATCAGAAAAATTAAAGACTGAATCAAATTACTCAAAATCCCAATTTACCTGCCTGACAAATTCAGGTTATTAAAATAGATTCTTTACTTAACAAGAAATTACAGTTTATTCCAAATAAATCAGTTCCAGCCACAAGCAAAATAAATATAAACTTTACAGTTTATAACTCCTTAATTTAAACATTATCCTTCTAAAACCAGCACACACATGCAGAAGTCATAGACAAACAAGGAAATATAGTGGAGGGAAACAAAATGGAATGCAGTCCATAGCGTCAATCCACTGGATTCAACAAGCTGTCTTTTAGCTCAAACTCTCCATTCCCAGCAACATCTGTGTAAACCATTCCTGAACTCTTTCAAGTTTAGCAACATCTTTTCTATAGCAGGAAGACCAGAATTGAATGCAGTATTCTAAAAGTGGCCTCACTAATGTCCCATACAGCTGCAACATGATGTCCCAACTCCTATACTCAATACACTGGCCAATGAAGTCAAGTGCGCCAAACACCTTCTTAACCACCTTGCCTACCTGCGACTCCACTTTGGAAGAACTATGCACCTGCACCCCTAGGTCTCTCTGTTCGATAATAATCACCAGGGCCCTCCCATTAACTGTATGTCCTGCCCTGATTTGCCTTACAAAACGGCAACACTTCACATTTATCTAAATTAAACTCCATCTGCCGTTCCTTGGCCCATTGACCCATCTGTGGTTCAAGGCTGGAATCAAACCTGGGTCCCTGGCACTGTGAGGGAGCAGTGTTAACCATTGTACACCATGCTACCCCAGATTTATTAATGGGATTCAAATTTCACTATCGACCATGTTGGGATACAAAGCCACGTTCATAAAGCATAGAGCTGGGTCCTCTGGATTTCTGGAGAAGTCTTACTCTACCTCGGTCTACACTTTGCAAACCTTGAATATACTTCAAGTACAAGCTTTAATTACCTAATGGGGAAAGATAGGATTGCTATAACTGAGGGATATTGAAACATGAGCATAATTCAAGATTATAACTTTATACCTTGTAGTTTTAATATCAGGTCTACCCTTATGAATTAATTGTTGGATGTCAAAATTTTCTTTATATTGTTAAACATTTCTGTTTGAGTTTGCAAAATAGGATACCACCTGGGATATTAATTTCTTTTAGACAAACTTGGCATATTTCTAATATTTTATGTTTTTACTTCAAATTTTCTGTTTTATTTCCAATTTAGATTGCTTGTGCAGCTAAGATTTCATGGCATGCAATGCAGCACTCACTTTCATTTCCCTTTACCACATACATTGTTGAGCACTTACTTTCACAGCTACTTTGACATTGCCACTACCAGGCCCCAAAATGTCTTCAGCTTTTCCTTCAAACACTTCTCCAAATGCTCCACTACCAAGAAAATTTAGCAAAGTAAGTTTCTGTCTTGGAAACAGTGGAAGAGATTCAAACTCCACATGTGCAGGGAGGGAGCTGAAAAAAGAAAGTTTGAATAGTTCATCAAATTTTTATCCTCTTTGCTCCGATTGCAAATGCATTAATAATGAGCACTGCGGAGTTTCAGATCAGTCACAGTTTGAACAGATTTGCACCCTAAAAATTAAAATTTAAACAAAAACAAAGATTCTCTGAGCCCCATTTGATATAATTTGTCAGCAGTCTAAATGCACTGGTCACAGACTTTGCAGCAGCAGTTCAAAGAAATTTGTAGACAGTTTTTTTCACCTTCATTGGATTGTAAGCTTAGAGTTAGTGGTCACCAACGGTAGCAATAGCAATGTTAGTTTACACAACTATAAGCAACCGCAATAGCCTGTACATGCCACATCTACCAGTCTCAAATTTACATTTACCTAACATACAAGTGATTCAGTGTTGTTCATTGAAAATTTGCTTCGACCTGCTTAGCCCAGAATAGAGTTCAATCAATGGCAAATAGTCATAGTCATTCATCAATTTACAATCCATTAGTCTTGAATGAACTCAGTCATCCATGGTGCGAATCTTAAGATAATGCATGCACCAATATTATAACTGAAGGTTATATAAGAGACCAGGGTACCATGCTTAATAATTAAGGTATAGAATCTAATGCAGGTAAAAGGAAAGAAAGCTAATTGTACCTTGATGTATACCAGATGTTTGTCTGAATTACTGATGCGCTCATATCTCTGATCCAAGCCAGTTCCAAATCTGGGTTATAGTTCACATGAAGAGTGGTTGTGTCTCCCTTTTGTTTATTACGATTTACATTTTGGGCTGAAAAATGTTTAAAAAGTGAAGTTTGCTAAAGAGATAAACATACAAAATTACATTAATAGTGAAACTCTAGCAATTGATTATAACCCAGGGTGAAAGACAAGTCTGGAGGATCTTGCCTTGTCTGTCTGTCTATCTGTCTTTTCTCACATTCCTGATGAAGGGCTTGTGTCTGAAATGTTGATTCTCCTGCTCCTCAAATGCTGCCTGATCTGCTGTGCTTTTCCAGCACCACACTCTTGACTCTGATCTCTAGCATCTGCAGTCTTCAGTTTCTCCTAGACAACTGAAGCAAGACTTCACCATTCCTAAACTCAAAATTTCTTACAATAATGGCTAACATCCCATTAGCCTTCTAATTAGTTTGCATCATCTGAATGTTAGCCTTCAGTGACTTATTACATGGATACCTACACCCTGCTATATGACTACACTTTCCAATCTCTTACCATTTAAGAAATACTCTGCTTATCTGTTTCTCCTACCATGCTTAAATTTACTCTCAGTATACCTCATGTGCCATGGTCTTGCCCAATCACCGAGTCTGATCAAACCCTCCTGAAGCCATTTTACATTATCTTCATACAGACATTTCCATTAACCTTCATATCAACTACAAATTTGGAAATATTACATTTGTCCTGACATCCAAGTCTTTGATATATATTGTGAACCACTGGAGCCCATGCACTGATCCTCACTAGTCACAACCTGCCAATGCAAAAATGACCCAATTATGTCTAGTCCATGTTTGTTAACCAATCCTTCTTAACCCATGGCAGTACATTACCTCTTACCCAAAGTGCTTTAATTTTGCTAACCCACCTCTTGTGAGGGACCTTATCACATCCATTGACTCCTCTTTATTAATTCTGTTAGCAATATCCTCAAACATTCCAACAAAATTGTCAAATACAATTTCTCATTTGCAAATCCATGCTGACTATGCCCAATCAGATCATTATCATTCAAGAGTTCATTTATCACATCCTGTACAATAGATTTTAGCATTTTCCCTCCTATTGATGCAAGGCTAACAGGATTCACCTGCTTTCTGTCTCACTCCCATCTGAAATAATGGTTATTTTTTTAAATAGCAGATAACATTCCAAATTTTGGAGGTGATCACCAATGCTTCTATAATCCCTATTGCCATTTCCTTCAATGCTCTTGGATGCAGAATATCTGATGCTGAGGATTTATCCCAACTTTAAGACCCATTAAAGTCTCCTGTATAACCTTATAAATACTAACTCAGGTAAAACAGATGCAAACTCATTATTTAGTTTCTGCCATTTCTCTGTTTCCCATTACAAATTCTCCTGACTTTGCCTGTAACAGACCTGCATATATTATAGCCCGACATTTTCTTTTTCTATACCAAAAAAACCCTTCACAGTTCATTTACATTTTGTATCAATATTCTATTCTCCCTTTTCTGATCAGTTCCTTGGTCCTTCTTTGCTGTATGAAAAATCTGTACTCAGATTTATCACTATTTCTGGCAACTTTATAACTCTCATCTTTTCACCTCATACAATCCTTAACTTCCTTTCCAGCCACAGTTGAACCACCTCTGATTTTTTTGTAGGTATTTTCTTGAAGGTAGGTACTAGTTCTTTAAAGATTATCCATTGTCCATTTACAGTACTTTCCCAATTTAGCTCAGCCAACCTATGCTTCACATTGTTATAATTTCCCTTATTCAAATTTAAGACCCATGTTCCAGATTGAACTACCTCACTCTCAAATATAAAATTCAATTATATTGTGTTCACTCAACCCCAAAGTTCTCTTGCAAGATTATTAATTAAACTTTCTCATTTCATAATATTGGTCTAAAGTAGCCTATCGTCTTTTTGGCTCAGCATAATGCTATAGAAAAGCATCCCTGAGATACTCTAGAAATTTGGCCTCCACAACTTTAATGCTTAATTGTTTTACACAGTCCATGTGCAGATTAAAGTCACCCATAATTACCCATCCTACATGATTCTGTCCTCTCCTGATTAATACCATGTCTATTTGGTAGTCTATAAATAACTCAAATCAATATCACATTCCTGATGAAGAGCTTATGCTCGAAATGTCGACTCTCCTGCTCCCAAGATGCTGCCTGACCGGCTGTGCTTTTCTAGTACCACACTTTCTGACTCTGATCTCCACCATCTGCAGTCCTCACTTTCTCCTCAAATCAGTATTTTCTGCCCTTTTCTGTTTCTAAGCTCCACCCAAACAGATTCCACTCATTGTTCTTCCATTTGGAGATCCTCACTCACTGACATATTGATGCCATTCCTTTTTAGCAGTGCGAATCCATCTCAATTTCCTTCCAAAGTATCAAATCCCCTTGAAGATTCAGTTCCCAGTCTAGTCACTATGTAGCCATGTTTCTGTAGTGAAAATTATATCTTAACCATTTATCTCTATTTGTGCCTTAGATCATCAATGTGATTGCAAATGCTGCATGCATTCCAGAAGAACAAAGAACAAAGAAAATTACAGCACAGGAACAGGCCCTTCGGCCCTCTAAGCCTGCATCGGCCCTCTAGCTAAATCTGTCGCCTATTTTCTAAGGATCTGTATCCCTCTGCTCCAGACACATCTTAAATGATGCTATCATGCCCACTTCTACCACCTCTGCTGGCAATGCGTTCCAGGAACCCACCATACTCTGCGTAAAGAGCTTTCCACATATACCTCCCTTAAACTTTTCCCCTCTCACTTTGAACTGGTGACCCCTAGTAATTGAGTTCTGCACTCTGGGAAAAAGCTTCTTGCTATCCACCCTGTCTATACCTCTCATGATCTTATAGACCGCAAACAGGTCCCCCCTCAACCTTTGAGGAGAAAGTGAGGTCTGCAGATGCTGGACATCAGAGCTGAAAATGTGTTGCTGGAAAAGCGCAGCAGGTCAGGCAGCATCCAGGGAACAGGAGAATCGACGTTTCGGGCATAAGCCCTTCTTCAGGAATAATCCTGATTCCTGAAGAAGGGCTTATGCCCAAAACGTCGATTCTCCTGTTCCCTGGATGCTGCCTGACCTGCTGCGCTTTTCCAGCAACACATTTTCAACCCCCTCAACCTTTGTCTTTCTAATGAAAATAATCCTATTCTACTCAACTTCTCTTCATAGCTAACACCCTCCATAACAGGCAACATCCTGGTGAACTTCCTCTGCACCCTCTCCAAAGCATTCACATCCTTTTGGAAATGTGGTGACCAGAACAGTATGCAGTATTCGACATGTGGCTGAACCAAAGTCTTATACAACTGTAACATGACCTGCCAACTCTTGACCACTCTATTGACTTGTGTTGCCACTTTCAGGGTACATTGGACCTGAACACCCAGATCTCTCTATTCATCAATTTTCCGCAGGACTCTTGCATTTACTGTATTCCATTCACTTTTGAATTGGATCTTCCAAAATGCATCAACTCGCATTTGCTCGGATTGAACTCCATCTACCATTTCTCTGTCCCAACTCTCCGGTATATTCTATACTGTTGTATACTCTGACAGTCCCTTTCACTATCTGCTACTCCACCAATCTTAGTGTCATCTGCAAATGTGCTAATTAGACCACCTATACATTCCTCCAGATCATTGATTTATATCACAAACAACAGTAGCCCCAGCACGGATCCCTGTAGAACACCACTGATTACAGTTCTCCATTTTGAGAAACTCCCTTCCACTATTACTCTCTGTCTCCTGTTGCCTAGCCAGTTCTTTATCCATCTAGCTAGTACATCCTGGATCCCATGTGACTTTAGTTTCTCCATCAGAGTACCATGGGAACCTTATCAAATGCCTTACTGAAGTCCATGTATATGATATCTACAGCCCTTCCTTTATCAATCAAATTTGTCACTTCCTCAAAGAATTCTATGAAGTTGGTAAGACATGACCTCCCCTGCATAAAACCATGTTGCCTATCACTGATAAGCCCATTTTCTTCCAAATGGCAATAGATCCTACCCCTTAGTATCTTCTCCAGCAGCTTCCCTACCACTGACATCAGGCTCACCAGTCTACAATTACCTGTATTATCCCTGCTACCCTTCTTAGACAAGGGGACAGCATTAGTAATACTCCATCCTCCGGGACCTCACCCATGTTGAAGGATGCTGCAAAGATATCTGTTAAGGCCCCAGCTTTTCCTCTCTCACTTTCCTCAATAACCTGGGATAGATCCCATGCGGTCCTGGGGACTTGTCCACTTAATGCCTTTTAGAATATCCAACACCTCTTCCCTTCTTATGCCGACTTCACCTAGAGCAATCAAACATCTATCCTTAACCTCAATATCCGTCATGTCCCTCTACTTGGTGAATACCGACACATAGTACTCATTAAGAATCTCACACATTTTCTCTGACTCCACGCATAACTTTCCTCTTTTGTCCTTGAGTGGGCCAACCCTTTTTCTAGTTACCCTCTTGCTCCTTCTAAATGAATAAAAGCCTTTGGGATTTTCCCTAACCCGGTTTGCTAAAGATATTTCATGACCCCTTCTACCCCTCTTAATGCCTTATTTCAGATTGGTCCTACATTTTTGATATTCTTCCAAAGCTTCACCTGTCTTCAGTCGCCTAGACCTTATGTATGATTCTCTTTTTCCTCTTAGCTAGTCTCTCAATTTCACCTGTAATCCATGGTTCCCTAACCATGACATTTCTATCCCTCATTTTCACATGAACGTGTCTCTCCTGGACTCAAATCAACCTCTCTTTAAAAGCCTCCCACATATCAAATGTGGATTTACCTTCAAACAGCTGTTCCCAATCTACATTCCCCAACTCCTGCCAAATTTTGGTATAGTCGGCCTTCCCCTAATTTAGCGCTCTTCCTTTAGGACCACTCCCATCTTTGTCCATGAGTATTCTAAAACTTACGGAATTGTGATCACTATTCCCAAAGTAATTCCCTACTGAAACTTCAACTGCCTGGCTGGGCTCATTCCCCAGCACCAGGTCCAGTATAGCCCCTTCCTGAGTTGGACTACTTAAATGCTGCTCTAAAAAAAACCCCTGGATGCTCCTTACAACTTCTGCTCCATCTAGACTTCTAATACCAAGTGAATCTCATTCAATGTTGGGAAAATTAAAATCTCCTATCACCACCACCCTGTTGCTCCTACATCTTTCCATAATCTGTTTGCATATTTTTACCTCTATCTCACACTCGCTGTTGGGAGGCATGCAGGACAGCCCCAACATTGTTACCGCACCCTTCCTATTTCTGAGCTCTGCCCATATTGCCTCACTGCTTGAGTCCTCATAGTGCCCTCCTTCAGCACAGCTGGGATATCCTCTCTGACCAGTAATGCAACTCCTCCACCCCTTTTACTTCCCTCTCTATCCCGCCTGAAGCATTGATATCCTGGAATATTTAGTTGCTAATCATGCCCTTCCCTCAACCAAGTCTCAGTAACAGCAATAACATCATACTCCCAGGTACTAATTCAAGCCCTAAGTTCATCTGCCTAACCTACTACACTTTTTGCATTAAAACAAATGCACCTCAGACCACCAGTCCCTTTGTGTTCACCATCTGCTCCCTGCCTACTTTTCCCCTTAGTCACGCTGACTTCATTATCTAGTTCCTTACATGCTTTAGTCACTAACTCCTTACTGACCACTAACCTCCTCATTTGGTTCCCATTCCCCTGCCATATTAGTTTAAACCATTCCCAACAGCGTTAGCAAAAGCACCTCCAAGGACACTGGTTCCAACCTGGTCCAGGTGTAGACTGTCCAATTTGTAATAGTCCCATTGCCCCCAGAACCGGTCCCAATGTCCCAAAAATCTGAACCCCTCCTGCCTCTTCTTTCATTTCTACTCTGACTAGCACGTGGCACTGGTAGCAATCTTGACATTACTATCTCTCAGGTCCTACTTCTTAATTTGGTTCCTAACACCCTAAATTCTGTTTGGGTGCCCTTAACCTTGTCTTTCTATCATAATTCTGTACATGAAGTGTTCTTGATGCTCAGCTTTGTTTCTCCTGATTTCCAGTCTCTATCACAGCTTTTCTACTTCCTATTATCGTTAACTCACTTCCAATTTAGGTTCTTCCTCAGGTTCCATTACCCCTGAAAAGCTAACTTATACCAAGCCCAACAGCGCTAGCAAATCTTCCTGCAAGGTTATCAATTCCATCCAACTTGTACAGGTCCCAGATTACATCACAATGCCTCAGAAATCTGATTCCCTCTCTTTTACATCAGTTAACCTTGTGCTCAACCGATCAGTTCTCATGTTGTTGTCCTCATAGTGGCTTGGTACTGAGATTAGATTAGATTAGATTACTTACAGTGCGTAAACAGGCCCTTCGGCCCAACAAGTCCACACCGACCCCCCCCCCCCCCCCCCCCAACACTATGGGCAATTTAGCATGGCCAATTCACCTAACCTGCACATTTTTGGACTGTGGGAGGAAACCGGAGCAAACCCACGCAGACATGGGAAGAATGTGCAAACTCCACACAGTCAGTCGCCTGAGGTGGGAATTGAACCTGGGTCTCTGGTGCTGTGAGGCAGCAGTGCTAACCACTGTGCCACCGTGCCGCCCACAGAAAGTAATCCTGAGATTACTACTCTTCTGGTCATAGAATCATAGAATCCCTACAGTGTGGAAGCAGGCCATTTGGCCCAACAAGTCCACACTGACCATACAAAGAGTATCCCCTACCCTATTACTCTCCATTTCTCCACACCTAATCTACACATCATGCTCATCATGCTAACCTCCTAAAATCTAAATTCAGGACTTCATCCCTCTTCCTACTTATTGCTTTGGTACCAAGGTGATCCGCAAGATTGGCTTGATCCCATCCCCTAGAAGGATGTCCTCCAGCTGCTCCTTGACCTTGGCACCAGGAAGGCAATTTACCATCAGGGAATCATTTTTAATGCAAAAGAAACATCGATCTGAAACATCAGCTGTGAGGTCCCACATCACTATTCCCCTTCAATTCTTCTTCTCTCCCTGTACAGTGAAGACACCTATGATACCACAGACTTGGCTCAGATTGCACTCTCCTAAGGAACCATTGCCTTCACTGGCTTCCGAAATGGAATACCAATTAGTCAGTAAGATAGATTGAGGGCCCACATGCACTAACTGCTTGGTTTTTCTAGACTGCCTGATAGCCATCCATTCCCTGTCCAATGCTCACTTCTAACCACAGCATGACCACCTCCGTACACATGCTATCCACATAGTCTTCTGCTTCTCAGATGCACAATAGGCTCCAGCTCTATTCAAGTTCTGAAAATGTGCACAACCAACACTGTGTTAATGAAAGTGGAGAGCTCCTGAGACAGTGGGGATCACAGAATTCATTACATAATTTATGGCATTGGCATGGGGTGGTTTTGCTCCACTTGGCCTACAAGAAAACATTCAAGGAGTGAATCTTTTCACTTTGTTGGTCTCTTCTAACCCTCTCAGTAAGATGGATATGGAGCACTTGTCGCACTTGTCAAGTTAAAATAATCTTTGCACATGAATGACATCAAATTTAAGCATTTCAATTCAACATGTAATTAAATCCCAGGGAAAGGACAGGTGTTCACTGCCAAATATACACCTGCTCAAAGAACACAAGGCACAACTGTAGTTTGGGCAAGGTGAGTACAGGTAGCCCTCGGTATCCAAAAGTAGAGCATTCCCAGGAAAATGTTCGTAAACCTAAAATGAAGATGCGTAAAGTGAAGGTGCGAGATTTAAAAGGGAAAATGTATCGCTGTTTTTCGTAAAAGCAAAAATCCTCTTTGGATTCGCGAAAACAGGTACTAATGTAGGTATTTCGTAAAAGCAAAATTGAGTAAAGCAGACATTAGAAAAGCGGAGGATACCTGTACTGAACTGAGAAAGGGGAATGTTGGAGTTAAAATATCAGCAATCAGGCACAACAGGAAATAGCAGATCATACATCTCAGTTTACATCTCAGGTCTTTAAGAAGAGTCTAGAATGATTTATTTAATTTTGAAACAAACGTATTTCAAAAAGAGCATCTTGCAAACTCACCATAAGCTGCTATTGTAATACAAAAGACAGCCATTATTACTGTAGCACAAACAGTTCCAAGTACAAGTAGTACCAGATTTTCACGAGGTTCTGTTGAAACATTATTTGGAAAGTTTAAACAAACTCTCTTCAACATCAGATTTGCTTATGTCGATGTACCTTTGCATATACAAAGTCCACATACCGCTCTAATGCAATAAAGGCCTTTTAAACTGAAACACATTCACTGAATTAAAATGTAGACAAAACACGCACAAGAATGTTTAAGGAATATGAATACCTCTGCAGGCAATGTTATAAATATTTCCTTTATAAAGTGAAAAAACAATCAATCAGTTGAGACTTTTGAATGGATTACAAAAATTAGACACTTTTAAATTTTCCTGCAAACAGCCAACTATTTAAAATAGAACAATACATTTGAACTAACTACTAGAGTTTGACAAGCCAAAATCTAGCAGAATATGAAGAATTTAAAACTAAAATCCAAGTTCCACATAAGCAATATTACACACCATGTGTTTCAGGTGTATTTTTTTTTTTAAAGAGACTCAAACTGAAGTATTTTAAAGTGGTTATTGCCTCATCTGTCAAATGGCAGAGAGGTTCTATGAGCATATTAAACCACCATATGATAATATTGTATGCAATATATTTTGAGATACAATCCTAACACAGTAACACTGTAGTACCAGGTATCCACTCTATAATTCACTAGCAATTTTAGTGATTGCCATTCATAAAATCTGTGTTTTCTATCATAATTAATCTTGGATATCAGATATTTCACATAGCTGTGTGATCATATGTTATTACAACTTTGTAAAGTTATGAGCTTACTGAGTAGAGGCTACAGTTTTCAAAATACTGAGTTCCAGATTTTATCTAAATCTAATTCACAAATTTAAGAGGCGTTCAGGGGGCTATACACAGTGCTAACAGAGCTCATGCTCAGGGTGGGGATGGGGGTTTAGCAGCCATATAGCAGAAGGCAAATTCACTCCCAAAAGCGCAGGAAAATGCACCTACAGAGAGATGAACTCAAGTTGAAAGACAGAACCTCTGAGGACCTGCTCATCTGTTCACAGGCTGGTTCTCTCCTTTGCTTGCTGCTGATAGGGGCTGGAAGAAAGAAAGAGAGGTAGGGATGCGGCTAGGTTGGAGAAATGGAAAAAGAGAGAAATAAAGTGAGGAGGTAGAGAGATGACATATTCATTATACATTATTCATTCATGAGATGAGGGCATCGCTGACTAGGCCAGTATTTATTGCCCATCGCTAATTGCTCGGAGGACAGTTAAGAGTTAACCATATTGCTGGACTCACATGTAGGTCAGACCAAGTAAGGATTCCCAAAAGGACATTAGTGAACCAGATAGATGTTTCCGATAATCAACAATGGATTCATGGTCATGAGTGGGGTGTGTGGAGTGATGACAGATCGGGTGGGGAGAAAGATAGGGAGGGGCTAAGGAGAAAGAGAAAATTGATTATTAGAGGGGATGGAGATAGAGACACAGGGGAACCTGCTGGCTAAGGCAAGGTGGTGGGAAGAATGTGATAGAAAGAGAGGGAGAAAGGGAAATGTTGCAAGCTTAGGAGTGTGGGAAGAGAGAGATAAAGTTGCAGTGAACTAGGGCAGAAGGGAAAATTGGGAGGCTGCAGAGGATGGGGCATGAAGAAAGGCATAGGCTGCAGGGGTCAGTCTGGAAGATGGATAGAGAGTGAGGCTGAAAGAATCAGGGGCAGTGGAGGAAGGGGGTAAGGTTACAGGGGTGGGGGCAGAAGAGGGGGAGGTTTCAGGGGTTCAAATGGAAGAGAGGCACAGAGGCTTCAGATGTGAAAGTGAGAGATTGAGGCTATGGGGGAGAGAGTAGAAGGAGGTAATGGGTGGATAGAAGAGTCTGCAGACCAGGTTTGTAAAGGATATGTGTGAGCGTGTGTGTGGATGTGCATGTGTGTGTGCATGTGCGCGTGTGTGCGCACACATGCATGCACGCTTTTGGGACAGGAGGGACTACCATAGGAAGGGTAAGAGTAGAAGTTTGCTAATGTGAGAGAAAGAGAGGAAGGATGCAAGGGCAGGGACAGAGAGGGAGCTCAAAAAGGGGGGGGAAAGAAAGAAAGGATGCATTTTGTCTTGTGCCAATTCAATTATTGAAATTTGAGAAATTAACGCATTGTGTGTTGCGGCTTTAGGATGAATAAGTATTGATAAATTTTGAGGATAGTGACACATTTACAAGTTCTGCTTATCTGTGAATTTTGTGCCAGTCCAAATGTTAACACAAATAAAGAAGGTGCTATTATTTGACTGTATCACTTTAATAAAGGCATTAATGAGAATGAAAATGTAGTTCTTAATCAAAATCAGCTCAATAAAATCTCAAGAACTACCCTAAGGAAAAAAAAAGTAAAGTTTTGCATCATTTAACAATCAACAAACATCTTCAATTTATTTGATAATTTATTAATTTGCAAAATATTTTTTATACAATCTAAAATTTAAAATACAGTACAATTTCTCACCATAGAGTCTCATGATGATTTCCCCACTTGTCTCACTGAATTCACCCATGCCGATACTATTAACTGCCACAACTCTCACATGATAAAACCCACTCAAGTGCTGATTACGCCAAGTACAGACAATACTACTGCAGGATCCCTGATAGACAGTAATCCATTCATCCGAGTTGTTGAAGCTCTGCAGCCTTGTTTCATTTTTGGAATTCCTGTTTAAGACAAGAATATTTTTCACCTCTATCGAATTGAAAATCTGAATTAAAGCCCAGACTTCAAAATCGGTGTGCATTTTCAAATTGCATTATAAAGATCGCATAATTCCAAGTTCAATTCAATTAACTGGGTTGTCTCAGTTAAAGTGGGAGTACTATAATGAGCATTATTGGAATTGAGAGAGGAATGAGCATTTATCATCCATTAATCTCAATTGAAATATGGAGGACAACAAAAACAGAAGAAATGTAGATGACCCTATATCCTAAGGGTTACATGTGGTTCAAGATGGCAGCTCATCACTGGTTTTGGAGTGATTCTGGCTAGCCAGTGACATTCACATGCCTTAAACAAATAAAAAAAACTACTTCATATCACTTCATGTGACTGTATGGGTCACATTTAGTATGTTTGACGTTGAGGTTGGCACTCATTTGGCTAGATTTTGAGAAGTACTGTAAGTTGGCCCATTGATCCTAAGCTACTTCAATAGTGCAAGCATTTTCTGTTTTCAGCTAGTTTTTTTCTTGGTGAGAAAAGGGAAAGATCATAAATCATTCTATTCACATTGGCTTCAAGTTAACTTATGGCAAACTAGCTACAGTTAACAACATTAATCAGTGTTTACTGATGAAACTAAGTCGTCTAATTCAGATATCAATTTTTGATCCTCCATCTGCAAAGGTTTGCGAGCTCAGAGGATCATGGGAAATTGGAACAGGAACAGGAAAATCAGCCTCGTAATCATTCATAAGATTGTCACTTTCTGTTTGCTCTCCACTCCAAACACCCCTCAACCCTCGATTTCCTTGCAGATTACAAGAACTATGTAACTCAACTATAAATACATTCAACGAAATAGCCTCCACTTCTCTCTGGGAAGGGAATTCCGAACATCAATACATTGGTCTTGCTCAACCTCAGATGCTAACACTGTATGTTAGATGCTAGGCCAAAGATAATTTTGTTCTTTATTTTGGGGCTCTATTTTACACACCTTGCTGTGTTGGTAAGATTACTTAGTTGCCAATTGTATTCTGTCTAGTGAAGCTTCAAACTTTACCCCGTTGGTGGGGGTCAAATATTAATTCTAACTTGGATAAGTACTGGAATCTTTTGAAACTCAAAGATGAGGAAATTAATGCCCATGTATTATATGATAAGCATTATGAGTATCGAAAACTTCCTAGCCAAGTACAGCAGTTTGAGATGTAAAATACCCTTTAATCTAACACAATAGAACTTGTACTCAAATTCAAAATCTCTCCCCTCCCACCCACTCTCATTGCTACTGTACTATGATGATCGTTTCCAGAAAGGCCTCTTTGATGAGGTTGTCTTTGGAAAGCAATTGGCACCCTACAAAAACACAAACTTACTCTAACTCATTTGGCATCCTACACAGCTGGCATCTTTCCCTCCCTATCTGCAAAACTACACAGATGGCATGCTGACACTCTAACCTCCCCCAGTGCCATCTGGTCCTAACATCACACTTTGTGGATTTAGTTTGATGGGAGCTGTCAAGGTGACAGTGAGGGCCTTTACATTTGAGAGAACTGCAGCTGCCTATGAAAAGGGGGCAGGGTCTGCTTTCCTCTGACAGTTCCATATTACAAAACAACTGTCAGATTGGAAGGACAACTCAGCATTTCTGTGGAATCCATGATCAGAATCACCGCTCGGGTATGAGGAGGACCCTTCTTTCATAAACAATAGGGGCCTGAGTGGCAAGATTGCCACTCCTTGGCTAGTCTGATCCAATATCTCTTGGAAAATAGTTATTTATTTAGGAGGTTTCAACTTATGTAGTTTTGTATCACTTCCATGCTGCACTGCTACATAATATTAAAGAGGATTGTGTACAATCAGCATTATCCCAAAAGTGATTCTTTCCCCTCATTCTAATGATTATGCACTTACTGTGCCTGCAGGATGTAGTATGTTATATTATTTCCATTGTCATCTGCTTTACTCCAGTTAATATCATCATGAACAGTATATGGTGTACCTGGTTTACCTGGTACACCAGCTATAAACAAAGAACAAGTACAACATTAACAACATAAATACATTTAATAAAATAAGTCACAATAATATTCCTAAATGATCCACCATTAAAGGTGCCAAAGGCAACATGATTAATTTAAATGTCCACCCCAGGAATGTACCAGACTATGGGGCTGCTTTCTCACGAGAGAGACAACTGGTGGTTACTTAACCTAATGGTCAGCTCTCAGGTGAGGGGAGAGGTTGAACCTCAGCCAGTGCAGGAAATGAACCCACACTATTGGCATCACTCTGTATTGCAAACCACTCAATGAGCTGACCAACCCCTAGAGTGTAGTGACCACAGGCTCACTGTATTGTTTTCCCAATCTTTACTGTACCACCAAAGGGATAATAGAGCAGAGTCATCATCTTTGGGATGCAGAGAAGTAGATAAGAGACACAGCCAAAAGCTGAACTTTTGGGACTCCTCAAAACCATTTTCGCAACAGCATTTCCAGTGACTTTTCAGCGGGTAATATATGGGCAGCAGGACTTTGTAAATAAGAAAAACAAAACTGGGAACTTCATCTTCAGGTAAGGTTTTTAGATTAGATTCCCTGCAGTGTGGAAACAGGCCCTTCAGCCCAACAAATCCACGCCAATCCTCCGAAGAGTAACCCACCCAGACCCATTCCCCTCTGACTAATGCACCTAACACTATGGACAATTTAGCATGGCCAATTCACCTGCCCTGCACATCTCTGGACTGTGGGAGGAAACCAGAGCACCCAGAGGAAACCCACGCGGACACGGGGAGAATGTGCAAACTCCACACAGACAGTCGCCCGAGGCTACAATTGAACCTGCGACCCTGGTGCTGTGAGGCAGCAGTGCTAACCACTGAGCCACCATTTATATTACTAATGTTGGTATCACAAGAATGAAAATTCAAGCGCACTGAAGGATCCTGAGAATTTGCATATGGGCAAAGAAGTAGTTTCATCACACAAATATACATCTGCACTACTCACAAAACAAATGCACTGGTATCAGTTAAAGCTAAATTTGCACTGAGGGATACTTTTCATTTTCACTGTTTGATTTATAAGGATATTAACACTGGAGAGTTGAATTCAAGAGTGGAAAATCCTCTCCACAAGATTATCACTCCCAAGTGGTATAGTAATTATTTTGTCAATGAAAAAGTCACAATTGCATTACTTTTGATAAATTTGTAAATGAAGCCATTTTAGTAGAATAGTTAGGGAAAGAGAACACGGCTTGGATCAGAAGTGGAGAACAATAAAGTCATCAAGAATAAAAAAAATTGTCAACTTGTTTCGGATTCTTTGGGACAGATGTCTCTCAATTAATTATTTATTAATGTATTTATTTGGTTTAAATTTTGAAATCTCAGGTAAAATTTGTTATTTGAAATAATTTCAAATAATCTAAAGCCTTCTAGGTTTCAGGCAACTAATATATGATTAACCCTTTATAAAACTTCATGCTTCTCCACAGAAATTAGTAAATGAAATAATGATATTCAAGAAGTTGCTGCAAAAGCTTGCATATTTCCAAAACATTAATCAGTGCAAATTTTTTTTCAAAACTGCCTAAGGATGTACCACACTGCACTTCAAATCTGTCACATTATTACCTTTTGTCTCAAGTACTTGCATGGCAGATGCACGTGAAACATTTGATTTGTAAGTAACAACTGCTCTCACTGCATATATTCTCGATGGATGTAGGCCCAGAATAATGCAACTGAAATTCACATTATTGGTGCAGTTCACTTGCACTCGTCTCCAAATTTCCCTGCTGGTGTCCTTGTTAAAAAAAAGCAGACAATTAAAACAGCGGTCAATGGTAAGAACGCATTTAATCTTGCAATACTTTCAATAAATTAGCAGGGGAAATATTCTGGATGAATGAAGATCAATATATGCTAAAAACAAACAACCATACAATTCAAAAGATTACATGTATATTAAAAGCCAATGATATTTCACATTTAATTCTTGTTTTGGATACATTTCAGTATTCAATAATTATTTCAGAATGCTCATTGGCAACCTCTCTCACTATCAGATTAGTGGAATATGCACTCCCCTTCCACCCAGCGAAATTCTCACCTCACCTTGGATCAGATGGAAAGATGCATGTGAAGGCATTTTCCAAAATGGATCAAATACCCACACCCCAACTTCACATCCTACTAGTGTCTGGCTCATCAGAACAATACCTGGGAATGTTGCCTTACTATTAGAAAAACTAACTGCATCCCTCACTTGGATTCACAATCCAAAATAGATGGTATACGCAGAATTAACACCTGGCCTTGTTTCTGCATATTGTGCGTTTCACCACATATCATTAACAAGGAAGTGAGAGGAAGCCTTTTCTCTACTCTTCCTAATACAAGGACAAACCCAAGAAACCCACCTGGAATATTAGAATCACGACCTAGCTGCAAATAGAAACACTCAGCCCTGATTTTCACCACAATGGCAAACACCATGGTGAAAACACTGGAAGATATCAGGAATCTCCAGCCCTGCCCCTCAAACACAGCAGTTCCCATTTCCCCAGGGTAGGATTTTGGGCAGGCCATACGTCAAGCATGCACAGTTCTCAAAAGCATTTAAATAACCAGTTTCCTTCACAAAACATGGATTCTGGAGTCCCTGGTATCTGGAGCCTGGAGTGTGAAGATTAAACCAAGTCTGTTCTCAGTGTATTTCATTTGGATAGCCAGAATACCCAGTTTGGGGAGCAGAAATAACCCCATTGATATGGTGTCAGGACACCTTGTGAGTGGAGATCTGGAACTCATTCTGAGGGGAGGATTCAGTGTCTTTTAGGTCCGTTAACTGTGGATAAGATTGGGATACAAGATTAACAAACACCTTGACCCTGTCCAACTTGTCAATAAGTGCCAAGATAAATGCCACGAACTGTTAAGAAGCGTCAACAAATATCAAGACGTGTCTGAATGTACCAAGATCTGTCGGGAAGCACCAATAAGTTTTAAAACATATATTTACGAATTAGTGTTTATGCATTAAAGTGTTCATCAATATAGAAATGTAAGTAATTGAGTTATTGAGTGGAAGTAAGCACTAAGTTGGTATGAGAGTCACGGGTGGGATGCTCTTCAGACAGTCAGTGCAGACTCGATCGGCCAAATGGCCTCTTCCTGCATGGTAGGGATTCTTTGATTCTATGAAAAACTGACAGGGCATTGGTTGTATGGTTTGGCATGCAGCGTATTTTGGGAAAAGGGGTAAGGTATGCTTTATTTTTCTGCCATTTTGGAGAGGTAAGCATCTAATCCCAAGAAATATTTGGTGGAGATAAGGTGCCCCTTCAGATTATGAAAAGGCATGCTTGTGAACAGAAAGTACATAGATTCATTGGAACTTGCAAAGTTATCTCGGAAGTGTCCAAAATATGGTGTCTAAAAGTACAACTATTGCAGAGTACCTGTTCATAGAAAACCAAGATAGGATTGGTGGTGCATTTCCTAAACTTTCATTTTCAAAACAGAGTGCCTATTGATGGACAGCTCTAATTCTTCTTGAACTGAAATATTTGTTGACACAGGGTATAAAGCATTTAAGCAAAATATTTCTGTACATAAATCTCTGAGCTTTTAAGCTAAGTATTTGATTTCATAAGGGATTAGTTGAAGCAATTTCAATTTTTCAGACTTCTGTGACAATTAGGGTTATGAATTTTCCATGAATGCCATATTCAAATAATAATTTCTTTTTTAGTCGGGATGTCTTCTGAGATAGATGGAATGGTGGGGGAGGGAGGAGAGCAAAAGCTGATGGATTCGGGATGTGAGTAGACACTGAGTTGGCAATAGGTTATAAAGACTTATGGGAATGGTAGGATGCATGAGAATAGGAGGAACCAAGGAAGATTGTGCACTGACATGAGGGTATGGGGTGGAGGCCATGGAAGATGGGTAGGTGGGCTCAGGTTGGCACAGATGAAACATAGAGTGAGAGGGTGAGAGGAGGAGGGATGTTTTCCATTTTAATCTTTATATTTAAACTTTGAACAAACATTGATGGAGACTTGAGGCAGTTTTTCCATCCATTGTCAGGAACCAGTAGTCTAATGGGTATTGCTGAGTCACCCAACACAACTCAAAATCCAGCCTCCTCTCCCAGACCAAGAATAGGAAATGTACACCAGAGCTGGGATTTCTCCTGACTTTGTGCACCCAACTCAGGAATGAAAACTGACCACAGGATTCAAATTAATTTGTGATCCTTACAGATACATGCTTCAGTCATTTGAAAAGAACAACTTTTTGTCTCACTCATTTTATGGAAAAACTGGCAGCTTGCTTTAGTGAAGGAGTTGCTAGCTTTCCTGTCATGCAACTTATGGGCTTCCCAAAATGGCTCAAGTTTCCTGCAAATGTAAGTGTTCCTTTGCTCTGATCACATAACAAGTGGAAGCCCTTAAATATCAACCTCTAACTCATTGCAAAAGCAATTTGTGTTTCTCTCAGACTCTGGATGTTGTAATTACCCCAAGGAGACTGACAGTAAACAGTTAGAGAATTACTAGAAGAAGTGGCCAAAATTATGTTCAGAGAATTTTCAGGAAAAGTAGGAACAAGGTGGAGAGGATTAAACAGCGAATGACTTTGGCAGCTAATGCCCTTCACAAATGGTCAAACAGATGGAGAAGGGAATTAAAAAATACAAGATAGCAAGGAGCACATGTTGCAATTGTAGAGGCAGGCAAGTCCAAGGTAAGCCAAAGTATTTGAAAAGGATATTTGTTTGATGCATTGAAGCCCTAATGTCCAATGGTAGTTTGCAATTAGCAGAGGATCCATAGAAATTGGAATTTTGTGCAGGCCATGAAGTTTTGAACAGATTGCAGTTTCAACACAATAGAATAGATAACGAGATGAATTCTAATAAGCAAAGCCTGGATAATGAGAAAGTGTGTATATGGGTTTCAATACTGGTGTGGTTCCATAAAGGTCAGGCAAATGATGTTAAGATAATGAATTAGATAGTTTGCTGTTATACAACTTATGGAATTTGAAGCTTAGCTTAAGGTTAAACCAGATACAGAAGTTACAAATCATATCCAAGGAGAGGAATAATGTCAGAAATGATGGCATAAAGTTTTTGATGGGAGGTGAAAAACATGCTTTCAGCATTGTCAATGCCAGCAGAGTGGGCACATGAAGATTAAGGTGATGTCAGAAAGGTTAAGTTGGATTTCATCGAATTCTACATTATAGTTATGTCTTTGGTCAAGTGAGATCTGAAAGGGAAGAGGCCCAAGATGGAACCCTCAGGCATTTCCAAGGAGATTTTTCTGGGTGGAAACAGAAGCCATTGTGGTAAGAAATTGAGTTGCAAAAGTGGGGAGGTGCAAATGAAATCAGTGAGAAATGTGCCAGAGAGATAGGCCACAGAAAAAAAAACGTATATTCATTTATCTGCCCAACCATCCAGAATCCTTGATATAGTTTCAAGTAAGATATGTGAAAGCACATTAAAATTCTGATTGCAATATCAACTTAATTAAATGTCACAGTGATAGATACCTGGGAAATCTCAAACCAGTATTTCTCCATTGCATGATTGGATGTAAATTGCCAGAGAATTGTCACTGTAGTATTTCCAACTGAAAGAAGGCGAGGAGACTGAGGAGTCAAAAACGTTTTTGCTAAGACAATTTCACTTGAACTGAAACTTCCACCAATTGGGGGGAAACTCAGTACCTGCCAAAAGTAATTGCTTATTTAGCAAAATGAATATACATTCTCCAAGATAATAGATAGCATGCCACTTTTACAACAAGCTAACAAATTATCAAACTAATGACCTTCAAACCACTGATACATCCTTCTTACATAGTATGCACATGTAAATAAAGGGTAACGTCATGATGGGATATCAACGTTCATGGAGTTATTTCAGTGACAATGAGAGAAAACCCTGACGATATTTGTTCACAACAGTCGTCTTTGACTCTGTCAGCACTTCTGGCATCATGCCATCATTTGGGAGGCTTGATTCATCGATCTTGCTGGAAAATATGTGTTACTTTTTCTGGGCAAATGACATTGGGGCAGATGAAAAGCAACGAGTAATTTCCCTGATAGCTTGTGGACCCGCAGCTTTTTCAGTTATTAGAAGCCTAACTTTCCTTGAGGCACCAGATACCAAAGCTTTTCAAGAGCTGACTGATTTAGCCAAGAAATATTACAGCTCCAAGCCCCCTCTAATTCTGGAGATGCTATCAGTTTTACTTGGCAATTCGAGAACCAGGGGAATCCATGTCCAGGATTTTGAACAAGGTTAAAATGACAAACAGAAACATGTGAATTTGGTTTAACCCTAAGTGAGATGCTGAGAGACCATTTGGTATGTGGGCTTAATTATGTAACTATGCAAAAGCATCTATGAGCTGAGGTTCAACTGAAATTCAAACAGACACTACAGCTAGCTTTGTCATTACAAAATGCAGCAAGTGGAGCAGATAAGTATGCTGATGGAAGTGGACACCCTCAACAGGCCAACTGAGTTTGGGGGACATCACGTCAGTGAAGGCAACTGCTTGCCTCCCTCCCCCCCCCCCCCCCCCCCACGCCTCAGGACATACCCTGAGCAGAAGGACGCTAGTAGCCTGCTCTGAGCTAGTTGGGCCAGTGTTATGTACAATGCATGTGTAAATAAAGGGTGACTTGGTGACTTTTGTAACTTGAAATTATAGGTTTTCTGGATAAATTATTGCCCTCAAATTTCCCCTAGATGTTAAACTTTAACAATTCACACAGATTAAGCAATCAAATTTGTACTTATGAAAGGTGGCCTATTGCAATGGCAGACACCTTATTGACATGACACTCCCTGAACAGCTTGTCTGTGGTGAACAAGTTGACAAGTCATGACAATAAGTGGATGGAGCAGAACTTCCACTTTTAAGAACGTCATTTAAAATCTTTTGCTCCAAGATATCTTGCCAGACAAGTTGGCCTTTGCTGAGTCATGACCAACCCCAGCTTCAAAAAAGCGTGCAACACCAATGCAGAGATTTGTCAATATAATACCACACATTCATGTAGCAAAGGAGGAGACAAGGAAACATTGAATCTTTAATGGCGTAAGTGCTGGGATCAGCTCATAGGGGGTTTCTGTTGGAGTTCCCCAAAAAATAGAACAGGGGATTTCTAAATGAAAAGTGAGAAAGGGGTACAGTCCAATAAGATTTAGCATACAGATCACTAAAATGTTTTTTTATGAACTGGTACAGAAATTAATCTAAAAAGCTCATGAAATGTGAGCTTTTAGATATAAAAGGGCAGGAATGAAGGAGGGTAGAAATTATTCTTCAGCAGTAAAAAAAATCTGGTGAGGCCACAGCTAGAGTACTGAGAGTAGCTTTGGCCATCTTAGCATTGAGATATTGACCTTGGAGGGAATGTATGATTGATTATTAAAATGATACCTGAACTCCAAGGGTTTAAGCTATAAGGAGTAATTAAATAAAATAGGGATGAATTTCCTGGAATAAGGGGTAGTTTGATTTAAGTTTCCAGGATTGAAAGTGAAACAGAAAATATAGAGAGAGATAATCTCTTTCCATCATTTTGGAGACACGGATAGATAGCATATTCATAAAAAAAACTAGATGTTTCAGGACTGAATTTAGCAAACACTTCTTTGCACAAGCAATGGAAGAACTTTGGTACTACACACAAACAGCTAATTGATGCTAGATCAATTAACTCTAAAACTGACATTGGTAGATTTTTGTTGCATATACTAAGAGACCTGAAGGCAAAGGCAGGTATACGGAGTTCTGTTACAGTTCAGCCATATCTTTGTTAAATGGTACATAACAGGTTCATGGACCTAAATTACTCCACGTCCTCTTAGTTCATTAGTTAGATAGAGCAGGAAGTTGGCAGACTGCTCCTAGATTTCAAATTTTAAAAGTTAGGGAACAATCAAATTTTGTTTAACCTACATGCAGTGTGGTGAAATTATGCTTTCCTTCATTTTGTAAATAATATCTACTTAACTCTCAGCTGTTCATGGATATGTATTTCTACCTTTTTTCCCTTTTTAGAAAAATTGTTTTTGAAACATTCTGGCCTGGTATAGAACAAATTAGAAGATGCCAATGACTATAATATGGAAGTTAGCAAATTAAGAAAGAGAAACACATATTTGAATGATACAATGTTGACTCTTAGCTTACCTGGAACCGGTACTCAGTTCCACCCTGAAGGTTTGCTAATTCAATCTGTCTTTGTCCATCATCTAGTTGGTCTAATCTTACAGGCACAGCAGGCCAGTAATTATTTCCATTATATTGAACTTGATAACGAAGCTGTTCCACAGGTCCTTTTGGTTCTAGAGGTGCGGTCCATGAGACCTTTACTCTGTCGTCTGATAATACAACTACTTCTACTTGTTGCGGTGCTGATGGCACTGGATTATACAAACCACAATTATTGGAATCAGTTTATACTTTTCCACATACATTAATGCATGCACATGACCATGATTTTAAAAGAAAGAAAATGCTGAAGCAGCTCAGCAAACCTGGCAGCAACTGTGGAGAGAATGTTTTGAACTGCATATCATTCTTATCAGAAGAATTTTGAAGAAGAGTCATACTGGGCTCAAAATGAAAATGTTGTTTCTCTCACTACATATACTTCCAAGCCTGTTGAATTTCTCCAGTATTTTCTGTTTATATTTCAGCTCTCTAGCATCTCAAGTACTCTGCCTTCATTATTTTGAAAAATGTCTTGCTGCATACTATTTCCAGATCTATTTTTTTGATCAATCGAGACTACATATTATAACAAACTGGGCCACTGATGGCTGCTACTCAAACCATAATAGCATATTGCTGAAACAAAAACGTTTATAAATTCATTGCAAAAAGATTTTTATGGGCACTAAGAGATGCGAGGTAATTTGAGTTTTGCACTTTTTATATAGATTAGGTATTCTTGCAGATAGTACACACTGCTGCTGCTACTGAGCATCAGTGAGTAATTGAATATTCATGGATGTGATGCCAATCAAGCAGGTTGCTTTGTCTTTGATGGTGTCAAGCTTCGAGTGTAGTTGGAGTTACACTCAACAGGGAAGGCTGAGAGTTCCTCATTTGTTCCTTGTAGAAGAGCGGGCTTTGAAGAGTCAAAATGTGAGATACTCACTGCAGCATTACTAGCGATGACCTGTTGTTGTAGTCACAGTACTTACATGGCTGGTCCAGTTCAGTTTCTGGTGAGTACTGGGACATAACTTTTCCCATACAAACCCATGCTACCTATCCCTAACAAGTCAATTTGCTTCCAAATGTGAATAAATCCCATCTTTCAGTATCTTTTCTGATTCAGTATGTGGATGTACCTACTGGAGAAGGTGCAAACCTTGACCTACTCTTGGAAACTAAGGTAGGGCAGGTGACTGGGTGTCAGTGGGGGAGCATTTTGGGTCCAGCGACCATAATTCTATTGGTTTTAAAATAGTGATGGAAAAGGATAGACCAGATCCAAAAGTTGAAGTTCTAAATTGGAGAAAGGCTAATTTTGACGGCATCAGGCAGGAACTTTCAAAAGCTGACTGGGGGCACATGTTCGCAGGTAAAGGGACAGCTGGAAAATGGGAAGCCTTCAGAAATGAGATAACAAGAGTCCAGAGACAGTATATTCCAGTTAGGGTGAAAGGAAAGGCTGGTAGGTGTTGAGAATGCTTGCTGACTAGAGAAATTGAGTGTTTGGTTAAGAAAAAGAAGGAAGCATATGTCAGGTATAGGCAGGATAGATCGAGTAAATCCTTACACGAGTATAAAAGCAGCCAAAAGCAGTCAAGAGGGAAATCAGGAGGGCAAAAAGGGGACATGAGAGAGATTTGGCAATAGAGTTAAGGAGAATTCAAAGGGTTTTTCCAAATACATGAAGGACAAAAGGATAATTAGGGAGAGAATAGGGCCCCTCAAAGATCAGCAAGGTGGCGTTTGTGTGAAGCCGCAGGAGATGGGGGAGATACTAAACAAGTATTTTGCATCAGTGTTTACTATGGAGGAGGACATGGAAGATATAGAATGTAGGGAAATAGATGGTGACATGTTGAAAAATGTCCATTTTACAGAGGAGGAAGTGCTGGGTGTCTTGAAACGCATAAACATGGATAATTCCCTAGGACCTGATCAGGTGTACCATAGAATTCTGTGGGAAGGGGGAGAAGTGATTGCTGGGCCTCTTGCTGAGATATTTGTATCATCGATAGTCACAGGTGAGGTGCCAGAAGACTGGAGATTGGCTAATGTGGTGTCACTATTTAAGAAAGGTGGTAATGACAAGCCAGGAAACTATAGACTGGTGAGGCTGACATCGGTGGCTTTATGCATGGGAAATCATGCCTCACAAACTTGATTGAGTTTTTTGAAGAAGTAACAAAGAGGATTGATGGGGGCAAAGTGGTAGATGTGATCTATATGGACTTCAGTAAGGCATTCGGCCAGGTTCCCTGAGGGAGACTGGTTAGCAAGGTTAGATCTCATGGAACACAGTGAGAAGTAGCCATTTGGATATAGAACTGGCTGGAAGGTAGAATTACAGAGGGTGGTGGTGGAAGGTTGTTTTTCAGACTGGAGGCCTGTGACCAGTGGAGTGCCACAAGGATCAGTGCTGGGTCCACTATTTTTCGTCATTTATATACATGATTTGGATGTGACCATAAGAGCTTTGTTATTAAGTTTGCAGATGATGCCAAAATTGGAGGGGTAGTGAACAGCGAAGAAGGCTACCTCAGATTACAACGGGACCTTGATCAGTTGGGCCAATGGGCTGAGGAGTGGTAGATGGTGTTTAATTTAGATAAATGCGAGGTGCTACGTTTTGGGAAAGCAAATCTTAGCAGGACTTATACACTTAATGGTAAGGTCCTAGGGAGTGTTGCTGAACAAACGGACCTTGGAGTGCAGGTTCATAGCTCCTTGAAAGTAGAGTCACAGGTAGATAGGATACTGAAGGCGGCATTTGGTATGCTTTCTTTTATTGGTCAGAGTACTGAGTACAGGAGTTGGGAGGTCATGTTGCTGCTGTACAGGACATATAGGCCACTTATAGAATATTGCATGCAATTCTGGTCTCCTTCCTATTGGAAGGATGTTGTGAAACTTGAAAGGGTTCAGAAAAGATTTACAAGGATGTTGCTAGGCTGGGGCTGTTTTCCCTAGGGCACCAGAGGCTGAGGGATGACCTTATACATGTTTATAAAATCATGAGGTGCATAGATAGGTCTTTTCCCTGGGGTGGGGGAGTCCAGAACTAGAGGGCATAGTTTTAGGGTAAGGGGCAACTTTTTTACACAGAGGGTGGTAGGTGTATGGAATGAGCTGCCAGAGGAAGTGGTAGAGGCTGGTAAATTGCAACATATAAAAGGCATTTGGATGGGTAAATGAATAGGAAAGGTTTGGAGGGATATAGACCTGATACTGGCAGGTGGGACTAGATTGAGTTGAGATATCTGGTCGGCACGGACAAGTTGGACCGAAGGGTCTGTTTTCATGTTGTACATCTCTATAACTCTATGACTTTTCCAAAAGCTTCCCCAGCACTGACGCCAGGCTCACCAGCCTGTAATTACCTGGATTACCTCTGTTTCCCTTCTTAAATAAAGGAACAAACTGGCAATTCTCCAGTCTTCTGGAACCTCGCCTGAGGCCAAAGAGGACGCAAAGATATCTGTTAAGGCGCCAGCTATTTCCTCCATTGCATTCCAAAATATCCTGATATAGATCCCATCTGGCCCCTGGGACTCCCCTACTTTTCAAGAAGCCCAACACTTCCTCCTTCATTATGTTGATCTTCCTGAGAGCATTCACACACCTTCACCTGACCTCAACATCTCTCACATCCCTCTATTTGGTTACTACCAATCTAAAGTACTCATTAAGGATCTCACCCATTTCCTTTGGCTCCATATGTAACTTCTTCCTTTATCCTTGAGTGGGCCTACTCTTTCCCTAGGTATCGTCTTGCTCCTAATTTGTATAAAATGCCTTGATGGTCATCACTTGGCACTTCTGTGGTGCAAATGTAACTTGCCATTCATTAGTCTGACCCTGAATATTGTCCAGGTCTTGCATTTAGATATGGGCTGCTTGAGCATTTGAGTAGTTTTGAATGGTGCTGAGAATTATGCGATCATCAGTGATTAACCCCACTTATGATGTTATAATGGAGGGAAGGTCATTGAGACAAGTGAAGATGGTTGGGCCTAGGGCACTATCATGAGGAACTCCTTCAGGGATGTCCTGGATCCTGAGGTGACTAATCTCTAACAAGCACTCTATATTCCTCTGTATAAGGTTTAAATCCAACCAGTGAAAAGCTTTCCCCCTGATTCCTACCATCTCCAGTTTTGCAAAAACCCATCAGTCAGTCAAATCCATCCTTGATTTCAAGAGCAATCACTCTCACCTCACTTTTGGAGTTCAGCTCTTCACTTGTCCATGCCTGAATCAAGGCTGTAATGACATCAAGAGCTGAGTGGCTTTGGCAGAATACAACCTGGGCATCAGTGAAGGGGTTACGGCTGAGGAAGTGCCATTTGATAGCACTGTGTATGGTCCTTCCACCATTTTACTGATGATCAAGACTGGATTGATGGAGCAGTAATTGGCTGGGTTGGATTTTTGCTGCTGTTCTATACAGGAGATACATGGGCATTGTTCAAATTGTTGGATATAGGCCAGTATTGTAGCTATAATGGAAATGCTTAGATATGCACACAGCTAGTTGTAGAGCACAGGCCTTCACTAACATTGGCAGAATGTTGTCAGGGTCCACAGCTTTTGTTATATCCAGTGCCTTCAGCCATTTGTTGACATCACATGGAATGAATCATATGCTAAAGTTTGGCATCTATGATGCTAGGACCTCCAAAGAAGACAAAGATGAATCATCCACTTGGTACTTCTGGCTGAAGATTGCCACAAATGCTTCAGTCTGAGATTTTGAACTGATGTGCTATGTTCCCCTTCATTCAGGATGAAGTTGTTTTTGGAGCTTCCTCCTCCACAGTTGTGTAATTGTCTACCATCATTCATAACTCAACTCATGCATGTTTATATCTGGAATTTAACACTTCTTTCTAAATTTTAAGTTCCTTCATTGAAAAATATGCTCAGTTATCTAAGAATTCAATGCATATGATGAATAATATAGTCATGTTGGATCAGCATTGTCATTAGCCCTGCCAGGGACCTGGGTCTGTGGCTGACTGCCTGTGTGAAGTTTGCAAGTTCTCCCCGTGCTTGTGTGGTTTTCCTCCAAGTGCTCTGGTTTCCTTCCACATCCAAAAATATGCAGATTAGACGATTGGCCGTGGTTAAAAACTGATGTGACATTATCAATTGGGTGGGTCTGGGTGCGATCCTCTTCAGAGGGTCAGTGCAGACTGGATAGGCCAAATGGCCTCTTACTGCATTTTCGAATTTCACTGATAATATGGTTTAATTGTGGAGCTAAACAGAATGACAAAGAACTAATTACATATCAATAATGTTCAATACCATAGATGTAAATATTGTACGAACAAAACCTGCTGTTGTTCAACAACAATTCTCTCACGACAATTAATGCATATTAAATTGTAGTCATCCAACAGAAAATCACCTCCAAACCATGTCCAGTTTATTGCTGGTGGACCCAGCTCCTTTGATAAATCTCTGTAATGATTTCTCACTGAAACCTGGATGAGGTATCTGGTGTAAGACTGCAGCCCTTTCAGTTCTATTATGTTTGTCTGCACTTCCTGTTCAAACAAAAATACAAAAAAACAGTCATTTTTAAATGTAGATTGTTACGAGGTTGTGACCAAAATTTTCCAGGTCAAAAATCAGGCTTTTTCTAGGTCACACTCAGGCTTCTTTGTTTCCAGGTCACCAACAGACTTTTTCTATTAATCTACTATCAGTGTTTTTTTCCTCTCTATCTTCCCAGAAAATTATTTTGTACTGGTACTTTATTTTTAAATTTTATAGCCACCAATATGAAAATACTAAGGAAAACAGAAATCTAATGAGACCAATAGTTTTTGTATGTGACTATCTCATAGTGCTAAAAATCAGTTTAAGCTTCAAGTACATGTTACACCATCCTTCATCAAAATTTGGCACTGTCTGCAAATTTAGAAATTATGCATATGATTTAACAAAGTTATTTAAATTTATCACTAGTCCATTGATCATACATCTTCTGAATATTTGAGCTGTACAACATGTCTTTTGATAAAGCTATTGAGTATTTTAGGATAACGTCAGCAAACAAACAGCCAAACTGTGCATACACAAGGAAATAAACTAACAGACATCCTGCTCTTGAATGTGATCCCGAAAATAGTGTCAGTATAAATAAATGTTGAATGAGGACAGGATGGTCTCAAATACAGCATTAATTTGAATTCATTTGCTGGTAATCACCAAAGTTCACTCAAATAATGGCTACCTTGTGAGGACCACAAGACATTCATCAGCAATCAGGTGAGAACTGACAGATGCCCCATATAATAAGTGAAAAATGATGAGCGGGATGATGTAAAAAATATATACTTCACAATAAATTTGTGTGGGAGGTGGAAGATAACCACGTGGTGGTGTTGCTCTAATGATGATTGTAGAACAAGAAATAGAACCAAGCTATTTACAAGAATCAGTTCAACAATAGTACCACCAGAATCTGCTTTTTAAATGAACTTTTTTCCTAATAGGACCTGCGCCCAGATTAGTTTTGTTTAGTATTTGAACATATGTGCTTGATATTGTGAAGTGAGCCAACTTTTGGAATATCATCTGAATGTTTTGAAAGGAAATCAATTCACTTAAGAGTTGGGACCAACTTTGATATGCTCTGATTTGTTTGTAGTTTCTTTTTCACCCTTTATTTTGAAAAGAATTGTATGTTAGTAAGCACAGTTCAACCAGGCTGCTTTGCCCAAATATATGTTTGAACTGCATTAACATATTAGTCAGAAGACAGCAAATGTTTCAAGCTTGTACACTTATTGTTAAAAAGACTCTTTTTCAAGCAATATATCAAAATGAAATACAGTGGTAAAGCATTCCTTATTACTATTTTAAAGGTGGTTTCATTTTTTTAGTGGGAGTCTGATGTTTTAAAAAAAAACTAAATCAAGAAGTCTTGCATTTTCTGTAAAACTCTACCAGTCATAGGAAATGAGTGGATCAACAGCCCATGCTAATAACCTTGTTACTTTTCTTCTTAAAAAAGTGAATATATATTCACTTATATTCAATCCCATCCATATTAGGGTCAAGAGAATGTACACTATACATCAAAAATCAACAAAATGCAATGAAGCTTTTCCAAATAATTTACCTTCTTATAGCACTGAATTCCATGGGTACAGTTGGCATCAATATAATTATCTTGGTATTCTGCATAATTTAAAACATAAGTGGGAGTGGGTTTGCTCATTTCAGAGCATGTAGAAGGGAACTCAACAGGTGGAATGTAAATCATCAGACTAGTATCCGATTTATTCACTACTTCTGGCACACTTGTATAGGCTTTTGGTATTAGGCACTTTGGATCTAAAAGGAAAAACAAATATTTAGATTTTCAATTATCCCACCAATTAGAACACTGCTCCCAGATGTAACCCAGTCTTCTGACTCAGTGATGCTGTCAGACCTGCTGAGTTACTTCAGAACTCTATTTCAGATCTCCAGTATCGGCAGTAGTTTGTTTTTCCTCAATGAACATGAATTCATTTGAATTATAGTTCAGTAAATGATTGTCCCTATCCTTTTTATGTTATTCACAACTGTTGTAATTGTCAATTATTCACAACTGTAATGTTTTCGCTTCAATGAAGGGATGGTATTGTGCTGCATGTGACTGTTATGCATGATGCGTGTGTTACACATGCTGCATGATGCGTGTGTTACATGTACTGCATGATGCGTGTCGTATGTACATTGTAAATCATCCCCAGGTTGTATACCTCAATAAGCCATCCTTTTTGTTTCAACCTTGAAAAGTCTTTGTTGGTTTTAAAACAAAAATTGGACTTCACAAACAAATGGTTGGGGGAAAGGGGGAATACTCCACATCCCACTTCAAAAGGGAAAAGAAATACAATATATATTTTTTAAAACTTAAAGACTACATCCATTATAGACTGAAGAGGAGGTCAATGAAATAATAGAATTCACCACACCTTCTTGTCCATGTTTTGTAATTACAATCAACATATTCTAAATGTTCACAATATAATTATTTGTAGGTTAGGTTCCTCCTGCTGTTCTTTTACCTGGATATGGTTGTGACTCTTCACCAAATGTCATCACTCCAACTAGTGAGGAATCTTGATATTCAGAGATAACATTCCCTGAGAATTTATCAGCCATATAAACTGTAGATTGATCACCATCCCGAGTTATCCAATAAACTGCATTTGAATTCACTGTCAGTGATGTTGCACCAAAATCTATGAAAGATGTTGATACATTATAGAACACAGGAGAGTGTTAATTGGCAAATATTTCTATGTTGACTCTTTGTAAGAGATATCCCCTTTTCTTTCCCTGTCGCATTCCAAATGTTTTCCTATTAATGTACATTTCCCTGCTCAAAGTTACTACTGAAACTGATTGCTCCACCCTATCAAGCACTGCACTATAATAACATAACCAGCTGTAATTCTATCTAGAATACCAAAAACGGATCATACCTTCAATGATCACTAATACCTCGCAATCACCATAATTTCCTACAATAAAATTTATCTCATTCTCAAATGTTCAGACAGCTTCAAGAATTTTTTTTCATCTGTGGGACAATAGTAAGTTAAAAAGAAATTAAAGCGTGAAAAAGTCAACTTCCTTTCATTCAATTACCCAGCACAAAATTCGCCAAAATCAGACCAGGATCTGCACTTCAACTTTAATATTTGTCATTTTGGACTGGACTTGTCAATGGCCCAAAACACTTCCAGAAACAAGCATTACATTTCTCAAACAAAATGATCAGGGACATGATGCCCACCTCCCTCAGTTTATGTCACATCCAAAGTGACAGTTTCTAAAGAGACTGTAGGAAGCTAAAGTTATTCTTCCATTTTACTGGAGGAACGAGTACTGTTGACTCAAACTTGCCCTTTACCATTCATCTTATCTCTCCCCTACTAGGAGGTAATTTTGAGCTAACTCTGCATCTGAGCTCATTTTTTATTGAACGAGCGGAACCAGGAGCTGCTTCAGGGCAACCAATTGGCATCTGCAGCTCATCAAAAGTTTGGACATGGTGACTGAGGAGGAATCTGGGAGGAGGCTTGGGCATTATCGTTAGGACAGTATTGACAAAATGCTGCCAGAGCTATGCTGCTTCAACTGAACAAAAAAAAACCCGAACTTCTCCCCCAGAGTAAACAAGTTAATATTTATTTCCACCATTGTCTCCACTCACTTAAGCACATAAAGGACAACAGTCCAGCTAAGTGAAGATATTTTATATTTGTGGTCGGGTATTTCTCCTTTGAATTACAAGAATAATTATTATGCGTACCTGTAGCTCCTGTGAAATTAATTTTCCTCCAACATATGCAGCCATTTAAATCCGAGGCCCAGATTTCATGGTCTGGAGTTGTGAAAAAGAGTCTCACGGGCTCAGAATCTGTGGTATCAACTGCAAAGTTTCCATCCATGTGAAGTTTTGCTGTTGTACAGTTGCACGCTATTGCTTCAGGAACAGCATGAGCAATTTCCAAATGATGGCCAATGAGAGTTCTAGGCAATCGCGCAGTTAAATTATAAGACACTAAAACCATATCTTCAGACACTAACTGAGTCCAAAACAGGAGGCTGTTAAGGCATGATAAAAAAAAGAGAAATGATTTTTTTTAATCGAATTTGAAGCAATGTAGTCCAATTAGCCTATAGATATATTCTCTTAACATCTAGAATAAATACCTTTTCTTTGGATGTATTCCAATTGAGTAAATATTTTGGCTGCTGGACAATAATTTCTCTAGCTTTGTTCCTTGTAATTCAAGATCCAGAACATAAATTGAACTGTTTGCATTTTCTTGTTTATCCAACAGCACATAGATTTTCCGTCCAATCCAGTCAACCGTCATTCCTTTTGGAGCACTGCACAAGATACTCTCAATAAGCTGTTGATAGAATTCAAGAGTATATTCTTTAAAATTAGTTGATCTTGCAACTTGAAATATATAATGTCTGTCAAACTCCACTAGGATCATACCAAACAGGAAAGCCATACCTGAGTTTTGTCTTGACCATCCAAAGCTGTGCTCATAATCAGGTTTTCTGTCAAGTAATATATTGTCTGTGCTTGTAGAATGTAACCCACATGAATAACAGCAGACACTAGCATTTTCTGAATGGTTTGCCGAGTATCCATATCAAAAATTGTGACCATTCTGTCCTTTATGGTCAATAGATATGGCACTGAGCCTGTAACTGTTTACAGGAAAAAGGGGTATTGTTTATTTTACTGCTTCATTGCCATTGAACAGAATAACTAATAATATCTGAAAAAGCGGTTACAATAGCAAAACTTAAATCCTACAATAGGCCAATTGTTCATCAACATCTTCCAGCCCCAAAATGCACTGCAATTTCAACAGCCTAAGTATCTGCCCAATAATACTTTGCCAAAGTTAGCCTGCAGATTCAATATGAGCTGCAAAGTGACAGTACATTTCGATTTTATCTCCCAATACACACAGCAAATCCTTTTATCAATCAAGTTACTCTGACAAACTGTGAAAGCAAAGGATCTCACAGTAATGAATGGGAAAACATTTGGACTCTCAGCAAAAATGCTCAGCATGCATTTAAGTTTAGCAGGTTCATTATAATCTTAAACAAGTACTCAATCCATAAATCAAATTGTTCACCTCTTAAGTTTTCAGCAATTTTCATTATTTCAAAGTTAAATTTAAGAGTCCCATTGACATGATTTAGACCCAAAGGATTAATACTAAAAAGCTTTAAGCCATTAATCAAATTACTGTGTTTTCCATTCCCATGTGTTCACTGACCTGTTACATTCCCCATTCTAACACACGTTCTGCTACCTGATCCAGCATCTGTAAAACCTTCCACCTGGAAAAGTAGCGTGTTAGAAAAGTTATTCAAACTTATTATTTATTCAAAGTTATTAAATGTTAAAAAAGCTATTCAAAACCAAGGGTGAGACTACAGAGGAGTCGCTTGAAAGAAAAACTCAGGCCAATCAAACGTTCTGTTTCTTGACAGGACTTTTTTTATTTAAAGAAAATCATTTAGTAGAAAAAGATAAATTCAAGAGAAATTTATTTGAGAGACAATGCCACAGCTGAAAAATGAATCTCTTCCTATTTCTAGCACCCAGCAAGAGTGCGAGACATTCTCAGGTGATAATAAAAACAGATGCAAGGAATAGCAGCGTAGAATGAGACCACGGAGTGGCAGAGAAACCAGTTATGGGGAAGGAGGGGTGTGTGACAACAGGGAGAGAGAAGTGGGAAGCAGTGGAAATAGGGGCAGAAAGAACAGGACCAGAAGTGGGAATAAGAGAGCAATGCAGAGAGGGACAGGGACAGTCAGTTAAAGCAACAGGGGTTAGAAGGTCCAGAGCTTGGATTGTAACATCGAAAATTATACACTTGTAGTTGGCACTGGTTGTTTGTAAAGTACACTGTCTGATACTGTGGCAGTAATGAGTCCTTTCTGACCTTACAGAGGTTGATCAATATGGAAGACCCTCTCTGCTTTAACACTTACTGACAGGCAAACAGGACGGCAAGCTCTCAGGTTGACCTTGCAATTACTTGCAACTTGTACATGCATTAGTCACTGTACTAGCAGCACAGTCTGCCTTCCAACTATCTCAGCTACCCTCCTGATTGGACCGGGGCCTTGTTGCATTTTGTGTGTTAATTGGTGTGCAATGGCCACCACATGTTAAAAAGGACACATGGATAGGCATTTTCCACCCCCGCAAAATGAAGTTTGGGGCCATCTACTGCCCCAGCACCCAAGGACTTAACCTGTTGTGAGCTATAAACAGTGTAATACAAGATAAGGACATTGGAAGAAGCACTTCCAATGAGTACCAATGTACTCATTGGAAGAAGCACTTAAAGGATCTCCTCAACTAGGACCCAATCATTGACACAAGTCCCTCAACCAAAAATAAGAGGAAAGGTAAGTTATGAGAGGAATACAAATAGTTTTCAGCAAGATATTCTCTGGCTAAGTAAGTGGGCAAAATGTTGGCAAATGCAGTTTAACGTAGGAATACATGAAGTTGTTCTTCTTGGAAGTGAGATCAAGAGAACGGAGTAAATAGAGAAAAACTGCAAAAAGGCTGCAATACCACAGAAGTTGAGGGTACTTGCGAACAAAACAGAAAAATATTATCCCTGTGCCTAAGAAGGCTCATGCAGCATGTCTTAATGACTACCGCCCAATGGCCCTAACTTTGGTGGTCATGAAGTGCTTTGAAAGGCTGTTCATGGCATTAATCAACTCCGCCTCCCCACTACTCTTGACCAACTCCAATTTGCTTATCAGACCAACAGATCCATGTCAGATGCCATATCACTTGCCTTTCACTCATCCCTAGAATATCTTGACACCATGAACAGCTACATAAGAATCCTACTCATTGACTACATTTCAGCCTTCAACACCATTATCCCCTCCAGACTGATTACTAAACATAGTGACCCCAGATTAAGCCCCACTCTCTGCAACTGGATCCTTAGTTTCCTGACCCACATGCCACAATCAGTGAAGATTGGGGACAATATTCCATCGTCTTTAACACTCAACACTAGAGCCCTCCAGAGGTGAGTACTCAGCCCTCTACTCTACTCACTGTATACCCATGACTGCGTCACCAAATACCAGACTAATGCCATTTCACAAGTTCGCCGATGACACCACCATAGTCGGTTGAATCGCAGATGGCGACAAAACAGACTACAGACAGGAAGTGGAACATCTAGAAAAATGATGCACTGAGAACAACCTAGCTTTCAATGCCGGCAAAACCAAGGAACTCATTATTGACTTTCGGCAGGATGTTGCTCATGCCCCCCTACATATTAACAGCACAGAGGTGGAACGAGGGGAAAGTGTCAACTCCTGGGAGTGGTCATCCACAACAAGCTTTCTTGGATTCTTCATGTGGACCACAGGTTACAAAGGCCCAACAACATCTCTTCTTCCTCAGGCAGCTGAGAAAATTTGGCATGACAGCGAATACCCTTGCCAACTTTTAGAGGTGCGCCATCGGAAGCGTTCTGTCTGGATGTATCACTACCTGGTATGGCAACTGTACCATTCAAGATTGGAGACGGTTACAGAGAGTGGTGAACTCAGCCTGGACAATCACAAAGGCCAACTTCCCATCTACAGAATCCATCTACCAGGCCCGCTGTCAAGGAAAGGCCACCAGCATTGTCAAAGATCCATCCAAAGATCCATCCCACCCTGGCAATGCTTTTCTACAGTCTCTACCATCGCGGAGAAGGTAAAGAAGCCTGAACACACGCACCAGCCGGTTTCGAAACAGTTTCTACCCTACTGTTGTTAGAATACTGAATGGACACCAAACCTTTAGCATTCACATGTACCTGTGTTTTGGTTTTTGCCACTTTTTACCTATTATTTACTTGTCTATGCTATTTAACTATGTGATCTGCTCACAACGCAAAGCTTTTCACTGTGTGTCGGTACACATGACAATCAATTCAATTCAAAGCTAACAACCAGGTGTAGCAGGTAATTAGGAAAGCTAATGGAATGTTGGTCCTTATTTAAAGAGGGTTGGAGTATAAGAGTAAGGAAGTCTTACTGCAACTGTATAAGGTGCTGGTGAGGTCACATCTGGAGTACAACGAGCAGTTTTGGTCCTCTTATTTAAGGAAAAATGCTATTTCATTGTATCCAATTCAGAGAAGGTTACTCGCAAATGTTGAGCAGGTTGGGTCTCTAATACTTGGATTAAGAGCTGCAAGTTTACAGGCTCCTTTCAAGCAATCAGGCCCTCCTGATTTAAACCCTCCCCTGGTATCAGCGATGGGAAGCTGGCTTCTAAATCTTAACTGTACAATTCAATTCCCATTTTGGTTATCGAGTGTTCTGTGTATTACTAGTAAGTGATTGAAATTCCAATATTGATTTGAAATGTTCATAGTTATGGCAGGTAAAAAAACAAATGCAGGAAGATAGCACTTTCATAAATATTATGCTTCAGTAGTTCAACTCTTAGGTGATCACTGTACATCAAAAAAGCTATTGCCTGTGGCGCGTTAGTCCAGAGGTATGATTCTCGCTTCGGGACTTGTACAGTATTGACATGGGAGAAGACACGGCTTCAAATTCAGGATGAGCCCTTGTTTCTTATCGTGACTTTTGAGTTGAACACATGGCTACAGGGATGGTGTAAGAGGGAGGGTTCTGGATTCCTGGATAATTGGGGCTCTTTCTGGAGAAGGTGTGACCTCTACAATCAGGACGGTCTTCACCTAAACCAGAGGGGTACCAATATCCTGGGGCAGAAATTTGCTAATGTTCTTCATCTGTGTTTAAACTAATTCAGCAGGGGGGTGGGAACCTAAATTGTAGTTCGGGTATACAGGAGCTTGAGAGTAGTGAGGTCAGAAATAAGGTTTCAAGGTCGCAAGTAGGCAGCAGCAAGCAACAAGTTGGTTTGAAGTGTGTCTATTTCAATGCCAGGAGCATCCGGAATAAGGTGGGTGAACTTCCAGCATGGGTTGGTACCTGGGATTTCAATGTTGTGGCCATTTCAGAGACATGGGTAGAGCAGGGACAGTAATTGCAGGCTCCGGGATTTAAATGTTTCAGTAAGGACAGACAAAATGATAAAAGAGGGGGAGAAGGTGTGGCATTTTTAGTCAAGGATAGTATTACGAGGCAGAAAGGAAGTTTGAGGACTCCTCTACTGAGGTAGTATGGGCTGAGGTTAGAAACAGGAAAGGAGAGGTCAGGCTGTTGGGAGTTTTCTACAGGCCTCCAAATAGTTCCAGAGATGTAGAGGATAGGATAGCAAAGATGATCCTCAATAGGAATAAGAGTGACAGGGTAGTTGTTATGGGGGACCTTAACTTTCCAAATATTGACTGAGAATACTATAGTCCAAGTACTTTAGATGGGTCAGTTTTTGTTCAATGTGTGCAGAAGACTTTCCTGACACATTATGTAGACAGGCCAACAAGGGGCGAGGCCACATTAGATTTGGTACTGGCTAATGAACCCGGCCAGGTGTTAGATTTGGAGGTAGGTGAGCACTTTGGTGATAGTGACCACAATTTTGTTACGCAAGATGTAGGATGCATAGGATGGGGAAGGAAACTGCAGGGGATGGGCACAATTGAAATGTGGAGCTTATTCAAAGAATAGCTACTGTGGGTCCTTGATAATTATGTACCTTTCAGGCAGGGAGGAATTTGTTGAACACAAGAGCCATGGTTTACTCAGGAAGTTGAATCTCTTGTCAAGAGGAAGAAGGAGGCTTATGTTAAGATGAGATGTGATGACTCAGTTAGGGTGCTTAAGTGTTACAAGTTAGCCAGTAAAGACCTAAAGTGAGATCGAAGAGGAGCCAGGAGGGGACATGAGAAGTCATTGGCAGATAGTATCAAGGAAAACCCTCAGGCTTTCTATCGGTATATCATGAACAAAAGAATGACGAGAATAAGATTAGGACCAATCAAGCATAGTAGTGGGAAGTTGTGCGTGGAGTCTGAAGAGATAGGGGAAACGCTAAATGAATACTTTTCATCAGTATTCAAACTAGAAAAAGACAATATTGTCGAGGAGAATACTGAGATACAGGCTACTAGACTAGATGGGATTGAGGTTCACAAGGAGGAGGTGTTAGCAATTCTGGAAAGGGCAAAAATAGCTAAGTCCCCTGGGTCGGATGGGATTTATCCTAGGATTCTCTGGGAAGCCAGGGAGGAAATTGCAGAGCCTTTGGCTTTGATTTTTATGTCGTCATGGTCTACAGGAATAGACCAGAAGACTAGAGAATAGCAAATGTTGTTCCCTTGTTCAAGAAGGTAAATAGAGACAATCTGGTAATTATAGACCAGTGAGCCTTACTTCAGTTGTGGGTAAAGTGTTGGAAAGGATAATGAGATAGGATTTATAATCATCTAGAAAGGAATAATTTGGTTACGGATAGTCAACACATTTTTATAAAGAGTAGGTCATGCCTTACAAACCTTATTGGCTTCTTTGAGAAGGTGACCAAACAGGTGGATGAGGGTAAAGCACTTGATGTGGTCTAAATGGATTTCAGTAAGGTGTTAGAGTAGGCTATTGCACAAAATATGGAAGCATGAGACTGAGGGTGATTTGGCAGTTTGGATCAGAAATTGGCGAGTTGAAAGAAGTCAGAGGGTGGAGGTTAATGGGACATATTCCATCCTAGAGTTCAGTTACTAGTGGTATACCGCAAGGATCTATTTTGGGTCCACTGCTGTTTGTCATTTTTATAAATGACCTCAATGAGGGCATAGAAGGATGGATTAGGAAATTTGCAGATGACACTAAGGTTGGTACATTTGTGGATAGTGACAAAGGATGTTATAGGTTACAGAGGAGCACAGATAAACTGCAGAGCTGGGCTGAGAGGTGGCAAATGGATTTTAATACAGAAAAGTGCAAGGTGATTCACTTTGGAAGGAGTAACAGGAATGCAGAGTACTGGACTAATGGTAAAATTCTTGGTAGTGAAGATGAGCAAAGAGATTTCAGTATCCGGGTACATGGATCCTTGAAAGTTGTCACCCAGGTTTATAGGGTTGTTAAGAAGGCATATGGTGTGTTAGCTTTTATTGATAGAGGGATTGAGTTTTGAAACCATGAGGTCATGCTGCAACTTTCATGCTGCATTGGAAAGTTAAAGTCTCCCATAACAACTACCCTGTCACTCTTGCTTCTATTGAGGATCATCTTTCGTATCCTTTCCTCTACATCTCTGGAACTATTTGGAGACCTGTAGAAAACTCCCAACAGGGTGACCTCTCCTTTCCTGTTTCTAACCTCAGTAGAGGAGTCCTCAAACATCCTGTCTGCCACTGTAATACAAAACTCTGGTGCGGCCACATTTGGAGTTTTGCATACAGTTCTGGTCACCACATTATAGGAAGGATATGTAAGCTTTGGAATGGGTTCAGAGGAGATTTACCAGGATGTTGCCTGGCATGGAGGGAAGGTCTTATGAGGAAAGGCTGAGGGAGATGAGGCTGTTTTCTTGAGAGAGAAAAAGGTTGAGAGGTGATGTAATTGAGACATATAAGATAATCAGAGGGTTAGATAGATTCATCACTGAGAGCCTTTTTCCTCAGATGGCAATGGCTAGCATGATGGGACATAGCTTTAAATTGAGGGGTGATAAATATAGGACAGATGTCAGAAGTAGTTTCTTTACTCAGAGAGTAGTTGGGGCGTGGAACGCACTGCCTGCAACAATTGTAGACTCACCAACTTTAAGGGCATTTTAATGGTCATGACAGGCATATGGATGAGAATGGAATAGTGTAGGTTAGATGAGCTTCAGATTGGTTTCACAGGTCAACGCAGCATCGAGGGCCGAAGGGCCTGTACTGCGCTGTAATATTCTATTGGTGCTACATTGTTAACATTACAATTCCCTGTGAACTAATGACTTCAAAACTGTTTTTGGAGATGGTGACAATGAGAGGAAAGTGAGAGCACTTTCAGAGAAGAAGAAATTATCCAGAGGTAACTTATTAGTGATAAGTTATAAAATCAGTGATCGAGTACCTACATACCTGCACACAATAGGTTTTCGCTGGGTCTACATTAGTCAGTGAGAAGGTGGTAATGTCAGCAGCCACATTCAGTGCATTTCCCTGGAGGGGATCTGAGCAGTTGTCTGTGGTGTAATACACAGTGTAACCCCTGAGGATACCGTTTGTTTGGGCAGGCACATTCCACCTGAATTCCATATCCATGTTCATTACACCTAGCAGAATGTCCTTCCTCAAATTCACAAAAATCCGTGGATTTTCAGGAGCAGATGGTGCTGGAAAGATCATGTAAAATCAACTAAAAATTATTTTTATTTAAAAACAATTAATTTAAATTTCAATATCAGCAGAACAGATAATTCTAATAAATTTAATCATTGTATTAATTGATAGGCTGAATTACAGAAACAAATGAAATCTAAGGATGGTGTAGACTTTTTGCCAAATAAAAGTATACATGGACAATATATTTAATTGTGATAAATGTAGTCTTTCATAGTAATGGATTAGCTTTTTTTAAAAAAAAATGCCTATTACATTTTTAAGACTCATTATTTCCATTTATTATTTGCCAACATAAAAACACACCCACTGTACACTGCAGCTTTGGCAGAGCTTCTTTTTTCTAAAATGGTCACCATGTTACTGCACATCTGTATTACAAGTAATACATTGTAATTTGTGGTTTTTACTAGTTTAATTAGCTACAAATCATAAGCTTGATGGAGATGTACATCAGGGTTTAGATCAGAGTGGTGCTGGAAAAGCACAGGTCAGGCAGCATTTGAGGAGCAGGAAAATCGACGTTTTGGGCAAAAGCCCTTCATCAGGAATAGAGGCAGAAGCCTCCAGGTGGAGATATGTACATCAGCTGATTGATGCATAAACATGTGAAGAGGCCATTCACACATTCCTGTCAGCACTTGTTTTGTTTCAGAATGTTGTCAGCTGTTTTATTTTAGAATGTTATTGATTGTCAAACTGTGTGAAATCATGTTATGACAATTATATACCTCTTTGTCGAGGATTTTCTTGGCCTAGGTGATGCTCCGTAACCTTTTTACTAAGACCTTCTATCTGGCAAAGGAGTCTTCAGACCAATCCACAACCAACAATCTACTCTGAAAACACTGACAGCCTTAGCAAATTCTATGACAGCAGCAGAGACTATTCTTAACGTTGCAAAGTGATCAACAACATTCTAAAATAAAACTGCTCAAACAAAAGTTAATTGACCACCTTTCCAATGTAACTGGATCCTTTAGATAAATTCCAGGAACTGAATCCTTATCCACATCATTACTAAAAAGTAATCAATTTTTCCAAGGGTCATATCCATCAGCGTATCATATTTGGTTGGAGTTGTTATTCTTCCATTAATTTTTGTGATATATTGTTTACAGACTAAAAAGGGTGAAAACATTACCCCTATCATCAGTGATGCAGATAAAAATAAACATAATTTAGGAACTCCGATAATTTATAGAATCCCTCCACAGTGTGGAAACAGGCCATTCCACCCAACAAGTCCACACTGCTCCTCTGAAGAGTAATCCACCCAGACCTATTCCCCTTACATTTCCCCTGACTAATGCACCTAACCTATACATCTCTGAATGCTATGGGCAATTTAGCGTGGCCAATTCACCTAACCTGCACATCTTTGGATTGTGGGAGAAAACAGAGCACCCAGAGGAAACCCATGCAGACACACAGAGAATGTGCAAACTCCCACAGTCCCCCAAGGCTGGAATTTAACCTGGGTCTCTGGTGCTATGAGGCAGCAGTGCTAACGACTGAGCAACTATGCTGCCCCTACATTTTCGTTTGGTATCACATACAAGCTCTGAAGGAGGTTCACCAGACCTGAAACATTAACTCTGATTTCTCTCCACAGATGCTGCCAGACCTGCTGAGTTTTCTCCAGCAATTTCTGTTTTTGTTGACTCCAGAACATTGCCTGTGTTTCTGGACTAACAATATAATAACAGTACCACTAGACAACCGCCTCCACTAAATGAGTTTAGGGATACATATAAGTTACCATACCAGCTTCAGGAGAGCAGAGAGTGACTTGTGTCTCTGTTGCAGATCCCCAGTAAGTATATGGTTTCACTGTGATATCAAACATCTTGAAAGGCTCAAGACCACTTACACAATAGTGAGGAGTGTTGAGGTCCTAATAAGAAAATATACATTTGATTCAATTTGATATTGCTGATGCATTCCTTTAAATTTACAAACTGTATTTATAATTACTGCAAATTTGCCTATAATGTCGAAAATGATCTGAAGATGTTTCTCAGTTGGAATGCTGATCCAATTGGGAGTGGGAGAAAAGTTAGAAGAGAATAAAACAATGTAGGTTTAAAGGTGGTCTATAAAGGCAAAGAAAACAGTGTAGAAAGGTAAAGTGTTTAGGAAAAGTCATTGGTGATTGAATGGCTAAATGGGTTCTGCAAGTTGTTGGGCAGGACTGGGTGGAACTAGAGTAGATCAGAAATGTAAAGGTATACAATTGTAGGGACTGCCAAAGCAGGTAATTATAAAATAGATCAAGATGTTCAAGTTAAAGTAGAAAATGCTCGAAAGAATAAAGTGCTGTGTGAAAAATGGTCAACCGAAAATGGTAATTCTGTTTTGTTCTTTTCCCAGGTGCTGGAAGACTTGCTGTGTCATTGCAGCATTTTGCTTATTTTAGATTTCCAACACTCTTAGTATTTTGTCTTTCTATTATGATTCTGTTGTCAATATATTGAGCCACAAGGAAGTCACCAGATATCAGTAAGAATAGGTTAACAGGGTTTCTTCTGGATAGTCAAATGACATATTCCAGGATAAATTGGTACTTCTACAGTTGGAAATCTGAAAATTTGCAAGAATGTTATTGGAGAAATTACAAAGGCAATGATAAGTGAAGAATAAGGATTAAGGAAGCAATGTTTCTATAGGAACCAAACAGTTTTGTTTATGACAAGCTGGCCAGCCTGCAAAGATTTCTGTGTGCCAATGGAACTGCCTATTTTTAGTCGAGCTTTCTGATCCCAGCTGAAACAGGAATGGGCCAATGCAGCCTTTCCAGGGCAAGTCAGGTGAACACGTGAAATATAAAGTAAAGAGAAGATATATCTACTTTTCTCACCACTTTTAGATGCAGGTAATTTTTTCAGGACCTCAAAATCCATTTATGAATTAATATGGGTTAGCGAACAGATAAATGAGTGGTTAGAGAAGTGCATGGGAAGTCGGCAGTGGAGGGAGCAGTCATACAGTCCCAGGGTGCAGTCATCAGACTGAGGAGTAATCAGGTCAGAGAGGGATGTGGGCGGTCAGGCCAGGCTGTAGTTAGGTTGGGTCCTGGTGGTCACTGGGGACTGGAGGTTCCCTGATTTGCTCAGTTCAGTTTCACTTGCTGATCTTGGAGGTTCACCAGATATTAACCACTGTAACATTTCCTGGGTTACTACCCAGTTAAGACCTGAATTTCTGACACACATCCCCTTAACACTGAGTGTGTATCCAAGACTTTTGCAGAGTATCCAGGGCAATACAAATAAGCCTATTAAAAGTTTAAACTTTCTAAACAGTTGCAGTGCACGTGTACACACCAGGTTTTTTGCAGGGCTCCAACATATGACAAACTTAAGTCCAGATTCCTCAGCTCTAGGCATGGAATGGTTTTGACCACTGAGTTTTTGGCAGGACTCAAACAAAACAGCTTCGGGTTTTACCAATATTGTGCTGCTAGATCACTAACATCATTATGTCAGACAGCACAACAACAGTCATGGCAAGTTAAGATGGGTACTGTTAACATTTGTAAATACAGGTTATTATTGGTTGAGTTGAATGGCTCATTTGCTTCTGCATAATATGCTCTATCAATATCATATTTGAAAGTTTGCTGATATAACTGAAAATAATGTCAAACTGAAATACTATGTGTGAAACTACACCTGTTTTATGAAAAAAAAGTTTATTGGATCGACTCTTTTTTAAAAATCAAATACCATTACTCAATTTAGTCTAAATAATATGCTTAATTTATAAAGAACATTTCAGACTATATTAACAGTATACAGTGTAGGGAATTTGTTTACATCAGTAAAAATAATTCAACATATAAAAAAGCAAAGTACCTCAATTTTCAAAAGGGCTTGTGATTCAAACTTATAATACAGCATGCCATAGTTCACATTTCTTACACTTTCCCATTTAATACAGATCCTGGAGGAGTTCCCTTCTATCTTAAATGAAGATGCTGGAACTGGATTAGGAATTACAACTGGGCAATCAGAGAAACCATCTAAATGGAAAGTGATATATTTAGGAATTACAACTGGGCAATCAGAAAAACACAAATTTAAATATAATTATGAAATAAATCTGTTTGTGATGGAAGGAACTTTTAAGATTGGATACAATTGTCAACCATTAGTTTGGCACTAAAAGTAATATCAAAGATTTTATAACTACTTCAGAAACTGTTGGGCAATTTATATTTTTCACTAGTGGGATTTGAGCCGTGCACTGGAATCATAGATGGCAATATTCCAAAGTGTTTTTTTTGGGATCTTATGCAATCTCTTTCAGATGGAAATCCAATTGTATATGCTTCAGAATTTTTTGTCTCAACAGTGCTGCTTTGAACATTCAAGCTATATGAAATGTATTGAGTTACGTGGCAATAAGTTCCTAAGGCCCACCCCAGACAATTTCTCGAGAAGACACCAAACAATAATTCTGTACTTTACAGCAACAGATGTTTTGATAAAGAGAGTAGTTCTTTTCAAAAAATAAAATTGGAATTAACTCCAAGATAAATCTGTGTACTTAATACCATTTAAGTGTTTGGTTAATAAACAGGTTATCCAGGTCTGTATTTAAACTCTCGGAACAAAAAAAGAACAACACAGTGGAAGCAAATACTGTGGGGCACGTACAGCGGTGAAGTACTTGATACTAAAGTACTTTCCAGTTATTATCTATTTCTCTTGCAAATGTAAAAAATATTAACTGTTTTAATTCTACTTAATCAAGCTAATTTCCTATGGTGAAGACAGAATCTGCAACAAATGCCAACAAGTGCATTCATGTCATATCATAGAAACAAACATGTTGGAATTTTTTTCAAATAATTGGAACTGCATGAACTAGGGAACAAAATCATGGAGTTTCTCCCTCCCTAATCCAGAAACAGGAATTGCTCTCCTGCAATTTTACTCTGACCAGCATTAAAATTATTGAAGTTCTGGTCTATATAATCTAAGTGATCACTGAACCTCACTCAGACATCAGAAAAGCATAACAATCGGACCTGTGAAGCATTTTCCAAATTAACCAATTTCCAAATAAAAACATTGAATAAACTTAATTTTCCATTTGTAGCTTGGATTGGAATAAAGATAGAGAAAGTATTGGTAAAGAATAAGAAAGTAGCGCACAGCCAGAACAGAAAACACAAAATCACAAAATGCTAAAGTGAACCCAGGGAAGAAAAATGAATGAAGCAAAACCAGAAAGGAACAACTTGTGGCAAAGTCAGAAATGTTCTCATAATTAAGAGAGCTGGAATGCAAGAAAAGAATTGATACATATGTTGTAGTCACCATAGACCCAAAGGACTATAGAGCTGTTGCTCTCATTAGAGAGAGATGACTGATGGAGAGTTTAACCTCAGGGTCACCGGACTTCAGATTTTCAAGGACCATCATGGCAGTACATATGTACTAATTAACAAAAGCACAAAATGGTTAACTTATCTAAATTGCAATGTAACGTGAACATATAAAATCTACACACTTTTATTGCTACATTATTAACTAGTCTACAAACCCATTCTTAATCTTTTAATGTCGGTACAAGAGCCTTGCAAATAATAGGAAATAACTCAGTCTTTTTAACATGGGTTCACGTTACCTTTATTAAGATGTGTGTACATGCACACTGCACAGCACAATTGCCACTAACCTGGTAAAGGTTTCTGATGTACAACAGTAAATGTTATAAAGGGTGTGCCACGAGAAAGTTGAACAGTTTGTTTTTTTCCCATTTCGACAATTTGCAAATCACCTTCTTCATTAATCCAAACCAGTTTGCCAAAGTAGAATTGAAGCACGTGTTGAGAAGTTTTCAAAGAATCAGAAGATAAAATCTTCTTAACTTTGCCTCTGTTCCTATGCCAGAAGAAAAGATAGCAGCGTATTCATAGAACAAATTTCATTGAAAGTTAATGATGCGTTCTTTAGCAGGCTGAAAATGGAATAATGTTATTAATGCAAAATAAACAGACACTCTTAAGAGTCAATCGTCTGAACTGAATTAATACTTACATTCATATAGGTGAAGAATACATTGAGATTAGTGACATTTGTGACTTCCTGTTCAAAATCCAATATTTGAATCTAATGCAAGTAATACCGATTTCTTGGCATCATTCAAGATAATTTAAACACCTTCAAAACTTAATTTTTGAAATCATTCAATTGGGTGAAACTGGATGGGGAAGCAATTTTAAACAGGAAGTGACCGCTCCAACCTGCCAACTTCTGGGTTTTAGTATGGAAATGCAAGCATTAAAAGTTGTCATGGGGGAGACTACTGCAAAGGACACTGTTTAGAGAGAATAGGTCTCCCTTTTAAGATGGAGGTCAGGAGAATATTTTCTCCTCTCAGATGGTCATTTGTCTGTGGAATTCTCTTCCACAGAAAGTAGTGCAAACTAGGTCATTAAATATATTCAAGGCTGAGTTAGATAGCATATTGATAGACAAGGGGTATATGGTAATGAGGGCAAATGGGAAAGTGAAGTTAAGAGCACAAGCAAATCAAACATGATCCAATAGAATAAAAGAGTAAATTTAAAGAGCCAAAAGGTCTACTCATGTTCTTATTTACTATGGTTTTATATTTGTTTTCATTCATTCACCTACCCTTTCCAGATAAGATCTGCCTGGTTTATTTCAAGTCTGATATTATCTTGAATGAGCCAAAAGAGAGCTCCAAGATCAAAATCCAGAGTCAATCCTGAAATCTAAAAACAACACATTTAGAAACACAATTTACATACAAACCTTCAACCTGGGGCTAAACACTGCAAATATGATCTGGAATCTAGTTTCACCTGTTTACCAGAGAAATTGGGCAGCTCCTCAAGCAAGCCTGGATGGTCACCATTTATCCGAGAATATTCCACACTCTGTGCTGTTGTCCAGTACATGTAGCCCTGAAGTGGATCTAGCTGGAGATCTTGAATTTTTCCTGCAACATCCCTGACCTTTGTAATTACCTCTGAATCCAAAGGCATACGATATATCTAGAAATTGATAAATAACATGATTGCATTATTATCAAAAAGGAAATTATCAGCTGACAATGAAAAACAGCACCGACAATCTAAGCTATAATTAGAAAAAGAACAATCTGCAGTTGAATAGGCATTTGCAAATGAATAATATTCTCTTCATCCATAAAACTAAACTTATCCAGACTCACCCCATTCTCATCTCTGAACCTCTCTTCCCTCCCCAACACCCACTTGCCCATCAGATTCACCTTTCTCTTATGAACATATTTCCACTGAACTGTAAGAAGCACAATTTCCCTGTGTGATTCCTATGTTAGCTGACACTGTAAATTGCTTAACTCTTCAGCTACCATCCTTCCTTTTCAAAATTGCCATTAATCTTCTCAAAATATCCACCCACAATTCCTTAGTCCATGCAAACTGAAGATCCATATTCAAATTTCCCAGCTCACCTTTCCTATCAGAATGGTCAAACTGCTCAACTCCAAGTCTGGATAAGTACTAATCATGGAAATAATTTGAGCTTGATTATTATTAAAATGCCCAGAATTTCAATAGCAAAGTAAATAAAATTGGTTGGATTGGTACATCTCTGTAAAGAAACTTAATCAATTTTCAAATGCTCCATCACAAAAATGGCCTACTTCCATCTATATATCATCATCTGGTTTTGTTCCTGTATTAGATTATGTGCTGCAGAAGACCACATCAAACGCAGCATAAAAATATGAGGAAGAGTAGATCATTCAGCCCCTCAAGGCTGCTTCATTTAATGTATCTGACCCTCTAGCTCAACACCATTTTCCCTATCACCTATGTTGTTACTTTGCACGAAGGACCAGGAGGTTGAAGGGTTAAACAGTAGGAGCTTTGTTAAGGAGATGTTCGCTCTACGGGCAGCAAGATTAAACTAAACTGTTTTCTGCCCAAAATGGATGTTAATGTCATTATTACATCACATGATTGGACTCACAGTGACAGTCCACCATATTTGCACAAAGCACAACCTACCCCTTAACCGCAGGCCCCCAATGTGTATAAAACTCTATGCAGCATAGTTTTGAATATATTCAATAAGTGAGTATCCACAACCCTCTGGTGTAAAATATATCAAAATGTATAAATGTCTGAGTAAATTAATTTCTCCTCATCTTAACCCCAAATGGTCAACCTCTCACAAATCTAATATTGTCCCCTTCCATCTTCAACTCAGCATAGATTCCATCTCATTGAACTGAATCCCATTTTCCACGCGCTATGCCAAAGGAGTAAAACAATAAAGGTGTGGTTTTCCTTACTTTGTTTAGTTATTGATATAGTGGCTGTGATGAACCCATCTAGCACTTTTCCAAGTGTAATTTTTGTTCATCATACCCAGCACAGTCCATTGTTTATTTGAGTACTTAAATACAATATTAGACTTGCCTGACAATTGCAACTTCAAAATAATTAGTTGGTTGGCAAAGACAATGAGTTCATTCAGGTTTGGATCTTAAATCAACTGGAAAGCTTACTTTTAACACCATATTTGAGGGACATGATCAAGATTCACTTTTCCTAAAGTCTTTTAAAAGTAGAGGTAGTTTTCTTCTTGCATCAGTTAGGTTCTTTTAACATACTTTCCTCATTTTTATGTTTATATATCATGATTATTAGTTACCAAACTATTGTGTTTCATACTTATTTTTGTGAAGAAATTGTAATTTATGAAAGCTCGTCTGAGTAATTGCCATGTTTCTAGAACAAGAGACTCAAATGTTGTATCAGAAAATGCTAAATGCAGTAAACAGAGTATTGGAAGTGAAATCTTTGTTACTTATGAGGTTTATATCAGATATGCTAAAATGACTGAAAAGAACACAGCTTCCAGATCAAAATGGAGAAATACACTTACGAAACCACATGAATGGATCATAATTAAAATATAATAGAATGGATTTATTTTTATACATAACTTTTACATTTGCTGATGAATCTTAGATGCCACTTGAAAAACTTACTTAAAAATTAACCCAAGTAATGAGGTTTTAAGTAAGTAAATTAGAATTAAAACAAAATTCCTTTGGGGCAGGTGGGAAGGGAAGCAATTACGTGAATTAGGCAAATGATCTAATACTTGTGCTTTGGTTTTAATAATGGCAACTTACAAAAAGGCATTTTGCTTTGTGCTGTAATTGTCATTTAAGTGCTGACATTATTGCAATTACTACTCAAATTCTGAATGTTCTTTTCAGCAAGTGACCTTTTTTTTCTAATTTATGGTTTCAATGTACAAGCATCTTGTAGCTATTTTGTCTGAGATAAAGTTGTATTGGGCTCATTTTTTATTTGAAAAATTTAAATATGCTCATTTTCACTGAGGATACTTAGTTAATTTATTTATACATTTCACTTCAAAAATGTTTATTAGTGTGCCCTTCAACTGTGGGTAGTATGGTTATGTGGGATCAATAACTGTGTCAAACATAACAAAATATCTATCGTATATTTGACTCATACATTACACAATTTGCAAAATGGAGCTTAGGTTCCAAGTTTTGATCATGTGTACTATAGTGAGTACTGCAACCTATGTAAATCCACAAAGAAGAACAAAATAAGGTTTTTGGAGAGGGATAAAGGATATTAAAAAGAGCATAAAATTAAAATGTAAGTATGTTCATTATTGCCAAAATTATAATCAGAAATTCGACTTGTGTAATGAATTGTAAAATTATAATAGGCAAATCTAGATAACTTGATTATCAGTTGTATTATGAAATCTTCCAGATCTAGCAAGACATTGGGCACAGATCAGTAGCCAGTGAACACAGAATCAAAGCAAGCCTGCCTCACAGCCATAATGTGCTTTGGGAAGACTGTATTAGTGGACAGATGCACTTCTACTCCTCAATGGCAGAAGATCTGGTCAATGTGATTGGCTGTCAATTCCATTAGACCCATCAGCACTAGTGCTTGGCAAGCAGATGCTTCTATTGTAGCAGCCAGTCCCATGGTTAAGGTGCCAGTGGATCCCAGACTGAGATAGAGAAGGAGCATTGGATGAGGAAAGTACCATGGCCTTAAATGGGTGGGATGGAACAGAGGGGTAGATTTTACCATTCATGCAAGGAGGAAGGAAATTGCCCTAATTGCGCAAATAACACCTTCCAAAGACAATACCCTTCTTCCTTCCTGCACTTCTAAAGATGTGTTTAAAAAAATGAAACAGGCTGCCCATTTCGGTCTGCTTGCCAATACCAACTGTACTGTGGTGTGGTCACAGTAATATTCACATTGATTTCCCACCCTTTAGGATGGGTACAAATGGGAAGGTGGTTGGCTAGTCATAGAACATAGAACATAGAACAATACAGCGCGGAACAAGTCCTTCGGCCCTGGACGTTGCTCCGGCCTGTGAACTATTTTCAGGTCCTCCCCTACACTATCCCATCATCTTCCATGTGTTTATCCAAGGATTGTTTAAATCTTCCTAATGTGGCTGGGTTAACTACGTTGGCAGGTAGGGCATTCCACGCCCTTACCACTCTCTGAGTAAAGAACCTGCTCCTGATGTCTGTCTTAAATCTATCACCCCTCAATTTGTAGTTATGCCCCCTCGTACAAGCTGGCGTCATCACCCTAGGAAAAAGACTTTCACTGTCCACCATATCTAATCCTCTGATCATCTTGTATGTCTCTATCAAATCCCTGCTTAGCCTTCTTCTTTCCAATGAGAACAGACCCAAGCCTCTCAGCCTTTCCTCATAAGACCTGTCCTTTTTTGCATCTCCACCCAATGAAATCACAGCCAGCAAGGGTATGCAGTATCCAGCCCATTGTATTACTTACATATACTGGGTGAAGGAATTTAATGGAACCTGTAAGATCAGAAAGTGAGGCAGGCAGTGAAACTCAATTAGGCTGCTGTCAATATCTTGCTTTCTCAACATCAGGATGAGTCCATCAATAGCTCAACTGAGACACATTGATGAATGTCAAGTGAAGGTTTCCATGAGGATGAATTACTAAATGGAAGAGGGGGATGGTGGACATACAGATACAGTCAATCATTGTTAGATGAAAGGGGGTTGGGGAAGTGATGGGGGATAATTGACAGAAGACATCAAGATGAAATGGAGGCTGACAGACACACAAATAATAATAAATGGCCCTGCATAGAGTCATACAGCATGGAAACAGACCCTTCGGTCCAATCCACGCCGAGTATGTTCCCAAACTATACCAGTCCCATCTGCCTGTGTTTTTCCAAACCTTTCCCAGTAATGAACATATCCAAATGTCTTTTAAACGTTGTAACCATACATGCAACCATCATTTTCCCTGTTAGCTCATTCCAAACATGAACGACTCCATGTAAAAAAAGTTGCTCCTCATGCCCTTTTTAAAGGAAAACTGAAGTTGCTGGAAAAGCTCAGCAGTTTTTTTTTCTTCCTTTTTAAATCTTTCTCTTCTCACCTTAACATACGTCAGCTAGTTTTGAATTCCCCTATCCGAGGGAAACGACCCTTGTCATTCACCTTATCTGTACCTCTCATGATTTTATAAACCTGTAAGGCCACCCCTCCACCTCCTGCATTCCAGTGCAAAAGGTCCCAGGCTTTCCAGTGTATTTTAAATCACAAACCCTCCATTCTCAGCAATATCCTGATAAATCTTTTCTGAACCCTCTCCAACTTGATAATATCCTTTCTGTAACAGGACAACCAGAACTGCACGCAGTACTTCAGAAAAGGCCTCATCAACATCCTGTACAACCTCAACATGACTTCCCACCTCCTATATCAAAGGACAGAGTAATGAAGATAAGCCTGCTAAAAGGCCTTCTTAATCACCCTGTCTACCTGTGAGGCAAATTTCAAAATAATAATGTGCCTGAACCTCCAGGTCTCTGTGTTCTACAACACTACCCATGGCCCTACTATTAATAAATATATAAATCCTATCTTTGTTTATATTACCAAAACGTAATTATCCAAATTAAATTCCATCTGTTGCCACTCAGCCCATTGATCCAGTTGAGTAAGATCTCTTTACAATCTTCACTGTCCACTATACCACTAATTTGGGGTCATCCATAAACTTCTCAAACATGCGAGCAGAATTCACATCCGGTGAGCTTTTCCAATTAATTTCTGTCCACGAGGTCTGTAAATAGTTTTCTGACAGATGTTTTATCTACTGCTTGCATTTGTCTGAACAAATGGGCGAGATAGGCAGGCAATGGCAGCACACACAGAACAGACCAATTACTTGAGTCAAACATTAGGGATATAAATGCATAAAACGGCAATGGCCCAGCAACATCATCTCAACTATTAATCCAGAAACTCAGCTGATGTTCTGGGGACCCAGGTTCAAATGCAGATGGTGAAATTAGAATTCCATTAAAAGAAATCTGGAATTCAGAATCTATTGATGACCATGAAACCACTACCAGAAAAACGTATTCACTTCACTAATGTCCTTCAGGGAAGGAAATCTGCCATCTTCATCTGCTCTGGATTACACGTGACTCCAGATGCACAGCAATGTGGTTGCCACTCAACTGCCCTCTGAGCAATTCAGGATGGGCAATGAATGTCAGCCTAGCCAGCAATGCTCATATCCTGTGAATGAATTACAAAAAAAACATTTTGAGTTCAGTGACTCTTCTGCAGAACTGAGAGCAGCAAGGAAGGAATGGGATATATGCTAAGGTCAGGGGTAGGGGGGAATAGATGGAGACAGAACATAGAACATAGAAGAATACAGCGCAGTACAGGCCCTTCGGCCCTCGATGTTGCGCCGATCCAAGCCCACCTAACCTACACTAGCCCACTATCCTCCATATGCCTATCCAATGCCCGCTTAAATGCCCATAATGAGGGAGAGTCCACCACTGCTACTGGCAGGGCATTCCATGAACTCACGACTCGCTGAGTAAAGAACCTACCCCTAACATCTGTCCTATACCTACCCCCCCTTAATTTAAAGCTATGCCCCCTTGTAATAGCTGAAAATTGAACCCAAACTCCACAATCAGCCATGGCAGGATTTGAACCCAGGTCCCCAGAACATTGATCTCTAGATTAACAGTCTAGTGATAATACCATTGGGCTGTCACCTCCCAAAGATAAAGATGAACCCAGAGATAAAGAAGGACGGTTGGACAGAGAAAGGAATGGTTGATTAAGCCAAGGAAGAAGAAAAGCTGATAATGGGGATCATAAGAATGTGAAAATGCATTGGCTGTGCTAAAAGCAGTCTGTAGGTAAAAACAATGACTGCAGATGCTGGAAACCAGATTCTGGATTAGTGGTGCTGGAAGACCACAGCATTTCAGGCAGCATCCGAGGAGCAGTAAAATCGATGTTTCGGGCAAAAGCCCTTCATCAGGAATAAAGGCAGAGAGCCTGAAGAATGAAGAGATAAGCTAGAGGAGGGTGGGGGTGGGGAGAAAGTAGCATGGAGTACAATAGGTGAGTGGGGGAGGGGATGAAGGTGATAGGTCAGGGAGGAGGGTGGAGTGGATAGGTGGAAAAGAAGATAGGCAGGTAGGACAAGTCATGGGGACAGTGCTGAGCTGGAAGTTTGGAACTAGTGTGAGGTGGGGGAAGGGGAAATGAGGAAACTGCTGAAGTCCACATTGATGCCCTGGGGTTGACGTGTTCCGAGGCGGAAGATGAGGCGTTCTTCCTCCCGGCGTCTGGTGGTGAGGGAGCGGCGGTGAAGGAGGCCCAGGACCTCCATGTCCTCGGCAGAGTGGGAGGGGGAGTTGAAATGTTGGGCCACGGGGCGGTGTGGTTGATTGGTGCGGGTGTCCCGGAGATGTTCCCTAAAGCGCTCTGCTAGGAGGCGTCCAGTCTCCCCATTGTAGAGGAGACCACATCGGGAGCAACGGATGCAATAAAGAATATTAGTAGATGTGCAGGTAAAACGTTGATGGATGTGGAAGTCTCCTTTAGGGTCATGGATGGAGGTGAGGGAGGGAGGTGTGGGCGCAGGTTTTGCAGTTCCTGCGGTGGCAGGGGAAGGTGCCAGGATGGGAGGGTGTGTTGTAGGGGGCGTGGACCTGACCAGGTAGTCACGGAGGGAACGGTCTTTGTGGAAGGTTGAAAGGGGTGGGGAGGGAAATATATCCCTGGTGGTGCGGTCTTTTTGGAGGTGGCAGAAATGTCGGCGGATGATTTGGTTTATGCGAAGGTTGGTAGGATGGAAGGTGAGCACCAGAGGCGTTCTGTCCTTGTTACAGTTGGAGGGGTGGGGTCTGAGGGCGCAGGTGCGGCATGTGGACAAGATGCGTTGGAGGGCATCTTTAACCACGTGGGAAGGGAAATTGTGCTCTCTAAAGAAGGAGGCCATCTGGTGTGTTTTGTGGTGGAACTGGTCCTCCTGGGAGCAGGTACGGTGAAGGTGGAGGAATTGGGAATACGAGATGGCATTTTTGCAAGAGGTAGGGTGGGAAGAGGTGTAATCCAGGTAGCTGTGGGAGTCAGTGGGTTTGTAAAAAATGTCAGTGTCAAGTCGGTCACCATTAATGGAGATGGAGAGGTCCAGGAAGGGGAGGGAGGTGTTAGAGATGGTCCAGGTAAATTTAAGGTCAGGGTGGAATGTGTTGGTGAAGTTGATGAATTGCTCAACCTCCTCGCGGGAGCATGAGGTGGCGCCAATGCAGTCATCAATGTAGCGGAGGAAGAGGTGGGGAGTGGTGCCGGTGTAATTACGGAAGATCGACTGTTCTATGTAGCCAACAAAGAGACAGGCATAACTGTCTACCCCTCTCCCCCACTCCAACCTCTCACCCTCACAACGCGCAGCACTCCAATCCCTCTGCTCCAATGCCAACCTCACCATCAAGCCAGCAGATAAAGGGGGCGCAGTGGTAGTCTGGCGCACTGACCTCTACACCGCTGAAGCCAAACGACAACTCGAGGACACCTCTTCCTACCGCCCCCTCGACCATGACCCCACCCCCCATCACCAAACCATCATCTCCCAGACCATACAGAACCTCATGACCTCAGGAGATCTCCCACCCACAGTTTCCAACCTCATAGTCTGGGAACCCCGCTCTGCCCGGTTCTACCTCCATCCCAAGATCCACAAGCCTGACCACCCTGGCCAACCCATTGTCTCAGCATGCTCCTGCCCCACTGAACTCATCTCTACCTACCTCGACACTGTCCTATCCCCCCTAGTCCAGGAACTTCCCACATACATTCAAGACACCACCCACGCCCTCCACCTCCTCCAAGACATCGGTTTCCCCAGCCCCCAACGCCTCATCTTCACCATGGCTATCCAATCCCTCTACACCTCCATCCGCCATGACCAGGGCCTCCAAGCCCTCCATTTTGTTCTCTCCCGATGTCCCCAACAGTACCCTTCCACCGACACTCTCATTCATTTGGCCGAACTGGTCCTCACCCTTAACAATTTCTCCTTCGAATCCTCCCACTTCCTCCAGACCAAAGGGGCAGCCATGGGCACAAGTATGGGCCCCAGCTATGCCTGTCTCTTTGTTGGCTACATAGAACAGTCAATCTTCCGTCAATACACCGGCACCACTCCCCACCTCTTCCTCCGCTACATTGATGACTGCATTGGTGCCACCTCGTGCTCCCGCGAGGTAGTTGAGCAATTCATCAACTTCACCAACACATTCCACCCTGACCTTAAATTTACCTGGACCATCTCTGACACCTCCCTCCCCTTCCTGGACCTCTCCATCTCCATTAATGGTGACCGACTTGACACTGACATTTTTTTACAAACCCACCGACTTCCACAGCTACCTGGATTACACCTCTTCCCACCCTACCTCTTGCAAAAATGCCATCCCGTATTCCCAATTCCTCCACCTCCGCCGTATCTGCTCCCAGGAGGACCAGTTCAACCACAGAACACACCAGATGGCCTCCTTCTTTAGAGAGCGCAATTTCCCTTCCCATGTGATTAAAGATGCCCTCCAACGCATCTCGTCCACATGCCACACGTCCGTCCTCAGACCCCACCCCTCCAACTGTAACAAGGACAGAACGCCCCTGGTGCTCACCTTCCACCCTACCAACCTTCGCATAAACCAAATTATCCGCCACGTCCAAAAAGACCGCACCATCAGGGATATATTTCCCTCCCCACCCCTTTCCGCCTTCCGCAAAGACCGTTCCCTCCGTGACTACCTGGTCAGGTCCGCACCCCCCTACAACCCACCCTCCCATCCTGGCACCTTCCCCTGCTACCGCTGGAACTGCAAAACCTGCGCCCACACCTCCTCCCTCACCTCCATCCAAGACCCTAAAGGAGACTTCCACATCCATCAAAGTTTTACCTGCACATCCACTAATATCATTTATTGCATCTGTTGCTCCCGATGCGGTCTCCTCTACTTTGGGGAGACTGGACGCCTCCTAGCAGAGCGCTTTAGGGAACATCTCCGGGACACTCGCACCAATCAACCACACCACCCTGTGGCCAAACATTTCAACTCCCCCTCCCACTCTGCCGAGGACATGGAGGTCCTGGGCCTCCTTCACCGCCGCTCCCTCACCACCAGACGCCGGGAGGAAGAACGCCTCATCTTCCGCCTCGGAACACGTCAACCCCAGGGCATCAATGTGGACTTCAACAGTTTCCTCATTTCCCCTTCCCCCACCTCACACTAGTTCCAAACTTCTAGCTCAGCACTGTCCCCATGACTTGTCCTACCTGCCTATCTTCTTTTCCACCTATCCACTCCACCCTCCTCCCTGACCTATCACCTTCATCCCCTCCCCCACTCACCTATTGTACTCCATGCTACTTTCTCCCCACCCCCACCCTCCTCTAGCTTATCTCTTCATTCTTCAGGCTCTCTGCCTTTATTCCTGATGAAGGGCTTTTGCCCGAAAGGTCGATTTTGCTGCTCCTCTGATGCTGCCTGAAATGCTGTGGTCTTCAAGCACCACTAATCCAAAATCCTAAAAGCAGTTTGTGTCATGACAGGGCCTGGGGTGTGGGTGTGGGTGTGAGTGTGGGTCTGGTTCTGGTTCTGGGTCTGGGTCTGGGTCTGGGTCTGGGTAAAGGACATGGAACAAGATGCTCAGGTCCAACAATAATTGAATTTTACACTAACTCTTAAAGGCTGCAGTGTCCCCAAGTGGAAATACTTCAGACAATGTTCTTCCACCTTTCACTGAGCACCTTGTTTCTTGTCCTTCATCCACCCTACCCCCGTACCCTGTCAGGCCCTGCTTTCAGCACTGCCTTTCACCCACTTACAGTCACCATTTTTAACTTTTCTCTTTCCCTGAGTTACCATTATCCGTCAGTGTGCCTACCTAACTGCCTCTCTCTCCCTCTCTCTCCAGGTTCCATCTCCACCTATCCACCTTTTCCTTTCTGTCATGGTCAGCTGACTGTCCTGCTCCAAAACGTGGGCCTACAGACAGGAACCAAAATTCTAGTTCGAGTATACAGGAGGATCAGAATAGTGAAGTCAGAACAAAGATTTCAAGATCGCAAAAGGCATCGGCAGGCAAGAAGTTGATTTGAAGAGTGTCTACTTCAACGGCAAGAGCATCCGGAAAATGGTGGGCGAAATTGCACCATGGGTTGGTATCTGGGATTTCGATGTTGTGGCCATTTCAGAGACATGGGTAGAACAGGGACAGGAATGGTTGCTGCAGCTTCCGGGATTAGCTGCTTCGGTAAGAAGAGAGAAAATGGTAAAAGATGGGGTGGTGTGGCACTGTTTGTCAAGGACAGTGTTCCAGTTGCAGAAAGGACATTTGAGGACTCATCTACTGGGGGGTGGTATGGGCTGAGATTAGAAACAGGAAAGGAAAGGTTATCCTGTTGAGAGTTTTCGACACACCTCTAAATAGTTCCAGAGGTGTAAAGGATAGTAAAGATGATCCTCAATAGGAGCGAGAGTGACAGGCCAGTTGTTATGGGAATCTTTAACTTTCCAAATATTGACTGGGAATACTATAGTTCAAGTACTTTAGATGTGCCAGTTTTTGTCAAATGTGTGCAGAAGGCTTTCCTGACATATTATGTAGACAGGCCAACAAGAGGCGAGGCCACATTAGATTTGGTTCTGGATAATGAACCCGGCCAGGTGTTAGATTTGGAGGTAGGTGAGCACTTTGGTGATAGTGACCACAATTCTGTTATGTTTACTTTCGTGATGGAAAGGAATAGGTATATACCGCAGAGGAAGATTCTAGCTGAGGGAAAGACAATTTCGATGCGATTAGGCAAGATTTAGGAAAAATAGGATGGAGAAGGAAACTGCAGGGGATGGGCACAATTGAAATGTGGAGCTTATTCAAGGAAGAGCTACTACGGGTCCTTGATAAGTATGGACCGGTCAGGCAGGGGGGAAGTTGTCGAGTGCGGGAGCCGTGGTTTACTAAGGAAGTTGAATAGGAGGAAGTGAGGACTGCAGATGCTGGAGATCAGAGCTGAAAAATGTGTTGCTGGAAAAGCGTAGCAGGTCAGGCAGCATCAAAGGAGCAGGAGAATCGACGTTTTGGGCATGAGCCCTTCTTCAGGAATGAGGAGGGTGTGCCAAGCAGGCTAAGATAAAAGGTAGGGAGGAAGGACTTGGGGGAGGGGCGTTGGGAATGCGATAGGTGGAAGGAGGTTAAGGTGAAGATGATAGGCCGGAGAGGGGTTGGGGGCAGAGAGGTCGGGAAGAAGATTGCAGGTCAAGAAGGCGGTGCTGAGTCCGAGGGTTGGGACTGAGAAAAGGTGGGGGGAGGGGAAATGAGGAAGCTGGAGAAATCTGCATTCATCCCTTGTGGTTGGAGGGTTCCTAGGCGGAAGATGAGGTGCTCTTCCTCCTAACGTCGTGTTGCCATGGTCTGGCGATGGGGGAGGCCAAGGGCCTGCATGTCCTTGGCGGATTGGGAGGGGGAGTTAAAGTGTTCAGCCACGGGGCAGTTGGGTTGGTTGGTGCGGGTGTCCCAGAGGTATTCTCTGAAACGTTCCGCAAGTAGGCGGCCTGTCTCCCCAATGTATAGGAGGCCACATCGGGTGCAGCGGATGCAGTAAATGATGTGTGTGGAGGTGCAGGTGAATTTGTGACAGATATGGAAGGATCCCTTGGGGCCTTGGAGGGAAGTGAGGGGGGAGGTGTGGGCGCAAGTTTTGCGGTTGCAGGGGAAGGTGCCGGGAGTGGAGGTTGGGTTGGTGCGGGGTGCGGACCTGATGAGGGAGTCGCGGAGGGAGTGGTCTTTCCGGAACTCTGATAGGGGAGGGGAGGGAAATATATCCTTGGTAGTGGGGTCTGTTTGGAGGTGGTGGAAATGACAAAGGATGATACGATGTATCTGGAGGTTGGTGGGGTGGTAGGTGAGGACCAGTGGCGTTCTGTTCTGGTGGCAATTGGAGGGGCGGGGTTCAAGGGCGGAGGAGTGGGAAGTGGAGGAGATGTGGTGGATAGCATCGTCAACCACTTCTGAGGGGAAATTGCGGTCGTTGAAGAAGGAGGCCATCTGGGTTGTTTGGTATTGGAATTCCTCCTCACTCCTGAAGAAGGGCTTATGCCCGAAACATCGATTCTCCTGCTCCTTTGATGCTGCCTGACCTGCTGTGCTTTTCCTGCAACACATTTTTCAGCTAAGGAAGTTGAATCTCTTGTCAAGAGGAGGAAGAAGGCTGATGTTAGGATGAGATGCGATGGCTCAGTTAGAGTGCTTGAGAGTTACAAGTTAGCCAGGAAAGATCGAAGAAGAGCTGGAGGGAACATGAGAAGTCATTGGTAGATAGGATCAAGGAAAACCCTTGATCTATCGCTATAAAAGAATGACAAGAATAAGATTAGGGCCAATCAAGCATAATAGTGGGAGTCAGGGGAGATAGGGGAAGCACTAAATGAATACTTTTCATCAGTATTCACACTAGAAAAAGACAATGTGGTCGAGGACAATACTGAGATACAGGCTACTAGATGAGATGGGATTGAGGTGCATGAGGAGGAGGAGTTCGCAATTCTGGAAAGTGTAAAAATAGATAAATCCTCTGAACCGGATGGGATTTATCCTAGGATTCTCTGGGAAGCCAGGGAGGAGATTGCTGAACCTTTGGCTTGGATCTTTATGTCGTCATTGTCTACAGGAATAGTGCCAGAAACTGGAGGATAGCAAATTTTATTCCCTTGTTCAAGAAGGAGAGTAGGGACAACTCTGGAGATTATAAACCTGTGAGACTTATTTTGGTTGTGGGTAAAGTGTTGAAAAGTGTTATAAGAGATAGGATTTATAATTATCTAGAGAGGAATAAGTTGATTAGGGATAGTCAACATGGTTTTGTGAAGGGTAGGTCGTGCCTCACAAACATTATTGAGTTCTTTGAGAAGGTGACCAAACAGGTGGACGAGGGTAAAGTGGTTGATGTGGTGTATATGGATTTCAGTAAGGCGTTTGATAAGGTTCCCCACGGTAGGCTATAGCACAAAATATGATGGCATGGGATTGAGAGTGATTTAGCTGTTTGGATCAGAAATTGGATAGCTGAAAGAAGACAAAGGGTGGTGGTTGATGGGAAATATTCATCCTGGAGTTCTATTACCAGTGGGGTACCACAAGGATCTGTTCTGGGTCCACTGTTGTTTGTCATTTATATAAATGTTCTGGATGAGTGCATAGAAGGACGGATGGGTAAATTCACAGATGACATTAAGGTCAGTACCGTTGTGGACAATGACGAAGGATATTGTAGGTTACAGAGAGACATAAATAAGTGACAGAACTGGGCTGGGAGGTGGCAAATGGAGATTAATGTGGAAAAGTGAGAGGTGATTCACTTTGGATAGAGTAACAGGAATAGAGAGTATCGGGCTAATGGTAAGATCCTTGGTAGTGTGGATGAGCAGAGAGATCTCGGTGTCCAGGTACATAGATCCTTCAAAGTTGCCACCCATGTTGAAAGGGTTGTTAAGAAGGCATACAGTGTGTTAGTTTTTATTGGTCGTGGGATTGCGTTTCCAAACCACAGGATCATGCTACAGCTGTACAACACTCTGGTGCTGCCACATTTGGAGTACTGTTTTGGTCACCACATTATAGGAAGGATGTGGAAGCTTTGGAAAGGGTTCAGAGGAGATTTACTAGGATGTTGCCTGGTACAGAGGGAAGGACTTACGAGGAAAGGCTGAAGGACTTGCAGCTGTTTTCATTAAAGAGAAGAAGGTTAAGAGGTGACTTAATTGAAACATACAAGATAATCAGAGGGTTAGATAGGTTGGACAGTGAGAGCCGTTTTCCTTGGATGGTGATCGCTAGCATGAAGGGAATAGCTTTAAGCTGACGGGTGATAGATATAGGACAGATGTCAGAGGTAGTTTCTTTACTCAGAGAGTAGTAAGGGCGTGAAATGCACTATCTGCAACAGTAGTAGACCCACCAACTTTAAGGGCATTTAAATGGGAATTGGATCGGCATAAGGATGAGAATGGAATAGTGTAGGTTAGATGGGTTTCAGATTGGTTCTATGTCGGTGCAACATTGAGGGCCGAAGGGCCTGTATTGCGCTATAATGCTCTATGTTCTATACTCTGTGCTCTATGTTCTACTTGCAAAATAATAGTGGCTTTCTGCAATGCTGAAAAGAGTCAGGACCCTACCAGGAAGATGAAGATGCCCAAACAATATACTAATGCGCTGTAACACAACAACAAACTGTGAGATTCAGTTGATAATTTCCTTCAAGGGGTATACTGCAGCAGGGAAATTGGTCCAGGCCCAATGAAAGGTGTTTTCTTTGCCCTGGATTCATATCTACATCCCCGCCCGCACCCCCCCCCCCCCCTCCACCTACTGACTATTGTTTATTTTGCAGAAGGACAAAGTAAGTTAAAATACTCAATAGGAGTTCCTGAATAGGGTTCTGAAGCAGAATCCCATTGAACTTCAAACATTAATTCTGTTTCTCTCTTCTCAGATGCTGGCAGACCAGGTGAATTTTCCAGCATTTCCTGTTTCAATTTAAGTTAAAATACTCAACTTGCAATTTTCTTGCTGGTATGACTTTGGACATTTCCATGATTGACAGTAAGTTTATATTTACAAGTCGTGTTCATTATATAGCCACATAAAGTACAGTGACTTCAACTTGATCAGTAAATTACAGTCTAACAGAACTAAATTGTAATTCATTTGAGTCCATGGTTTAAAAGCAATCAAGTTCATTTACCATAAAAGGCATCATTATTAGCATATCAGAAGCTGATTGAATATTATTAAATAAAGCGGTTATTTTCTAATATTTTAAAACTTCATTGAAAAATACAATTGTTAGGATGTGTACCTTATTTGTCTCACTGTCAGCCCAGTACAGGGTTTTACTTATCCAGTCCAAAGCTAATGCTCCTACATTCTGCAAGCCTTCTATCACCTGTGACTCACTGTCATAATCAAACAAGGATGTGACATGAGCGAAACCAGTAGAATTTGTCCAGTAGAGGGAACTATTCAGCCAGTCTAAATCTATATTTAGAAAAGGAAAAATGTTTATATTAGTTGAATGACAGTTGCAAATTAGGACTATATTGACAAACCATACAATATGGATAGATCTATGAAATACAAGATCTGTCTCTTTAAGGCCTGTCGTAACTCCAATGAGGATTGCAAGGAATAGACTATATGTACTCCACAGTCACATTGGCCAGGTCAGAAATGCCAGATGTGGGCTCACCACCCTGCAGTCTGAAAATCAGTGAACATTGGAAATTCCAGGAATATAGTTGAGAATCCCAAAATGAGGATCTCAGTCACCATTTTACAGGGCTCCCAAGTCAACCAGACTAGGTGAAAATCTAATCCTTAGTACCAATATCTGACTTTAATACACAACTTCTTTAAATACCTGCACTCATTCATTTTAAATGTGAAAATCCTTTTGATTTAAAAAAATCATTTAGAACACAAAACTTCCCCATGTAATTTTTTTAAAATTCAGAAACATGGCACATTGTTTCAATCATCTTAATTGTATACTTATCTTCACTTAAAGGTGAATAGTCTTAAATTTTAAATTGAACTCAAGAAATGTAAATTTATTGTGGATTTATCTGAATGAATGCAGCAGTAAATGATTTAAAGATGTTGATCATGTTAAAACGTGGTGTGTGTTTGTAACGCGTTGCCAGCAGAGGTGGTAGATTCATTTAAGATGCATCTCGACAGATGCATGAGTAGGTGGGGAGCAGAGGGATACAAATGCTTAGGAATTGACCGACAGGTTTAAACAGTACATTTGGATCGGCTCAGGCTTAGAGGGCCGAAGGGCCTGTTCGATGGCTGTAAATTTTCTTTGTTCTTTGTTCTATTCACTGAAATTGTTCCAGTTTCTAGACTGACTTCTTCTAAAAACACCTTGAAATTAAATAAATTGTGTACTTTGAATATCAAGAAGTTTACAATGTCTGAACTAAATTTTTTTTAATGTAGATCTTTACAGGTAAAACTACAATGCAATTCCTGCACTGTACCTATTGCATTTTTGACACTTGGAAGCTTATTTTCATTCGTAAATTTATCCAAGAAAACTTTCCAGATTCCCATTTCATTTCCTGCTAGAATATAGGGATTAGCACCTTCAAGAAAATGAGAGAGCAAAATGAATTAAACGTAATACACATATCGCCAAAGTAACTAAATTGCAAAGATTAATTTTGTGTTTACAGAAGTAGCAAACAATAGAGGTTAATATAACCAGATATTCCCACCAAAAAAAATAGAATATCATAATATTAAGCTAACTTAAGATTATCATGGAAATTTGAACTCTGCTCACTTAGACCCAGACAAAATCATTGCAGGAGACAAGCCATTCTATTCCTGTATGTCATTATTTTAACAACACAGTTTTGTAAATGAAGGCATTTACGAGATGTAGATGGAGGACCATAAGCCAATCGGTATCAGTGACACAATTACATCCTCAAAGTACTTTTAATACAAAATCGGGCTGTCCCAGCTAGCACAACTTTCCAGAACAGGTCTCCCAAACTAACGTTTAAAGAAACACTACGCTGCACTGATATTAGGATATCAGTGTGCTTTGGGTCAAAAATAGTCCCCAATCATCCGATTGTTCCTCAGGTACTTTATTACCCTTTTCTTTATCCTTACCATGGATAGTATTATTTGATTAGTTAGGGTTGAAAGAACAATCAGAGAAGAAGAAATAGCTATGTCTATTAGAAAGGAGGAGATGGAGGTGGAGAAGGAGCCTTCTTGGAAGAATATCATATGTGGGATGTGCTGGCCTAAGGTAAGCACATGATTGCCCAAAGTAATAATTAACCCCTTCATCCCCCCACCCCCAACCTCTGCATGACCTTATGACACAGACGCAAGTGTTATCATGCAGCCAAGACAGGCACAAAAAATTAATGAATAATAACACAATAAGCACTTAGTGGCATTTTTCACAGAGGAAGAGTTAAAATACCAATTGTTAATGGGAATCGAATAATAAAACAAGCAGAGAAAAGTAAATGTGTAAAATAAAAGAGTAATTGAGGAAATAATGCATCTTGAGACAGAAAAATTGCCAGGATCTGATGACTGGGTGGATACCACGTCAGTGATAGCGTACACTAGCTAAAGAGATAAAGTGCCCTGGCTGTTCTCTCAAACTGTAGGGACTCCCACTCCCAGTGAGTCAGAAAGTAAACATCTCTGAGGAGTTATCAGTTGATTAAACGAAATCAGTATGAGAACTGGTTCCCTAAAAGGCCGTGTATGCTGCATTAACTGAAATCAGAACAAAGTGAATTCAGGTCATCAGATCCAATTTGCATTTCACAAGCTGAACTTCAGTGCAAGGCTGAAATGTTTAAGCAGCAATATGGCTGATGTGCTAACAAAAGGCTTAAAAACACAAAAGCAGCACCTTGCTGATATGCATCTTGTTCAAAGTCAAGGAACATACTTAACTATGAAGAAGAGAAAGTTAAGAAAATTACTCCAACATAAGATAACCATGGTTCACCCTTTCTCTAGATGTTCCTACTATAATACCCCACTAAATTCAGCATGATGGCTCAGTGGTTAGCACTGCTACTGCATAGTGCTAGGGACCGAGGTACGATTCCAGCCCTGTCTGTGTAGCGGTTGCGTGTTCTACCTGTGTCTGCATGGATTTCTGCCAGGTGGTCTAGTTTCCTCACAAAGTCCAAAGATGTGCAGGTTAGGTGCATTGGCCATGTTAAGTTACCCCATAATTTGCAGGCTGACAGTGAATTAGCCATGGTAAATTTGGGATGATAGGGTAAGGGGCTGGGTCAGGGTGGGGTGCTATTCTGAGGGTCAGTGCAGACTCGATCGACCAAATGGCCTCTTTCCATACTGTAGGCATTCTATGATTCTAAATTCATTATTTGACCAAATTCCTTTTTAATCTTTATATTTGCACAACTTGACTCATGATTAATACCTTTGTAACTTGAATCAAAATGCTAAAAAATTCACTGGCAAACATTTAGAAACATAGAAACATTATTTCTACCTTCTTTAAGTGTTGTTCCTTGAAACATTGAAGACCATGGACCTTTGCCACCTGGAGAAGATGCACGTATCTTGAAAGTATATAATGTAGAACTGCTCAAGCCATGCAAGGTGATATTTGTTGAACGGATTCCATCCTTATAGTTGCTTATGTTACCATTTATAATAATCAGGTCATAGGACCACTGCTGCCATGCATTAGGTCCTTGAACAGAAACATAATATTGACAAGAAATGAACACATTGTTCTGCTGAAACAAATGAAAATTAATCAAGGGAATGACTTAATCATTTTCACACTGCGTTGTGAATTTGTAAAATATCAATTACATTTCTCTCAGGTGTGTGAAACTCTAACTGCACAACAGATCTGAAAACAGAAATATTTTATACATTTATTGATTTGTGTCAACACTTTTTTTCACATTGTGAAGCTAGATAAAAGTTTGCCTGCTTTGGATCTAGTCTGATGCTTGAACATGGCATGAAATTCTTCCTAGGCAATTGGCAAAATATAGCATAGAGGGAAAAAATAAAGCCCAGAATTTAATAGGCTTGGAGACTCAGTACTTAATCCAAAATGGTATCAGGACTTAGGATCCAGAATTTCTGCCCATTTCTGACAGGTCTTATTTTTGTCAGTATAGGAAAAGGATTAAGATGGGATTGACACATAGAGGAAATAAATCCAGCAGGCTCATTTGAACTTAATGTGGAGTTCAAAAAGGTCCCATTTTCACTGCAGCAACGTCCATTTCGCAGAGTCTGAGACTTACAACTTAAGAATAGGTGTGAATTTTCATAAAAGGCAGATACAGCCTATGGAACTGTTAAGCTGTCATGGAGTCATATAGGTGTACAGATTCTTTGGTCCAACCAGATATCCTAAACTAATCTAGTCCCATTGGCCAGCACTTGGCCCATATCCCTCTAAATGCTTTCTATTCATATATGTTGTAATTGTACCATCCACCACCACTTCCTCTGGCAGCTCATTCCATACATGCATCAACCTCTGCATGAAAACGTTGCCCCTTAGATCGCTTTTACATTTTTCCCCTCTCACCCTAAACGTATGCCCTCCAGTTCTGGGCTCCCACACCCAAGGGAAAAGACCTTGTCTATTTACCCTATCCCTGCCCCTCATAATTTTGTAAACCTCTATCACCCTTCAGCCTCCAACACTCCAGGGAAAACAGCACCAGCCCATTCAGTTTCTCCCTATAGCTCAAAACCTCCAACCCTGGTAAAATCCTTGTAAATCTTTTTTGAACCCTTCCAAGTTTCACAATATCCTTCCGATTGGAGAGAGACCAAAATTGCACACAATATTCCAAAAGTGGCCAAACCAATGTCCTGTACAGCTACAACATGACCTCCCAACTCCGTTATTTAAATCTCCTGCTATGTTTCTCAGCTGAAAAAAAAGTCAGTTTCAGTAAGTGCTTGGTTATCACTGCCCTAAAAGGTAGCATTACAATATTATCACTGCTTGATTACTTCCAAGATCTATCCTAGTCCAATGGGGGAGAATTTAAGTAACAGCTCCAAGGAGTTAAAGGAGTAGCTTTCTTTGATGTGGGCTATGAATACAATTGCTTGTTTTTCTAAAAGGATATGAAAATATTTAAATGTATTTAATGGACTTTTACCTCTGAAAGTGTTCACATAGTGAAATCTGAAATAGATACTTGGAACTTAACTGCACACCACGTCAGCATGGTCCATGGTGGATACTGGGTAACTTGGTATAGACAGCACAAGAGCAATGGATTGTGATTGGAAGGACATGAGTTGGCACAAATGCTATACAAGGCCACTGGGACATGGGGGAATCATTTGTTGACATAAGTTAGCACACAAAGGGTCCATGGGGCTGAATGGGGCATAGGTTGGCATTGAGGATATGAACTGGCTGTTATGGTAGAGCATGAGTTAGCATAGATGAGGTATACTAAATGGGATGAGGTGGGGCTGAGGGACGAGAACTAGAGAGCCTAATATTTTTTATTTATTGCAGGATGAGGACATCGCCGGCAGGCCAGCACTTATTGCCCATCCTTAATTACCCAGTGTGTAATTAAGAGTTAACCACATTGCTGTGGGTCTGGAGTCTCATATAGGCCAGACTGGGTGTGGATGGTAGTTTCCTTCCCTCAAGGACATTAATGAACCAGGTGGGTTTTTCCCCAATAATTGACAATAATTCATGGTCGTCATTAGACTCTTAATTTCAAATTTTACTGGATTCAAATTCCACCGTCTGCCATGGCAGGATTCGAACCTGGGTCTCTGCATTAATAGTATAGCAACAATACCACTAGGCCATTGCCTCCACTTAAATTTCAGCCATCTGAGGACTCACTAGCCCTTAGCTTCCTCCATACTGTTTTTGGAGAGGGTGAGCCCTGAATTAGCATCCCTCGCTTTCGATCCCACAGTTCTCTGAAATTGACCACAGCCGCTCCACCACTGATCCCTACTTATAATCTTTTTAGCATCCCCACAAATTAACATATGGGGTACTATTATAATCTGGCAGAGTATTTACAGGTCATTCTGGTATATCCAGCATTTTGTCAATGCGAATTGACTGTAACACGATTGACAAATTGCGAGCATTGTTTGGATGATGCCAAGTTTCCACTGAATGGATATAAGCGATTTTCTATAGCAATCTTCGACAGCACAGCTTTCTATAGGGGTTTTCCATGGCAGGGTTTTCTGTATCGTGAGGTTGCAGAGGAACACAACTGTCATTTATATCATAATGGCATGTATGCCAAAGCAGCTCCAATTTAATTTCTTATTGACTGGTTTTCACACGCTCATAATAAACCACAAGTGTTTTAATGGATTAATCAGTGATTACTTTATCTACGTCTCCTCCACCACCTCCACACCAAATACTTCTCCTTTATGCAACCATCTTTACTGTGACAATGAGGCAACTCTATCCCTTAGTTTGAAACTTTTCAAAAAAAAATGCATTATTTTCATCCAAGAAATAACTACATGATCATATACCAAATCAAAAACATACCAAGCCCATCCCCTGGTAGAGGCTTTCTCCAGTTTAAAGCTGCTGAATTGAATCCGAAGACAACTTGCAAGTGGGTAGGTTCATGAAGAGGTATTGGCAAAGGCTGAGTAGAAGAGTCCCATAAAAACAAGTTGTCAAAGTTTCCATCCTTCACGTTGCATGACTCCACACTCACCTCAATTGGGTACAACTGCTTATCGTATTCTTCTGCAACATAGACCTGCTTTCCATTCGTTAAAACCCATAAATTATAAGAATGGACTATATGTTGAATATTGGCCGTATCAAATGGCAGTAAGCTGTTCAAGCCCATTTCTGTCCCATCCAAAAATATATGATGGACTGTCCCTCCTCTGCCACTAATGTAAACAAGTCTTTTAAAATATGGGGTCAAAGTGAAAGTGAGAAGTGATGTATTTGCTACTATAGGTTCCATGCTTTTGATCTCAGCTTCCAACACCATTCCTGGTAAAGCCGTACGATATAGGCTATCCATGAAAGCAATAAACAAATATCTATAAAAATGAAAATAGGACAAGTAATAAAAGATTAATATTATTGATCAAAGTATACAAACCCATTCCAAAAAGAAATTTAAGTAGAAAGTACATATGCCACAAAAATGATTATATATTTTATGCAGCAATACCAAGCTTGGATTTTCAAAGCATTAATAATTCTGGCTGATTGTGTTGAATAAAGTCGCTCCGAAGTTGGAATTTTATCATTTTCCTCTTTAAATCCTTTTTCTCCTTTAAGTACCTTCGTAACTCATGCTGGATTTTTCAATTCCACACTTGACTGGCTCTTTTCTACGTCAACAGCACTCTCAAGTCCAAATACCATTCAGGACAAAACATCGTACTTGATCAGGACCCCACATGCCACCTTAAATATCTATTCCCTACAAACACGCTGGTACAGCAGTAGTCGTGAATACTATCTATAAGATGCGGAGCAGGAATACATCAAGCATCCCCTGACAGCACTTTCCAAACCTATGACTTCAAAGGCTTAGAAGGACAAGAGCTGAGATACCTGGGAATACCACCATCTTGAAGTTCCCCTCCAAGTCAAACACCATCCTGACTGAGCCCAAATGCAATCGCTTAACTATCACTGGAACAAAACCCTGGAACTTTCTTCCCAAAAGCACTGAGTGGGTCTTCACCATTTGGACTCCAATAGTTCAAGACTGTTGCCTCCTCGAAAGGCAGTAGTCTTTGGGAGAGAGCAGCAACTGCTGGCCAAGCCAGGAACCCTCAGTTCCTCATTCCCTTGAAAATATTTTAAAAAGGGGCAGGTGAAGAACTGTCACGGTGACGTTTTTTTTAATTGCTTATGAAATTGAACAAAACAAAAGGAGAAAGATTATACACCACTTGATTAATAAAGACAAATAAGGGAGATAAAGATAACCTCAACCAACCAGGGGAAAAAAAAACTGACCAACACATTGTATAATTCAGTTCTTCTCTGTTTGATTATGAGTCCATTTACTATTGATGCTCACTCCATTTGTTAAGTTAAACTTCGTGTGAATTCAGAAAAACAAAAACTGTAGAAGTTGCTGAAAGCAAGTAGCTGTAATAACAAAGCAGGCAATTTAGAAAAAAATACTCTTATAAATACAATTCCTACACAGAGAAACTGACGCGCTATCTTCACATAAGTCCGAGATATAGAATATTCAACACACACATCAATAAGATAAATAGCAATTTTACCTGGCCCACAGACAACCAATTTAAAATGCTACTGAAACATAACTCTCAATTCTGAAAGATGAAGAAAGGACTTAAAACTCCAGCGGTATAAAAACCCCCGTATTAGATTGCTGAATTCATAAGAAACCAGTGAAAATAGCTGGCAAAACTGGGATCACAGGTTTACATAGGCAATGTGACTCACCCATTGAATGGGTCTGCTACTGTTTTAACTGGAGAAGAAGTGAATGAAATGACAACTTCGGTGGAGCAGTTTCTCACATCACATCGTAGTACCTACAAAGAAAGACTGATGAATTTTTTATCATTCAACATATACAATGGGATTGCCAAAACTACAATGTCATTTCAAGACGTCAATGGCTACCCAATGCTAAACAAATTACATGCATTTTATTGTGGGAGGATGGGCAAATATTAAAATTCCAGCAAGCATCATCATTGCAGGAACTTGGGAGGTCCACACAGAAAACAGGACATTAACCCAACATGGAAATAGCTCAATGAGCAGACACGGAATTGCTTTGCACAGAACGAATAGACGTTTTGTTTGTGACTATTGGAGGTGTGCCAATGACCGCCCAGGCCAGGTGGATGCCTTAAATCAGGAACTATGCAATGAAATAGTAATCAATTGGTACAAAACTAACTACAATCGCTGGAAATTTCAACTTACCAGACAATAATGTTTTTGCAAGTAAAATAAGGCAGAAATTTCTAGAACACAATTTGTCAAAGAGCAACAAGAAGAGGAACTTTCTAGATTATATATCTAGTCATGCATTTTTGAGTAAAGTAGCAAACAAAACTTGGAAATTATCATCTTAGTCAGGAAGCATCATAAACAAGGACACATCAAGAATGTTTACCTGTTTGTCTATGACAAAATAAAGCTTGCCGTAGAGCCAGTCTGCAGAGAGATCACTGATAAATCTGTCACTCTGATAAATCAGACGAGAATGGTTGGAGCTGCCAACTGATAGTGCCCAAATGTGTGACCCCTCCGAAATATACAACTCTTTCTTACGTATGTCACCAGATATTCCTAGTCCATTTGAAGGTGGGAGTGGGAAGGACAAAAATAAAGACATGTTTAGTTACTGGGCTTGAAACTACTCCATCAGTTAATCAAATCACAGCTGAACTATACCTCAAATCCATTTCGCGATCTTTGATCCATATCCCACAATACCCTCAAATCAATCAATTTTAGTCTTGAAAGTTTAACAGTCCAAAAGTTCTCGGGCTTTTGGAATCAATAGTTCCAGATTTTCATAACCATTTTGTTCCCCACACAAAAGCTTCTTGACTTAAGTCCCAAAAGGCTGAACTTTAATTTAAGATTGAGAGATGTTGTTCTGCAATCCCAAACTAGAAGATAAAACATCCCTACATTTGTTTGTCTGTCTTTTCTCACATTCCTGATGAAGGGCTTATGTCCGAAACATCGATTCTTTTGCTCCTCGGATGCTGCCTGACCTGCTGTGCTTTTCGACTCTGATTTCCAGCAACTGCAGTGTTCATTTTCTCCTGTCTTTTCTCACATCCTTGTTTCTGAGGATTGGGCCATGGACCAATGCATTGATGATGTGCATTAAAGGGATTTATAGGCTGATGTCTAACCTGCTTTGACCACATTGCAAGCACATGGCCAAAAAGTCATGGTGTGCAACTTGAACACAGCACTTACAGCCTAGAGATAGGGACATCATCACTGTCATCCATCTATCCACTCTGTCGAATCTTTTATTATTTTAAACATCTTGATTAGATCACTGCTTACTCTACATACAAAGGAACATTATTCAGCTGGTTTGCCAGGCTCTGTATAGCAGGACAAGGGTCCTACACCAGGCGTTTGCACCACTAACATGAATGCAGTAAGTCATAAAAAAACTAAAGTTATACCAAGGAGATAATTATCATGCCTCATACTCAGCTAAGATGTATTTTATTTCTAAGTTGTCAACTGATTAAATAGAACTAATCCAAATGAATAGCTGGGGCTGTTTTTACTGGAGCGTCAGATGCTGAGGGGTGACCTTATAGAGGTTTATAAAATCATGAGGGGCATGGTTAGGATATCAGACAAGGTCTTTCCCTGGGGTGGGGGAGTCAAGACCTAGAGGGCATAGGTTCAGGGTGATAGGAGAAAGATATAAAAGGGATGGAAGGAACAGCTTTTTCACGCAGAAGGTGGTGCCTGTAAGGAATGAGCTGCCAGAGGAAGTGGTGGAGGCTGGTACAATTGCAGTACTTAAAAGGTTTCTGGATGGGTATATGAATAGGAAGGGTTTAGATGGATATGGGCCAAATGCTGGCAAATGGGACTAGATTAGGTTAGGATATCTGGTCGGCATGAACGAGTTGGACCGAAGGGTCTGTTTCCATGCTGTATATCTCTATGACTCTATCACCAGTTCTGTAGTTTCCGCACCATAAGAAAATCTATTGAACCCATTATAACTCATGATAATATGAGAGTGATATATGCAATTTTCCTGTTCAAATATATTAGCTAATCTGTTCTGTTCCTCAAGATAGAGGATGTTTATAACAGGAAGTAAAATATTTCCACCACATTGAGCACCCATCACTATTAACCACTCCAGAGCAAAGCTATTTTAAATGTGCTAATAATGTGCTTTCACAAAATCTTAGAAGCCAATCTAGTGGCATCAGAGCACCGAAAGGAGCAAAATGTTCTACCCTTGACACCCCTTGTTTATATGTACCCAAGAATACCAAATTGAGCCCTAAAATACAGTTACTATATGAATATTGCATATAGCTTTCACAAAAACAAAGACTGAGGGAGGTCATTCAATCCACTGAAGCTGGGGTCAGTTAGCTGGATGACTTGTTTTGTGGTGCAGAAGCATGCCAACAGTATGGGTTCAATCCTAGCACCAGCTGAGGTAATCATGAAGGACTCTCCTTTTTAAACCTCTCCTCTCATTTGAGGCCTAGTGACACTCAGGTTAACCCTCTATCAGTCAGCTCTGGTGAGAGCAGCCTTATGATCTGGTAGGACTCTGGTGACTTTCCCTTTAGCTATCTCTTTTAATGAAGTTAGCAAATAGTCTAGCTTCCCTACTCATTGCCTAAAGCCCTGCTAATTTCACTGTTGAATCTACTTCCACCACTTTCTTAGGCAGTGCAGTCCAGTTCACAATAACTAGCTGCGTCAACAAATGTAACCTCATCTTCAGTACATATTGCTAATTATCTAAAATGTTATTTTTATTTTATCAATACTGCAAATAAAAAAAAAGTATATAGTGACGATTTTTTTGTAGCTAGACATTTGATATCCACTGACTCAGCCAGGAAACTGGAGAGCTTGTTTGTATCTACAAGAAAGAAGGAATTAACTGTACCAGTAATGCTGTTACCAATCCAATCTGTTCTGGTACAAAACATCTCCTCCAAATCTCCAGCTTTACTTTCATATAGGGTATTTTGTTTCGACAGCCAGAGTACCAGGTTTTCAGACAGTTCTGCAACAGTAAATTGTTTGATTTTAGTTATTTTTAGGCAAAACAGCAGTGTAATTATGCTCCTCACACATTTCAACACTTTGTGTAACAAAATTTTCACTATCTCATTCCCCACTTACATAGCCCCCTTTGTCCAACAGTTCTATGTTCTGAGTCACAAATTTCTTCTGCAATTGCTGTCACTAATGATTCACAACACTAGAGATGATATAAATGTGACGAATTGAACATCGATCTACTTTCTTTAGTCCCCCTGAAATGCACATGTTTTAGTGATTCATAGCTAGACTGACAACTGGCTGAACACATCTCCAGAAATTGAGCTCTCAAATTGTCATTTACATTTTGGCTCTTATTTATAAAATCCAAATCAAGTTTCTTTTCTAGGTGGAAATAATGAAGATTAGACTGACTTTTCCAATCAATGTAGCCACCATGTGGCGCGGATAGTGAATTAGCTCATGGGAAGGAAATAGCGAGAGGGAATAAGGGTGTTTTTTTTAGATTAGTGACCTCTGACTAGTGAAATTCCACAGGGATCAGTGCTGGGTATACAAATGTTAAAATACATTAATGACGTAGAGGAAGGAAGTGAATGTACTGTAGCCAAGTTTGCAGATGACACTAAAATAGGTGAAAAGATGAGAGGGAATCAAAGTTTACAGAGAGGTATTGATAGGTTAATTAAGTGGGGAAAAAGAATGGCAAATGGAATATAATGTGGAAAAATGCAAACGTGATCATTTTGTAAGGGAGAACAAAAGAACAGAATATTATTTAAATGGAGAAAGACTGAAGAAAGCTGCAACACAAAAGTATCTTGGGGGACTTGTGCATGAAACATAGAAAGTTAACACATAGGTGCAGCAGGTAATCAGGAACGCTAATGAAATGTTGGCCCTTATTTCAAAGGGGTTGGAGTATAAAAGTAGGCAAGTCTTTTTGCAGTTGTACAAGGTGCTGGTGAGTCCTGGAGCACTGTGAGCAGTTTTGGTCATGTTATTTGTGTAAAGATATTATTTTATTGGAGCCAGTTCAGAGAAGGTTTATTAGGATGATCCCTGGTATGGAGGGATTGTCTTATGAATAAAGGTCACTCAATGGAGTTTAGAGGAAGAGAGGTGATCCCACTGAGACATGAAAGATTCTTAAGGGGTTTGCCAGGGTGAATGCTGAGAGGATGTTTCCCCTCATGGGAGAGTCAAGGACCAGAGGACATAGTCTCAGGATAAGAGGCACTAGTTTAAGACCAAGATGAAGTGGAATTTCTTCTCTCAAAGCTTGTTTGTATTTAGAACTCCTTGCCACAGAGGGCTGTGAGGACAGAGTCCTTTTGAATATTTAATACTGAGACAGATTTAGCAGGGGAAATCAAGGGTTATGGGGAAAGGAGAGGAAAGTGGATGTGAGGAATGCCGATCAGTCATGATCCTATTCATTGACAGAACAGGTTCAAGGGGCAAAATAGCCCACTCCTATTTCTATTTCTTATTATCTTATGAGAAAGTGATGGAGCAGCACTATGCCAGATTCCCTGATGCTTGGCTAAAGGGAGCAGGTAACCACATGGCAAAAGTTTTGTACTGCAGGAACACTTACAGAGAAGGTGCCTGGAAATAATAATGGTCAATATCCTGTCCATAAAATACTTGCAACATACAAAATGGAATAGTATGCCTGAGGGAAGTTGCCAATGTTGACCTACATTTATCAGGTGGATGAGCGATATATGTTGGCAAGTTGGCTAGCCTGCATGTTACACGTCCATGGTTAACTCATTCAAGATTTCAACTAAACGTAAAGCTCTTCCACTACAATTGCATGGAATAACTAAGATGGAAAATGATCATTTGGAACAACCAGACTGTGCTAGTGCTTACACTGCAATAAAATAATACATCAATGCCTCTCAAGTAAGGAAGGCAGAGCATAAACTGGCATTGGAATAGAAATCTCATTAGTTGATGGAAAAGGATTTTGTTTGAAGAACAAGAAGACATGTTACAAATTCATACTGTAAACAAACATGAGAGTACAATTTTAATCCAAAAAGGCACCATTATTTTCAGTAAGCATTTAATAAATTAATTACCTGGTTGAGGCAAAGTGCTCACATTCATACTGGCTCGAGGTCCAATTCCTTTAGTATTTCTTGCAGCTATGGACAGCCTATATTTTCACACAAAAATCTCTAGTTAGCCAAAACAGATGATTGACACAGAAGAAGAGAAAATTATTTAAACATAAACTTTTTTTTTGCAATGTATGCAGTAGAACCTCTATTATCCAAACGAGACAGACAGGGAGTACTTTGTTTGGATAACTGATCTTTTGGATAACTGATCTAATCATAAATAGGCGGTAATTTATGAGTGCCGGTTATCTGAACATTTCTTGGTTATCCACCAATGCAAGCCATAATGCCGTTTAACCAATAACTGATCTATTGCAAACAAACAGTAATTTGAGTGCCGGTTAGCAAACATTTCTCCGTCATCCGACAATGTACGCCATAATGCCATTTAACTGATAACTGAATGCTGAGTTGCCTAATGCTGTTTGTACGGAACCTTGAGATCTTGTTCGGATAATCCAAAATTCAGATAATTGATGTTCAGATAATCGAGGTTGTACTGTAGTTCTATATAGAATGTGCAGTTTGTATATTTCCAATTTCATAGAAGACATAAAAGTAAATTTCTGAATACTTGATCCCTCAATATTTTCATTGTTTTGTAAGCATAGGTTATCCAATTTTAAAAATAGGTTTAGATGTAACATTAGAGAGTATTTTGATAGATTTGATCATTTTAGTGGCAAACTACCTCAAAGTAACATTACCAAAGACAACACTTGTTCTGAAAATCCAAAGATATCACATTGTTCAACTAGAGTATCTTATATCATATATTTGTTACAGACATACAAGCACATATTTATGCATAAAATACCTGTATGTTGTGCCTGGCTTCGTAGGATAAATAGAAAAACACAGTTGTTCCTTAGTTGCATCCCTGAGGAAATGTTCGGTACCACTCTGGAGCTCAATATGGTAACCAATTAATGGTCCATTAAGAAACATGGGCGGTTTCCATTCAACAACCACTGAGGTAGGACTGGGACTTTCAATCCTAACAATTACAGGTGCTGATGATGGAACTAAAAAAAATCACACACAAAATATAAATTTTTTTACTCCTTTTTGTCAGTTGGATAATTTAAAATTAAAATGTGAAGAAAATATCCACCCTGGATTGTTTAAAACTGTAAATAATTTCCTACAGCTCACAACTGCTTTTTAAGTTGCAATTGAAATGAAATCATATTTCCTTAAGTTAAATAGAACAGAGTACATCTTGATAAAAGATAAAAGGTAAAGTGGCCATAGTCCCACTCTCTCATTAGAGACAGATGACCATTGGCAGTTTAACTGGAGAGTCACTGAACCTCAGGCAAGAGGAGAGTTTGAGAAGGAGAATACTTCACAGTGACCTCAGCCAGTGCAATAAATCCACACTGTTGGTATCTATCTGCATTGCAAACCAGCCATCCAACCAACTAAGCTAACTGACCCCCTCACCTGAGATGTGGTGACCCTCAGGGTAAATCACAACCAGTCATCTCCTTCTAATAAGACAGCAGCCCTATGGTCTGGTAGGACTATAAAGATCTATCTTTGCATCTTTAAAACAGAATGACTCCTGAAAATTGACTTTCGGGTACCAAAAATGAAACGGCTTTATTGTCAAATCACCTTTGCATTATCCTCCTGATTCCTACACCACGATCTTTTCTTAGCGTTAATTTTTACTACTTCCTCAACGTTGCTTACTGCCACAGAGCTCTTGTGAAGTTCATTTTCCCCAATATTATCAACCTCTGATTTTGAATGTGCAATGATTATTTCAGCAATGAATATAACATACAAATTCTAGAGCTCATTGATGCAGCATTATTAATTCAAAATCAATTCTGAGCTGGCATGCTGACATTAGAGCTCAGCAAGAAAGGATGGAGATGATGTAGGCAATAGGAGCTGCACTAAGCCACTTAGTTACTGCACAAGCCTAATTGGCCATTCAAAAAAATAATGACTGATGTTCTACCCCCCCTTATCCCTTAATTTCCTTAGTATTTAAAATCTATTAACCTATACACTCATCAACAACTGAGCAAAAACAGCTCGCTGGGATAGAGAATTCCATAGAGTTACAACCCATTCAATAAAGACATTTCTCAAGTCAGTCTTCAATGATTGACACCTTCCCCTGAAACTATGATGCTCAATTCTAGATTGACTAGTTCAGGAATCACATTTCTTCACCTCCACTACTAATGGCTTTGACAGGAATAAAAATCTCATTATCTCCATCTATAGTAGGACACTCCTCAGTTTTAAACTGTGTCCATTTGGCCTAAAGTCCCACAGGAGAAAAAAGATCAACTCAGCATCCACCCTTTCAAGTCCCATCAGGATCTTGTATGTTTGCATTAGACCACTCTCACTCGCCTAAACTCCATCGGGTATAGGCTCAATTAGCTCAGGCTTTCCACATAAGGTAACCCCTTCATCCAGAAATCATTCTGTTGAACCATCTCAGAAATGCTTCTCACTACATTATATTTTAAAGTAAGGAGAGAATCTGGTGTAACCCCGTAAAACTGTAGCATAACTGCAGTACACTTATATTCTATTCTCCTTGCAGTAAAAGCTAACCTGCCGTTCTTTGTTGAGTATGCCTATTAACTTGCGGTTTCTGTTAGTTTCTGTTTGGGGCAGCATGGTAGCTCAGTGTTTAGCACTGCTACCTAACAGTGCCAGGAACCTGACTTTGATTTCAGGCTTCGGTGGAGTTTACACATTCTTCCCATATATGCGTGGGTTTCCTTTGGCTGCACCGGTTTCCTCTCTCAGTCCAAAGATGTGCAGGTTAGGTGGATTGACCATGCGAAAGTAATGTCCCTGTAATATCCAGGGTTATGCAGCTGAGGTGGGCTAGTCATCGTAAAAACTCCGTGCAGGCTTACTGGGATAGAATGGGGAAGTGTCTGGGTCGGATGCTCTGTGGAGGGTCAAGGCAGACTCAATGGGCTAAAATGGCCTCTTTCTGCACTGTAGGGATTCTATAATTTACTTATATGCAAGGACTCCAAAGCCCTTTGAATGCAATAATTTCCCAGTCCGTCATAATGAAACAAATGCTGCTTTAATGGTATTTTCTTGACAAAGTGAATAACATCACACTTCACTGTACTCTATTCCATTTGCCATGATCTTGAACATATTCTCGATGAAAATCCAAGTGAAAAAAATTTTGACTAAATGAAACAAGCCAGGTATAGGCAAACTAGAAGATCATGTCCTCTAATCAGTCCAAGCATATGTCTAAATATAGATGTCTTTAAAACTAGTATGAAGACAAGTTAAAATGTAGGGTTGCTCACCCAACTGAACATGTAACCCTTATAATGTGTGTATCTGGTGCTAAAAATATAAATATCCACTAATTGTCATGTTTGGTTCTGAACAACTTTCTCGACATTTTATAAAAACACATACTTTGAAAGCAGTGCATTTTTAAAGCAGTGCAAAGATACATCTTACTTCTATCGAAATATTCTTCTTTAAAATAACATACCACCATATGGTTTGGTTCTGTAAGAGCGACTTTCAGTTGAGTATTTATACAGTCTGTCTGTTACTACCCACATCACTCGAAAGACGTACTCAGTATACGGGTGCAATTTTGTGATGTTATATATTGCATCTTCAATAACCTGTGCAAACAGTAGATCATACAAACAACAGATCAATTGCTTTACAAAGTTTCCAAGGATGCCACAACTTAGACTGCATTTTCTTTACTGTTAATTCAACACAATTTTACTTTTGAATATATTTGTCTTTCAAAGTAACAAGGTGAAAACAGAACTAAAACATAAAGGCTTTAAGAAAATAACTTCAATGAACAAACTTTAATTAAATGTACTCCTATTCTTTATATGCATTCCAAATTAAATAGCAAAAACTTGCAAATACCTATCCATTGTTTAATTGAATGGGACAATTCTATGTACATTAATCAATATAAAATATTTGTTGCAGAGGGATACAAGATAGGCAGTTAAAGTTCTGGGTCCAAAAAGATGTTTGTTGCAAACTGAAATTGAAGTATTTAATTGCAAATCTGGAAATTGTCATCAAAATTCAAAACAGATATTTTACATTTCAACTATTCAATCAACATGAATTTTCGACAATCCAGAATGTTAAGTAGCTTCTGGGGATTGTGGAAACTGCAAAAAATTTCTATATTTATATTCTGAATTTTAATGCAAACTCTTAAAACATACAGAAGTATCGGAGTTGTTGTGGCTCATTAGTAAATACATACTTCAGTGTAAATCCATTGCCCAGGTAGTCCTTTGTATCTCCACTGAAGAATGTATCTTACTGCTGATGAGTTTGCTCGTTCCCATTTTACAAGAATGGATGTACTGTGTATTAAACTTGCCACAGGAGGATGGGGATCATTCAGTGACTCTAAAAAAATAGAACAGAAAGCAATATTTGAAAGTGACAAAACAACTCATTGATCACTTCTGAAAATCTGAAAAACATTGAAATCTTCATACATCTTAACACAGATCACAGCATTTTACTGCAAAACAGCCTTTTCATTATGGTTTCTTTGTCAATCAAATTTCAAGCAAGCCCAATGAGGATTCTCTTTCTCCTTTAAATCTAATAAGTATAAGAAGTTGACTATTGTAATCCAATTGTTATTGTGTGAATTTGTTCGATACTATGTTTCTTTTTTTCCAGACAGTATCTTCAACAATGTAGTGAATCGATGGACCATTACAAATTGTAAATAGCTGGATTATAAAAAATCCTTTTACTGATCCATGCAGAAAAAAAATAGAAATATTATGCCAACATTTAACTAACTGAACATCAGTAATGAGAGTTTATCAATGTCATATTAACTATAAGTACATTCAAAAGGAGAGGACAAGTAGAATTAGGAAGAAGACAAGAAAAGTAGTTACCAAAGACCCATCGCACCCCAGCAATTCTTTTCTACAACCTCTTGTATCAGGCAGAAGATACAAAAGCTTGAACACGTGCACCAGCAGGGTCAAGAACAGCTTCTTCACTGCTATTAATGGACTATGAATGGACTCCCTAACGTCAAATAATGCTGATCTTGCCTTTCACATGCCTAGCACATGAGGAGAAAGTGAGGACTGCAGATGCTGGAGATCAGAGCTGAAAATGTGTTGCTGGAAAAGCGCAGCAGGTCAGGCAGCATCCAGGGAACAGGAGAATCGACGTTTCGGGCATAAGCCCTTCTTCAGGAGGACTTATGCCCGAAACGTCGATTCTCCTGTTCCCTGGATGCTGCCTGATCTGCTGCGCTTTTCCAGCAACACATTTTCAGCTCATGCCTAGCACATGTCTAGCTTTTTTTTCACCCTATGATCTGTATGTCCTTGCTTACTATAATCTGCCTGTAATACTCACAAACAAAGCTTTTCACTGTCTGTAGATACATGTAACAATAAAAATCAATCAGTCAGTCAAGTAGGGTTTGGGCTGAGATGGCTAATCTGAATTGAAAAATGGCTGCAAGAAACACAATGTCTCTCATATTAGAAAGGAGCGAAGTCAGTCAAAACTGCAATTCATTTTGTGATAACAAATAGAAATGTTTGTTTCTAGGAGAATGCTGAACAAGTATTAAATTCCACTGAGAAGATGCCATATTTGCATAACATTCATTAGCTGGAAAATGGGAGAGATATATTTCCTTTAAACCAATTTTATTGATCTCAGGTAAACTAAGTCGTTTTGAAAATGGACAAAAAGCATATCACAAGAGTGTACATGGACTAAAAGTGAAAAACTCAATGGGAATTCATTTTCAACTGATTGCTTTAATTAATAACATGATAAATTCTGCTAGATTCTCTATCACAAGTTTGAGTTCTGAGGAAGAGTGCCTGGACCTGAGACATTAACTCTGATTTCTCTCCACAGAGGCAAAAGGTGTGGTGCTGGAAAAGCACAGCAGGTTAGGCAGCATCGTAGGAGCAAGAAAGTCAACATTTTGGGCAGAAACTCTTCATCCTGATCCAGCATCTGCAGTCCTCACTTTCTCTCCACAGATGCTGCCGAACCTGCTGAGTTTTTCCAGCAAATTCTGATTTTGTCTTGACCACAAGAATTCAGCAAACAAGCCCCAAAGCTGTTTGTTCACAAATGCACAGCAAAACTTTCTTTACTTTATTCATATATTGATAGCAACACCAAGAGAAATTTATTAAGCCTTTCAAATGTTATACTAGTATATAAAGAAACCATAACTGCCATTTTGTTTTCTCCACCAGAAATCCACGAAAGTTGATTAAAAAAAACCTTAATGGGATGTTGCATGTTATTTGGGAGATTTAGCTCTTAAATTTAAATGCTCTTAATTAATTCCACAGATTCATGTTTCATTTTTGTTTTTGAGATTATTGTATTTATGGGCTTCTTTTAACACTTCCTTTAATTGATTTGTTGCTTTCGAGACTTTTTTCCTGTCTCTGGTTGGTTGTCATCTGCAGTATAAATCATTATAACCTCAATTCAGAATGATGAGAGTCTTACTAGATCTACTTTTTATCTATTTCCTGTATTTTTATCAATTTTTTATCAATTCTTATCAAAAAGCAGAATCAGAGAAGGGAAGAGAGGTCTCTTTGTACCCAAATTGGACAGCCAAGAAATACCCAAGATGTCAAGAAAAGCAAAATCAAAAAATATGCTGCCTTTGGCATTGACTTCCCCCACTTTGATAAGATATAAACCTTGTAACCCTGACTCCAGTTAACCTCCCAAGAAGAAAACAGCTGCAATAGCTCAAGGGTGAAAAGATGCTGGAACCAATTACGCAAATACATATTTAGAAAACTTATATGAAAAATACATATGTGTTATATAGAAGTCCTTCATATGACTTGTTCAAAAACAGCATACTTTTCAGAGTTCAAAATTGAAATATTGCTCCTTTACCTGTTATGTGGAAAATGTAAGATTCCTCAGCCTTTTTACAGCTAAACTGACAGATCTGTACCTGTGAAAAAAAATGATCCTATGAACACAAACAATACAGCTCAGTAAATTCTGTAAAAATTGGTTAAACTGGGAACTTATATAATGACCTCAGGGCATCCAAAAGTGTTCTACAGAAACTGAAGTATTTTAGAGGTGCAGTCAATGTTGTACAAGAACACAGCAGTAAATTTACATGGAACATGTCGCACAAACAGTAATAAGTTAAATGATCAGACAGAATAGACCTAACCTTAATCACAATGGGGCTGAAATATGCCAGGCCCTGAATGAGATAGGCAATGGCCAGTCAGCTGGGATAATGTGGAAAGGTCAGGAAAATGGGATTGTTAATGTTGAGCAAAAAAAGTTCCAATTCTGCAACCAGGTTTTGAGCAGCAAGAAGAAAGTAGTGCAAACTAGTGGCGAGAGGTCTTTTTATATGTCATTAGTACTTAACCTCACCTCACTAATATACAATTTCCTATTCACCCATGTACTAGATAGAAACTACACAATGACACATGCTGACAAAGAAGTTGGAAATGGTAGCTAGTGGCTCCAACTCGCCACTGGTTCTTCCAGACCTCCAAGTTCGATCGCAGTCCCCAAATCCTCAGCTCCAAGGACAGTGCCTGACTGCACCAACCCCCATCCGCAAAGGCTGGCAAAAGACATGCACCAGTCTCACCACACCATCTTGTCACACCTCTGACCTACTTAGAATACAGTTCTCCACTTCAACTTTGGAGTGCACTGAACCTTCCAAAGTGCTGCTGCCAGGATACTTTGTTCACAAGGACAGAGGCACATCTAATAGATTAGAGCAACATGCACCTCAGGGTTCCTTGTTTGTTTGCTGACTGCTCACTCACTTTGCACATACTAGACTTCACACAGTATCCCTGCTTTGCCGTTTTAGAATTTTATCAACACGTACAGAACTCTCAAGCTCACCATATGTCTGTCTTGCCAGGCTGTTTAGTAGAGACATAAAGACATGCAGTTTGTCATAGTTGTCAGTAGTAATCAGTCAAGCGGACAGGCTCATTGCTCTGTGGCACCATTTAATATCAAGGAGATACCTACAGCATGTGCTAACAGCTTATCCAGCAAATATAGTGAATGTGTTCTTCAACCAAATGATCCTATCTCATTATCTAAGAGGTGAAGTCCTCTTTAAAGAAAAGGAACTCTGATCAGTCAGGGAGTACTGCTACAATCATTCTAGGGCAGTGTTGGATCCCAGTCCTGGGGCTTGGACATGGTCAGCCAGCTGCTTGAGGTGAGCAGGGGTTCCATATCTCTGCAGCCTGTGGAGTAGGCCACCTTCAGTCCTACACGTCAATCTAGGCTTTGGTTAATAAGTCATTCAGGGAGCTGCATAGAGATCAGTCAGGAACCAGTCATTTATCAGCCAGGGCTGTCCAGGCATGTTGTGCAGCAGTCCTGGCGTCAGCTCAATGAGAGTCGAGGGGGATTATCATGGGTCACTGCTATGGTAGGGAAAGTGAGGAATTCAACCATGTGGATCGGAGACAGCATATCGGAATGCTGAGGGGACAATAAATATGAAGAGGGTTCTTTTCACCATACAAGGGTGGGAGATGTACTGTTCTGGAGTACACTGATTACTATGGGAGGTGAGGGAGTTGGGGGCCACTGACAGTAACAACTGCTCTGGCTTCAAAGAGGGGACAACACAGCAGGATCGTTGGCATAGAAGTATTCAGTGGGAATACGCAGGATATCTACCAACAAGGAACACAGAGGTTTGGAGGAGCCCTTTCTTTTCGATTGTAACAACTGTGTTGCTTTCCATCTTTATGCAAATCATAAATGTACAACAGAAATGGAAAATGGCTACAAACACACTCAGAGTAAACGTAAGAAATAGGAGCAGGGGTAGGCCATTCAGCCCCTCATGCCTGTCCTGCCATTCTATAAGATCAGGCTATGTTCCTCTTTTGTGTCAGCTCCTCATAGCTCTCAATTCTGATTTTACGCAAAAATCTAGCTCCCGCATCTTTAAGTGCTTTCAATGATGTAAGTTCCACAACTCTCAGGAGACAGAATTCAAGACATTCACTAGTCATGGAGAAGAAATTGAGTGTTTCCTTATTCTGTAACCGTGTTCGCTAGTTTGCAACTCCCCCTAGAAAATGAAGCATCTTCTCCACATCCACCCTGTCAACACCCCAATGTAATTGCCTCCAATGTAAGTGTAGCCTTTCTTAAATAGGGGGACAAAAACTGTACCCATTACTCCAGGTATAGCTTCACCAACACCTTGTACAGTTGTAACAAGACTCCCCTAATTTTAAATTCCAATTGCCTAACGGTGAAGACCAGAATTCCATTTGCCTTCTTAATTATTTGCTGTGCATGAGGGATAACATTTTTGACTGTTCTATGCTGCACGTTTTGGAGTCTGCATATGACCTTGTACTTTCCCACATTAAACTCCATCTGCCCAGTTTTTACCCACTCAATTACTTTATTTATATCCCCTTCCAGATACCTTATGTCCTCATCACAGGATGTCCTCAATTATTTTTGTGTCGCCAGTAAATTTTGACATGTTAGACCCTACCCCCTCCCCCAAATCATTAACATAGAGAGTAAGTAATCAAGGGTCTTGTACTGATCCTTGTGGATGACTAGTTATGTCATTCTAACATGAAAAAGATCTATTAATCCTGATTCCCTGTCTTCTGTTTGTTAACGAATTATCAATCCATGACAATATATAAACTGCAATAACATGAGCTCCTATCTTGTGCAATATCTTTTATTGGTATTGCATCAAGCCTATTACTGTAGTAACTTGTAACAGATCACTCTGCTCACTTATGACATCTGTGCTGCAGCCCTGGCAGTATGCTTTACCAACATAGCTACCTTTCCTCTGATGTGGGGCGCTATTCGATATACATATCACATTGAGAGCACCATATCATTGCAGTTGCCTCCATCAACAGAAAAGGTTTCCATTCCATCAACACACAAGTCATCAGTGATCATCACTATTACATCTTGGAGATCTACGACCTGGGAACTATTATGATGCCTACTGCCTTGAGAACCTTCTTGCTCCAGCCTCATGACAAGGGCCAGACAAGGGTTATCCTTTGCAACCGATTACTCCACTATGCAACCCCTTGACTGTGGCAGAATGTAGATACAATACAGTCATTCTACCACTGGTGCCATCATGGAGCAAATGATAGGCCTTCATAAAGTTCTGATGCTCAATTGGTCTGGAGTCACTTTGCAGTACATTTCAGATGGTTTGCTGCATAATCCTTGTATATTGTGCTTTGCAAAACTGTGCAGGCAAACAACCAAATGTACTCTAAAGGACTGGGAAAATGAGTAGCAGCCTTCCAACAAGACGGATGAGATTTTCACCAAGGGTAACGTCACCTTCTGCACCACACACTGTAGGCCACAAACCAGACTGAGCTTAATTGAGATGACCTTCAGTAGACAAGAGTTTTAAACTCAATGGATATAAATGTTCACTGGCTGTGCAAACATTTATTATAAATGGCCAGGAGATGGTGGTGGTGGTGAGCTTCCCACTTGAATTGCTGTAGTCCAACTCAGATACTGATATTGCATGTAATTTAAATTAGAGCCAAAACCTCCTTTTGTAAACTTCTTGCCATGGTCATGAGCAAAAGCTAAACTCATGACACCAGTAGTCCCAGCTTCGGTTATTGGTAGGTCTGGCAACATCCATGGAGAGGGAAAGAAGAGTTAACACTTTGGGTACATGGCCCTTTCTCAGAACTGAACAAGGTTCTGAGGCAGGGTCACTGGGTCTGAAACATCCTTTCTCTCTACAGATGCAAACCTACTGCATTTCTCTTGCAATTTCCATTCCTATTTCAGTTTTCCAGCATCTGCAGTTTTTTTTTGAGCACTGGCTTTTTGCTGGTTTTAATCACAATATAACTGGGGGACTCCAGGCACAATCAGAGAAGAGAACAGTGGAAATTCAATGAGGTTCCCACCTTTATGAAGTGATTTTCTGTTAGAAAATATGCAGATGTGAACATTTAAGGAAGTCAACTGTGATGGCTAAGGACAATAAACCTTTTGGGTGAGATCTGGAGAACTGTCAGTGCAGAAAATTAGACATAAAGCAAACATGGTTTTATATCTCTAGAGTTCTGAAGCACAATGGCAATCGATGAATTCTTATATTATACAAGTTCTGGAGGAATCTCCCAAGCAGCAAAACTAAGAATCACATTTTGTTTCATTTAGCCTTCCTTCACTGTACACTTTAGATAGCTACAAGTCAAAATTCACAGAGAGACAGAATAAAATGCACCTATAAGGCTCAAATTCCTCTCACCTTGTCAGTAATGCAGGTTACGAGACGGATTATATAATGCAGATTTTTGAAGTTACTTACCTCACATGTCTGATTGAACGTTGAATCCTGTAAAAGAAGGAAAAGAATTTACACTTTCATATCTGTTAGCTACTGACAGCCTGTAAGAATCTACCGAAACAAAATGTGCAACTGAATTTCAGAGAATTCCTACACTAACTTGTTATATCAAGGGCATTGAAAACTTGAGCAAAAACTTCTGGATTTCCATTCCACCGAACTGAAAACTGATGGGAGCAATGGTCAGCCATGAGAATACTGTACTTAATAACCAATCCCTTGAAAAAACTATACAGAGGAACCTCGATTATCCAAATGACACAGGTGGGGAGTATTTCATTCGGTTAATCAAATTTCGGATAAGTGAATGCCAGATAACAAGCATTGGGACCTTGCGATCTTACCGGATAATCAGATATTCGGATAATCGATTGCTGGATCATTGAGGTTCTACCGCAATTGCTATTCAGTTGCAAAAGAAATACAGATTTCAAGTGAGAATAATTCCAAATTATTGGCTTCAGAACAGCATGTTTGACCATATGTAAACCAGCTACTTCTTTGTAAAAAGAAAATTAAAAAATAGAAGTTATTCAGTAAACACGTTCAAAGTAAATGCATAGTTTTCCATGTCAGCCAAAAACTTGAACAAAAATAAAGTCTCCAAGGACACTGTCAGGGCAGATCCCTGTACATTGAAACAGACATAACAAAAGAAGATATTGTCAGCTGAAATAATATTGGTATCAGTGCACATGTCTCATCGCTTGATACGAATGTACAGAAACTTCACTGGAGACATCCTAGTTACAAAATGATCACAAAGAAGCTCTTAATGATACCTCCCAAACTATAGTTGCACTGGACAATAAATGTTTTGCATCTCAAATATTAATTATATAAATTAAGTAAATTCAAATAATTTGATCCAAACTAAATTAATAAATCTGGACTTAAACAAATTAGCCTCAGTCAGAATGATTCTAAAAAGAAGTTCACAAAAGGAAATCTGCTGTCCTTAATGGGTGCAGCATTCCTTCCTCCACCTCAGAGGGAGAGAGTTTGGGAACAAGCAACAAGACATTGCTTGGCTGGTGGTGAGAAGGGCTCGACCTGGGAAATCCTTGTTCTGAGCAACCACACTCGGCCCTCGAAGCAGTTGTGGGGTTTTGAGACTGTCACACATCTCCTGCTGGAATGGGCCTTTGTGAAGAACGTCTGGAGAAAGATGCAGTGGTTTCTGTCAAAGTTCGTCCTGGTCAGCTCTGTGATGCGGGACTCTGTGCTCTATGGGTTGTTCCCCAGGATGCACACTGAGCCAAACATGACTGAGCATGGTGAAAGACACTCATCAATCTGCCCAAAACTTGCTGGCTTTCCAGAACAAAGAGTTGATCTTGACCAAGTGTTGCAGACTGGTGCACACCGGGGTCCAGGACTAAATGCTGAGAGATGCACTAAAGCTTGGAGCAGCTGCTACCAAGGCATAATGGTGAAAGACTACAGTCTGAGGACTTTCTGCTGAAGTTACTGGACCCTCTTAGTGCCTCAAACGCATATAAATAAAATCTTGGTTTGTTTGTATGGTGTTGAATACATAATGTTTGCTTCTTTCATATGCTACTGTACAGAACTGAACTTCATTTGTGACTAGATAGATATACAAAGTTTTTTTTATGAATAATGTATATTTTTGAAATTAAATAAAGTTTCAGAGGCAGCACAGGCAAAGCTGCTTCCTGCACAACCCACCAGCTCAGGCCCTGTCAGCTCAGCAGCTATTTTGCCAGGAGGACTGCCAGGGATTGGCACTTGCTCGGCCACAATATGATTCCAAAGTGCTGGCTGCTTCCTCGGTGAGTTTGGTGGCTGCAATGGAGAGCCAGGCCAAGCAATCTCAGAGTCTGCTGGATATGTACACAGATCTGCATTCCGTTAACTTTGCCACTGTAGCTCAGCATCAACAGCAAGGTGATGGGGGAGATAGAGGGGAGCTCAGTGTGGGTACCCTTTCCTCACAAGGTGACAGGTCAGTGCCAGTAGACATGCAGCCAAAGGAGAAACCACAGACAGTCCCCACAGAAATTGCCTGTCAGAACACTCCAGAGGTGCCCTCTTGTTCCACCTCCACCCTCAGCCTGACCCAGAACCCCAAATTCAACAGGGTCCACCGTAGGGCAGGCCCCTTCCAGTCCAGCGGAAGAGTCCAGAACAGCATGGAGACATATTGGGAGCAAAAGACAACAATCGTCTGAGGGCACATAGGTAGCATGGATGACATAACTGCAAGTAAATCAACACCTTAGCTAATATATATCAACTCTTCTTGACCAGCTGTGCATGAGTTGTCTGCCTAGCTACAACTACAACATTGAAGACGTGCAGCCTAGCCTTCCTTAGTATAACATGATGGTTGATGGACCAAAATGAGAGGTGAGCAGCTCTTGCACCATGTGTAGGCTATGGGTGACTGGCAGCTGACTGCTGCATTGGTAATTAGGATCAATCTTTCCATGTGGCAATTCATTATGCATCACATCCTTTACTGGAATTATACAGTCTCATAGAGCACAGAAACAGATCCTTCGGTCCAACTAATCCATGCCAACCAGATTTTCCAAACCAAACTAGTTCCATTACCTGCATTTGGCCCAAACCACTCTAAGTCAAGATTAGAGTGGTGCTGGAAAAGCACAGCAGGTCAGGCAGCAGCTGAGGAGCAGGAAAATCAACGTTTCGGGCAGGAGCCCTTCATCAAGATTCCTGATGAAGATCCTCTGATCTCCAGCATCTGTAGTCCTCACTTTCGCCATACCCCTCTAAACCTTTCCTATTCATCTACCTATCCAAATGTCTTTTAAAGGTTTTAACAGTACTTACATCCACCATTACCTCTGGCAGTTCATGTCACATACGATCGCCCTCTGTGTGAAAACGTTAACTTTCAGGTCCCTTTTAAATCTTTCTCCTTTCACCTTAAAAATACACCCCCTAGTTTTGAACTCCTCCACCCTAGGTTTTATAAACCTCTATAAGGTCACCACTCAACCTTCTACACTCCAGTGAAAAAAGTCTCAGCTTATCCAGGCTCCCCTTATAACTCAACCCTTCCATTCCCTGCAACATCCTAGTAAATCTTTTCCGAACCCTCTCCAGTTTAATAATATCCTTCATATAGCAGGGTGATCAGAAATGTACAGTACTCCAGAGGAGGTCTCACCAACATCCTGCACAACCACAACATGATGTCCCAACTCCGACACTCAAAGATCAGATCAATGAAGGCAGTGGACTAAACACCTTCTTAACCACTCTATCTACTTGTGATGTAACTTTCAAAGAACTATGTATCTGAACCCTTAGGTCTCTCTGTTCAACAACACTACCCAGGGCCCTACCATTAACTGTAGGAGATCAGGTCCTGCCCTTGCTTGTTTTACCAAAATGTAATACCTCACTTTTGTCCAAATTAAACTCCATCTGTCACTCCTCAGCCCACTGGCCCAATTGATGAAGATCTCTTTGTAACCTGAGATAACCCTCACTGTTGATGATACCAACAATTTTAGCATCATTTGCAAACTTACAAACCATGCCTCCTAAATTCTCATTCAACTCCTTTATAAAAATAACAAACAGTGGACTCAGCACCAATCCCTGCAGAACACCACTGGTCACATGCCTCCAGTCTGAATAACAGCTCTCCACCACCACGCTTCCTACCCTCAAGGCAATTTTGCATCCAATTGGCAAACTCTCCCTGATTCCCAAATGACCTAACTTTACTAATCAGTCTACTATGCAGAATCTTGTCAAAGGCTTTACATGTCCTTGTAGACAATGCCTACTGCTCTGCCCTCAATTGTTTTTGGCTACATCCTCAAAAAACTCAATGAAGATTATGAGATATGATTTCTCATGCACAAAGCTATGCTCCTCCCCAACCCATCTATCCAAGTCTTTTGTCCCTGTTACACCTCAGCCCCAGGGGTAGACATGGCAGATCTACTAGTCCACTTCTCCACCCTCCCCACCCATTAAAGATAGTGTGATGCTGACTGTCAACACTCACATTAGCCCTTTCCCTTCAATGATCTATTGTCTCCACCTATTATCTATTGACTTACCACCCACCACCCTCCAACTCCTATTCACAATTGCAACTCCCTGTGCATCCCAGCATTCTTTTTCCAGTCCCCACAATTATGTTTCCCAGCTTCCCTCCTGTAGCACTGGGCCCTTAAAAACCCCTTCAACAGGGGTGACCATGACCTTCTCCCTGGACTAAAAGGGTATTGACTCCCTGACCTTGACTGTGCCAAGTGGCTGACTGACCGTATGCAAGCCACAGACCTTCACTTACTGTGCTGGGATCCCCTGCCTATAGGGAGTATCACTGGTTGTGACTGTATCTACTTGCTTTAGACTTTGAGACATGGCCATTTAGTGAAGCACGAGTTGGGTTTGGAACACACAGGACTGGTATTTGATGCTGCTGTAACACTGACATTGCATAATGCCATACAGAAACATACCCACCCCTTTAACTGGTCATTGCTGACAACCATGACATGCTGCCTGGCTTTGCATCTGCACTAAAAGAGAATCAGGACACTGTAACCTTTAGTGCTGGCAAAGTATCAAAAAGAAAGGCAGTTCAGAGCTGCTGAAAGCATCTGTGTCAGTACATAGGGAGGATGTGAGTGTTAAGAGGAAGGAACAAGCAGCCCTAAGATGCACCAAGTCCAAATAACAATGCCCTTGTCCATAAAGTAGCATTGCAATGAGTGATGCTAGTGCACTCCAAAGAACAGCGCTGAAGTGCAGAAGGGCATTATGAGATTGGAAATGAGCCTTAGGATGCAGTGAGGCTGGTACATGTCAGATGTCAATGTCAGTGTACATGGGCTTTATGTAGTCACTGCCCGTGGTGTATGCCCTGACATGTTGGTCACTGATGTCCAAAATGGAAATTGAGGTTCAAGTGTTGGTTGTAGCGGCTGTGACATTTTGTGTTGGAAATTCAGTGTCCATTTCTGTGTGGTGGGTGGAAGACAGCATATTAAAGAAACAAGATTATGTATGTAACCAGGGTCATAATGAATGATTAGCTGTGAAAATATACCTCTCACTGCGCAGTGAGATTCTCATCTTGTCATCCAAGTCTTGATTGAAAAATGGTACTTGACATCAGGAAGGTCCTCAGTGGACATCTCACCTGATTTTCCCAAAAGAATGGCTTTATGTGGGGGAGGTCTTGTCAGTCTAATCTGATTGAGTTCTTTTGAGGAGGTGCCATAGATGATTGATGAGGGTAAGGAAATAGATGTTGTCTACATGGACTTTACTAAAGCAGGTCCCTGATGGTGGGCTGATCCAGGAGATTAAGTTCCATGGGATCCATGGTGAATTGATAAGTTGGATACAAAACTGTCTGGATCATAGAAGACAGAGGTAATTAAAAGGGTGCTTTTCTGCCTGGGAATCTTTGACCAGTGGTTTTCTGTCAGGATCAGAGCTGGACCCTCTGTTGTTTGTAACTTCTATAAATGACTTGAATGAAAGCGTTTGCATGATGACATGAAAATTGATGGAGCTCTGGATAGTGAGGAAGGTTGTCTAAGGATACAGCAGGATATAGATCAGCTAGAAAATTCCATGGAGAAACGGCAGATAGAGTTTAATGCGGACAAGTGAAAGGTGACGGGAGGTCAAATTGAAGAGGTAAATATATGAGCCTTAAGAGCATTGATATACAGAGAGATCTTGGGGTGCAAGTCCATAGCTCTCTGAAAGTGGCAACGCAAGTGAACAAAGTGGTAAGGTAGGTGTACAGCATGTTTGCTTTCATCAGTGAGAGCATTGTGTATACGAGTTAACAAGTCATGTTGCAGCTGTATAGAACTTTAGTTCGGCATCATTTGCAGTATTGTGTGCTGTTCTGGTCACATTACAAGAAGAATCTGGAAGCTCTGGAGAAGGTGTAAAAGTTTACCAGGAGGTTGCTTGGATTGGAGTGTATTCGCTATAAGGAGAAGTTAGGCAAACATTAATTGCTTTTGCTAGAGCGAAGGCTGAGGAGTGACCTGATAGAAATATATAAGATTATCAGAGGCATGGGTAGCGTAGATAGTCAGAATCTTTCTCCCCAGAGTGGAAATGGCAAGTACTAGTGGCAGAGGCTTAAAGTGAGAAGGGGAATGTTTAAAGGACATGTGAGAAATTTTTGTTTTTACACAGAGGGTGGCAGGTGCCTGGAATGCACTGACAGAGGAGTTGGTAGAAACAGATATGATAACAATGTTTAAGAGGTATTTAGACAGACACATAACAGGCAGGGAGTAGAGGGATATAGATCATGTGCAAACAGAGGGGATTAGTTTAGAATGGCAACATGGTCAACACAGACATGAATGGATGAAGGGCCTGTTCCTGATCTATATTTCTATTCATTACCATGGCTTATACTGTTCAGGGACTGAGATAATTTCTATGCTAATACTTTTTACTTTAAAAGCACAAAAGCACTTACTCCTTCCCCACAGAAAGAGTGCATTCCATTTATTTTCTTTCATTTTAGTGACATTACAGCATTCACTAACAGCTAGCTAGTAGAAAGTCATAAAACTCACTGTAAACCTATAAATCACACAAGTAAAAACAAAGACATCTCATATGCTCGTTGTGATGTAACCAAACTGGTATCTAGCTTACTGGCAGCAGTATGGCCCATCGGTTCTAATAGCATTAACACTTGGATGTGTTTAGACTGAAGGTTAAAACGTATTTTGAACCTGAGCCAGGAGACTGTATAGCTGCAAGTTGTTTTGACAGTAAATTAATACAGACTATGTCATTTGTTTGTTATAATGTGAATATTTATTGTAGAGCATGCAAAGTGAAACATAGTATGTCCAAGTTATCCCATAAATTCAAATGTGATCTGTAATTTTGAATGCTTCAATTGGATGGACAATTCTTGCAAGACCTTCGAACTAATTTATTAATATTCCAGACTCATACCAAACCACTCTCACAAAACCTTGTTATAATATATTTTGTGGCAGCATGATGGAACTACATCATATAATGGTGGATAACAACTTGAACCTACACCTTTCACCCAGATTTTATTTTCTCAAAAGGAGTTAAAGAGATGACAGGTGCCAGCTTCCAAGCGCAAAGGAAAAAGGAATCAAGATGCCCAGACAGTTTCCACATCTTGCCTAGTAACTGGAGTGAGTGCTGTGTCAACTCAGCTCTGAATAATCTTAATCATGTCTGTTTAACCAGAGAGAATGAATGTGCTGCTCGGAGATTCTGGGAGGATGCTCATAGGGAAATCCAGGCTATAGCTTCCTGAAGTCCAAAAAAGACAATGATCAGCACAGAGAAACTTGTGCCAAGTCAGGATCTGAAAGCCCACTTAATCTTCTGATAACCAATAGCTGATTGGTGGCCTCCCAGTGTAAAGACCCTAAATGAGTAAATGCCAGCCAATCAGGAGCTAGCAAATCAAACAGGCACCAGTGTTATGGAGGCAGCTGAGGCTGCTATCATTTCAACACCTCCAGGATTCCCAGGATGGAGGAGCAACCACAGAACAGGTGAGTGTTTTGGGATGGCGAGGGGTGGGGTTTGAATCAAGGGCAGGAGAATAACTGAGGGCCAACATACCACCCTATGTCCAGGCCACTAATTGTAAACAGATTTAAGGACCTCACACTAACTGACAGCTTGCCCTAGGATTAAAATCAGGCCGAGAACTCGACTCCATTACATCCTGCCTGGAACTGAAATAATTGCAGGTCAGGTAGGCATAGACCATTAAGCAGCTATTAATTCACTACTTAGTGGCCTCAAATTGGCAGCAGCTCAGGAAGGTTGAACTTGGATCTCCCCACCCAATCCCATTGGAGGTGGTGAAGGTAGTGGGTTTCTGGGTGCCATCACCCTGCCCAATCCAGTTTCCTCCGTCTCCAGGTCTGTCATCTCCAGAAGCAGAAGTTTCCCTCTACAGTGTGCAACAGAGCAGGGAAATAGGTAGCCAAACAAAATGATAAGCCATAGCTATGGCATGTACATAAATGGATTTTTTGGCATGATTATTGTATTTTGAAAGCTATTTATATTATAAATCCTTTATTGTGACAACACAGAGCAGAGATTTCAAAATGAATGCAGTTAATAAATTCTAAAACATTCCACATTTCAATGCCTATTAATAAAAAAGGTTTGCAAAATTTAGAATAGAATTCTGTTTTTATCCATTAAGATACCTTATTTGTTAATTCTGCATCTCAGCAAATCAACTCTATTTTCTTACAAACAGAGAAAGTACTTACACAGAGACTGAAACAATTGCGAAATACTGTGTAGTTCCAATAGCTGCATACTTCAATGCACTGTGACAAGAGGAAAACAACATTATATTCCTGAAAAATGTCCTTGTTTTCAAAAAAAGTCTCATTTGAAATAAAACAAACATTCATAAAATGTTTTTCATGCCATTTTTAAAAACCTTCTTGTTTCATATTTATTTTGTTCCCTTCCACATCATTAGTTTTCTTGTAGCAGACACTGCTTGGAGCTAGAGGTTTAACAATCATTCTATCCCAGTGCCATAGTTTGAGATTTAAGTGAGCACAGTTACTGACATTCTGATTAAATTTCCCTCAGCTATTGAAGACAAGTCTCCAATCTGTACTGACAATGTAGAGATTATCAGGCAACCATATTGGGAGCTTCACGTGTGATCCATTCAGCAACCCCACAATCAGCATTAATCCACCAACAACTGCAGCAAATAAAATAATTTAGCTAAAACATTAAAGAACGCTAGATGTAAAACCCCACAATCAGCATTAATCCACCAACAACTGCAGCAAATAAAATAATTTAGCTAAAACATTAAAGAATGCTAGATGTAAATAGGTCAATCATGGAAATCTCAATCACAGAACAACATTTGTCATTTTGCCAGAGCTAATAAGGAACAGACTGAGAATCTCTACAGCAAATTCAACTTGGAGAATGAATTCTTGCTGAACTATTCATAAGTTACAGTTAAAATCAACACACTGCACCTGAAACCCCATCACCCCTCTAAAAACATTCACAAATTCCACTAGCCTTTCTTGACTGTATCCCCCAGGTTTTCTTTCTCAATATAAACACATCCTCAGGCATCCGTCTCATCCTCACTGATTCCTTTGTTCCATGTTCACAAATCCAGAGATGCTGCTCACCGGTGGTTCCAGGATTTCTCAGCAGTGTGGAGCCTCTCTTGGAGCTGCAGACTATGAAGCCTCCTTTGCAAATTGCTAGAACCTGAGATTGTTCACAATGCTTGTAAATCAGCCTTCCTGATATCACTACATGGGATACTAGCTCCTTCATGAAAATCCTGACTGTGAGCAACACTACAGGATAATATGCATTTCAGATTTACAATTACCACGCAACAGTTTACACTCTTGATGACTTTCCCTTACTATATAATGCAATACTTAAGACATAATTTTAAGTATAATTTCAATTTTACACAGGATGATTTCAGCAGAATACTTGAAGCTGTCAACCAGCTGGTTTTCAGAAATCTAAATACTCAAAGCTTCCATTTAACAATCCCTTTATCCTGTCCTTAGCGTAAATGCAATAGAGAATGTCCATTTTTTTTGACATCAGTGCCCTTATTATGTTTCACTAATCCAAAAATCTTTACCAATGCTACACCATATTCTGCAACATTCCACTTGCCTACATTCTGCCAAATCTTTAGCTAAGAGTTTACAAATAGCTGGCACTCTGCTCTTATCCTTCTATATTCATGATCGGGAGGAGCGTGGGAATCACGTCCTTTTGGACTTTGAGGGCAACCAGACTGTGGAATTAGAGATAAATAGTTTTTCAAAGTGAAGAATTTGAAGTTTAACCTGATTATATAGTGGAACCTCCACTATTGATAGTGGATAATAAATTTTAAACTTACAGTATCACAATACTTCAAAAATTGAAGACAATACAACATGTTTAATATGAATTACATGTGATTTTTTTCAGCTTTTTTAGTTCTATCACATACTAATAGGTTAACATTAGCAATCTATATACTGAAGCAATAATATATTATGCAAAATTCTGTCATCTGAAAAGTTAATAGTGAGAATATCAGTTTTACTGTACAGTATTAAAATAAGTAATGTACAGGCAATTGAAATAATAATGTGCATTAAAAACATGAAGTGATTATTACCTTATTTGATGATTCTGTGCCAAGTTTTCAATTTAAGGCAAGTGAAGTGGAGCAGCTGTTGGTACTAATTAACTTAAACATACTCCCTGAAAGAACAGATATTTCCCCTCTTCCACCCACCTAAGTTCACTCAGCTTTCTTCCATTTGATGTGGGTCAGGGACAGGAGGGTGTGATTGTAAGCCAGGCCAGTATGAGGATCCAGAGGAAACAATGGATTAGCCTTAGTCTGCAATTGTCTGACAGGGCTTGAGACTTTTGCAGCTTGCAAGGACAGGGCAGGGACTGCCGCAAAAGTGGGCACACTAACCAGGCATCATGGAGCAACGAGCCATTTAAGTGGAAAAGGATAAAAGCATGTTCTAACAGATGACAGTTTAATTAGGAAATAGATATTGTTCTCCACAGTCGAAAGAATGAGGCCTAATGACTGTGCTCTCCTTCCCTGACAGCCAATAGACACTTTCTAAGGGCTTGAGGGGAATTTGCAAAGTCGAAGGATCCAGTGATTTAGGTAGACTAGAGAAAAGATTCTACAATGAGATGGGATAGCCAAGGACTGAAAAGCAGAGCCACAGGTTAACTCCTTGGCATGTAAATAGGAAGATATTTATAATAAACACTGATAATATCACAATCACAATGAAGAAGAAGTTTTACAGAAGGAGTAGCCAGCGAAGACCTTATGCTGAGTTATAATGGTGTAAATACGAAAAAAGGTTGAAAGTAAAGAACCAAGAGTCAAGTTATTTATCTTCAAGTAATTGCCAAGTAACATCATCTGAAACTCAACCAACAGCAACAAAGCAATAACAGCTTCCAGTACAAAGAGCAAATTGCCATAGTGCAAGTAAGGTTGGAAGGTGGAATGATTGATGTGGAAGAAATGGTTTATGATTCAAGGGGACATGAGCATCAGTACTGGGGAATGATGGAATTTAACCATGGATATCTTTGCTGAGACCAGTGGCCTGTTGGATTGTATAACTAGGGTTGTAAGAGGGTATTTTAATGAAATTGCAAGGATGCATGCAAGGCAATGGTGATACAGGTTTGAATTTTGAAAAGGCATTCAACAAGATATTAAATTTAAGACCACTTAACAAGCTGAGCCAATGATGTTGTGAGTAGGACATTAGCATAAATGGAGATTGGATAACTAATAGAATTGTGATTAATGGAGACATTTTCAAGATGGCAACCTGTAATTAATGCTGCAAGCACAATTATTTACAATATGTATTAAAGGTTTGGATAAGGAAAGTGAATGTACTTTAGCCAAGATTGCAGATAACAAAAGCAGGTAGGGAGTGGAGCAATAAGGATGCCACAAAGATCTACAAAGGGATATGCACTGATTAATTGAGGGGCCGAAAATGCTTGCCAAATGCAAAATATGTGGGAACTTGCACTATAGTAGGAAGAATAGAATAAGTGAATATTATTTAAATGGTGAGAGACATCAGAAAGTTGCAGAGAGGTTTTGAGGTCCATGAATCACAAAAAGCTACCATCCAAGTTCAGTAGGTAGTGGGAAGGCAAATGGAACATTGGTCTTTATTTCAAAATGGACAGGACATAAAAATAGGAAAGGCTTACTAAAACTATACAAAGCATTAGTACACACCTGGAATATTGCCAAAAGATTTAGTCTCTTTATCTAAGCAAAGATATTCAGGAATTGGACACAGTCCAGAGAAGGTTTACAGGGTTGATCCCTGGCATGCAGAAATTCTATTATGAGGAGAGGTTCAGCAGACTGGGCTTGTACTCATTGGACTATAAAAGAATGAGATTATTGAAACATTTAGGTTTGATGTGAAGAGGTGGTGTGCCTTATGGGACAATCTAGGACCACAGGGCATAACCTCAGACTAAGATTTGTCCATTTAAGGCAGAGATGAGGAGAAAGTTCTTCTCTTGGAGGATAATGAACCTGTGAAATTCTTTACCACAGAGGGCTGTCAGGGTTGAGGAATTCAGGGCTGAGATAGACAGATTTTTAATTAGTAAGGGAATCAAAGGTTACAGGATAAAGCTGGAAAGTGGAATTGAGGATCATCAGATCAGACATGATCACAATGAATGGAGTGACATACTTCTTCCCACCCTACCTCCTGCAAAAATGCCATTCCGTATTCCCAATTCCTCCGTCTCCGCTGTATCTGCTCCCAGGAGGACCAGTTCCACCACAGAACACACCAGATGGCCTCCTTCTTTAGAGACCGCAATTTCCCTTCCCACGTGGTTAAAGATGCCCTCCAACGCATCTCATCCTTATCCCGCCCCTCCGCCCTCAAACCCCACCCCTCCAACCATAACAAGGACAGAACCCCACTCGTGCACCCCTACCATCCTACCAACCTTGGCATAAACCACATCATCTGACAACATTTCCGCCACCTCCAAACGGACCCCACCACCAGGGATATATTTCCCTCCCCACCCATTTCTGCTTTCTGCAAAGACTGTTCCCTCCGTGACTACCTGGTCAGGTCCACGCCTCCCAACAACCCACCCTCCCTTCCTGGCACCCTCGCCTGCCACCGCAGGAATTGCAAAATCTGCACCCACACCTCCCCCTTCACCTCCATCCAAGGCCCCAAAGGAGCATTCCACATCCATCAAAATTTCACCTGCACATCCACCAATGTCATTTATTGTATCCGTTGCTCCCGATGCGGTCTCCTCTACACTGGGGAGACTGGACGCCTCCTAGCAGAGCGTTTTAGGGAACATCTCTGGGACACCCGCACCAATCAACCCCACTGCCCTGTGGCCCAACATTTCAACTTCCTCTCCCACTCTGCCAAGGGCACGCCTCCTCCACTGCCGCTCCCTCACCATCCGACAGCTGGAGGAAAACGCCTCATCTTCCACCTCGGAACACTTCAACCCCAGGGCATCAATGTGGATTTCACCAGTTTCCTCATTTCCCCTTCCCCCACCTCACTCCAGCTCCAGCCTTCCAGCTCAGCACTGCCGTCATGACCCCTCCTACCTGCCTCTCTTCCTTTCCACCTGTCCACTCCACCCTCCTCTCTGACCTTCATCCCCACCCCATTCATATCACCTCCATCCCCACCCCCATTCACCTATTGTACTCTATGCTACTTTCTCCCCACCCCCACCCCCCTCTCATTTATCTCACCACCCTGCAGGCTCCCTGCCTCTATTCCGGATGAAGGGCTTTTGCCCGAAACATCAATTTTCCTGCTCCTCGGATGCTGCCTGACCTGCTATGCATTTCCAGCACCACTCTAATCTAGTTTCCAGCATCTGCAGTCCTTGTTTTTACCTTACCAGAGTGACATACTTGATGGGCCAAATGGCCTATGTCAACTCCTGTGTCTTATGGTCTTAAGGGGGTAATAACCACAGTGTGACAGAAAGGAAAACAACACACTTAAGAGTGTACCAGTAAATAAGGTCTGGGGTGGGGTGGGGGGTGGGGGGAGTTATAAAGATAGAATTTTTAAGAGTTCTTTATTGGAATGTCACAACATTCATAATAGAAGTAAATCTGTATGACAACAGTCATTTGAAAATGCAGTTCCAAAGTGAACATAGCTGTGCCATGAATATTGAAGGTTATTTGCCAGTTAGAAGGATAGGAAGCAAAGTGGCTCTCCTAATAAAAGGTGAGATCAGTACAATCATGAAAAATGATCTTGCTGCAGAGGATCAAATTGAAGAACGATCGAGTACAGCTAAGAAATTTTAAAAAAAGGAAAGAAGCTACTGGTGGGCATTGCAAGCACCCAGCAGTGGCTCAATTAGAAGACCATAAGAAATAGGAACTGCAGTAAGTTGTTCGCCCTCTTGAGCCTACTCCGCTATTCAATGGGATCATTGCTGATGTGACATTCCTCAAATCCAAGCTCCTGCATTTTCCCCATAACCCTAGATTGCCCTACTGATCAAGAATTTGTCTATCTCAGCCTTAGATTTACGCAACAACTCAGGCCCTACAGCTCTTTGTGACAAGGAGTTCCAAAGGCACTCAAATCTCAGAATAAATTCCTCTTCGTCTCAGTCTTAAACTGGGTAGTCCTTTACTCTGAGACTATGCCCTTTGGTCCTAGATTCTCCCATGAGGAGAAACATTCTCTCAGCACTTACCTTGGCAAGCCCTTTAAGATGGACAAGAAAGGAGCACTTTAAAGAACCAGTATTATTTAAACTGAATTTAGTGCAATGCTGGGAGTTGGCCACATTGACTTGATTGTCACATTTTGAATTAGATTATAAGCTGGGGCCTTAAGTGAACAAACAAGATGGACAAGAAAGGAGCACTTTAAAGAACCAGTATTATTTAAACTGAATTATTGAGCATCTTTGCTGTGTGTGTGATCTTGCTATGTACAAGTTGGTTGCTGCATTTCCTATATTGCAGTGACCACAAATAAAAAAGGTGTAATTTGTTATAAAGCTCCTGGGATACCCTGAGGTTCTGAAGGGCTTGATATAAATGGTTCTAGACATAAAGGATTAGTTACCTGGATAGACTGAAGAAGCTGTGTTTTACTGCAAAGAAGGCTTAAGAGGAGATTTAACAGATGTTCAAAATCAAGCGGAACTTATATAATGTAGACAAGAGTGAAGGGAGTGAAATTATTTCTGATGGCTGAAAGATGGATCACATGACTACAGGTGGCTGGCAAAAGAACAAGAGGTGACAAGAGGATGTTTTTAACGTATAAATGCAATAAATGGTTAAGGATTTAGAATGAATCATCTGATGAGGTAGTGTACGCAGATTTAATAGCAGCCCTGAAAAGTGTACTGAAGAAATAATTGTAGGATTAAGGAGAAAAAGAGCAAGGGAATGGGACTAACCTGACTTCTCTTTGAAAGAATAATGCAGGCCCAATAAGCCAAATGGTCTCCCATGATACTGTTTGATGTTCACCCCATCATTTCAGCTATTGTATCCTTGTTAAATGGCTGGCTCTCCCCAGACTTAAACTCTTCAAATAGGATTTCTCTAACTATACTCGTGGCTTCATCCTACACCACAGCCCTCCCTGCCACCATCCCCAGACCTCTTCTATCACAGAGGAGTGGTGGGTACTAAGCGGAAAGAGATCTTTGCACTTTGAAATATGACAACTTTGCATTTATGAGAAAATAACATTTAGTCGTTTTTAACTGTGATTAAACCACTGCTTTTTCGTTCTACTTCAAACAATATTACATCACATTCAGGTTAAAAGAAACAAGATTCTCTCCTAAAATAACAATACAGCAGCTCCAGAGCAGGGGCAGCCAGTAACCCAGTGGACCCTGGTCAGACTATGTGGAAGCTGTTATAGAAAGACTGTAATTGAATTGAATTGAATTTACTGTCACGTGTACCGACGCACAGTGAAAAGCTTTGTCTTGCGAGCAATACAGGCAGATCACAGAGTTAAGTAGCATAGATAGAAAATAATAGGTAAACAGAGGCAAAAACAAAAACACAGGTACAGGCAAATATTAAGTGTTTGTGAGTCCATTCAGTATTCTAACAACAGTCGGGTAGAAACTGTTTCGAAACCGGCTGGTGCATGTGTTCAAGCTTCTGTACCTTCTCCCTGATGGCAGAGGCTGTAGAAAAACATTGCCAGGGTGGGATGGATCTTTAAGAATACTAGCGGCCTTCCCTTGATAGCGGGCCTGGTAGATGGATTCTATAGATGGGAGGTTAGACTTTGTGATTGTCCAGGTCGAGTTCACCACTCTCTGTAACTGTCTCCAACCTTGAATGGTACAGTTGCCATACCAGGTAGTGATACATCCAGACAGAATGCTCCTGATGGTGCACCTATAAAAGTTGGCAAGGGTATTCACTGTCATTCCAAATTTCCTCAGCTGCCTGAGGAAGAAGAGATGTTGTTGGGCCTTTGTAACAAGTGCATCCACATGAAGAGTTCAAGAAAGGATGTTGTGGGTGTCTATTTTTTTTAGGTTTATTTGTTATTTTCCTATTTTATACTTACACCATGTATATCTGCAATATAGTGTAACCTTTTTCTTTATTTTCTCTATTTTTGTAGCTAAGATTTGTACCTAAGGTGGCACTACGTGTTGGTGACATTGTCCACATTTCACTGTACTCCTGATCTTTTTTGAAACTTGAGTACCTGTGACAAAAATATCTAATTCTAATTCTAATACATTGGTCTCTTAATATTTCTGTATAAGATTTTCCAAGAAAATCATTTTACTATTAGACCAGAATGGTTACAAACTGAGCTGTATGACACATTACCAACTGCTGTTGCAATGGCTTCAAAAGACAAAGACTCTCTTTTAGTAGGTTTCAACAGACATTCCAAGTATGTGCATCATTCAACTAGAAACAGGTCCAGCATTTCATTCATTCCCAATCTCATTTTCTGACCACTTGCTGAATTGTCAATCTCATACAATTAGTGCCACTACTCTAACTCCTGCGAGATCTACCAAAATAGGAATACAAAATGTTATCCAGACAATAAAAAAAATTTCTATGATTCACTGAAAACCAAACCACTTAAAAGTATTTAGGGTGTACAATCTACAAGTTCCCAGTATAAAGAGGGCTTAAATTTTCCATCAGCATTTGCTCATAGTCACTTCACCCTGCAGCTGAAACATTAAATGATTTAAGCAGAAGCATAAAAAACTATCCTATTGCACAATGAAAGGCAAGTGTGCTTTGGAGTAACATAATATAAATCCTGCTTTACTGGTACTTTCACAATATTGCAAGTTGCCCATCATCTGTATTCTATATGAGTAATAGGAGAAAGTTTAAAAACTAAAAATGATGATCCAATTGAATAACAAAACAAGTTTGAGTGACTGAATAGTCCAAAAATCATTCTATGAGCTGAACTTTTACTAATAATCATTGAAGATTCCATTTAGTGGAGTTTCACAAATGGTTCCTCTCCACAAGCTTTAGGGAGTTATCCCATGGAATTTTATGTTGCTCACCTCATTATGGTTACTAGTTTAGGGAACTACAAAGCTATGAAGGCACAGTTGACAAAGGGGGACTGAAAAATCATTTAAGGAGATAGTTCATTATTCTCAAAAAGATAAATTCCACTAAGACAGACAGACAATAAAGTAAAGAATGGTATCAAATGAAAGGTGTACAAAACTGTAAAGATTAGTGGCAGGCCAGAAGTGGGAAAGTTTTAGAAACCAAAGTATGATAAACGAAAAGGAAAAATTGGAGTAAGTATATATTAGAAATAAATACAAAAACAATTGCAAGAGCTTTTCCAACTGTGTAAAATGAAACAATACTTAAAGTAAAAGTTGGTTTCTTCAAGGATGAGACTGGGCAATGTTTCACAGTAGCAGACAGTAAAAGAATCGCAAGAGGAAAAGTTAAAAATCGATTGCCAAAAAGGGAAACACAAACTTGAACTCTCCCCAAAGAAAAAAAATACGAGAAAAACTAATGAGACTAAAGGCTGACCCTGATGGCTGACATCCTAAAGTCTTTAATGAAGTGACTGCAAAGATGATGGATGCATTAGCTGTAGCCTTCCCATATTCCCTAGGTTCTTGGAAGGTCCAGCATCTTGGACCACCTTCTTGAACCTCTGTTCAGGAGGGAAGGGAGTCAAAGCAAGAATCTGAGGCTTGTTAGCCTAACATCACTCACTGAAGAAATGCTGGCTAGCACCTACTACTAAGGACATTGCAGCAGGACATAATTGGTTCACAGAGTTGGTTTCAAACTTTGCTGATATTACCAAACTTGTCAACCAGTGAGGAGGATTCCAATGAACTGCGACAGGACATTGTTATGATCCCCATCAGAACCTGTATGACCACTTTCATCACCACGAAGAATTTACAAGTTTTCACTTTCTGTAACTTCTACATTAATATGAATCAGAATCCTGTAATGTAAATTTAAATTAATAGTATTTCACTCAAACATTAATTTCACTTTAAATAGCTGATATAAAGATATGCATCAAGTAACCACAAGCTCTCACATCACTGCCCACATTTATGTGATACCACAAGAAATCTCAGCCTTTCCAAATCAGCCTCTGACACATAGAAACTCACTCTCTCTCTACTCTCACTCAATGGATGTGTTCAAGTCACCTGCAACAAAAGTTTCCCATCAAATCAGTTCCACAGAAATGGACATTACCCAAACAGCACAAACCTGCAGATACTACATTACATTCACCATTCTCTTGTTAATACAGGTTCCTCAGAGATTTCCTTATCCATTCCTTTAATAAAACAAATTAAATATTCTGGTTGGCTCTGGTTGGGGGGTGGGGGGCATGGAGCTACAGCTAAGGAATTTTAAAAAAGCAAATGACCACTTTTGATACAAAAAAAGATATGTACTCTCTGACGAGGTTACAAAAGTTAAACAATGCTCCCAACAGGGCAAAATAAATTGGAGAATAGATTGCCTGTTGGACTTGACTGCAACAAGTTCACTTAACTCTCATCAATCAAAATGTTTTAAAGAAAGACATACCAGCTCTAGTCTTTATACCTCAATTGTACAATTTCCTGATCCATTCAACAATTGTATATATTTCAATATCTAATGAGAAGGGAAAATTATGAAGCTATTTATTAAATGGGATAGTCATTAAACTGAAGTGCATTACACCTATCAAGACAGTTTCCAGCCAGCTGATTTATTAAAAAGTAAAAGATATAACAGTCAACTTAAAATTTCAAGTTCAAGTTTGTGGGCTGTTAACAACTGTGAGCTTCTGTGTTTGGTTAAAATAGAATGTGGAATATATTAAACAAGCAATGCCAAACTGAACCTCGCACCTCCAGCAGCACTGAGGGGTAACAAGGGAGTAAATTTAATAATATTTTTAATATCTTTTAGAGATTGTGATTATGGTATGACATTTATGTATCTTCAATGTCTAGTAAGCTATTGAATTAGTGCTTACAGGAACAGACTTTGACTGAAAAGGTGTGGCACCAGGGCAAAATAGAAACCAAAGTCATTCTTCTCTTAATCTGGCCAAATTATTGTTACCTACATTGCATAGGTTGCTCTTCATGGGTGGAAATGCTCAACATTGTTCGCTAAAACTCACCAGAGAGAGTTTTCTTTCAACATCACAGTCCCAGTGCAAGTCTATGGAATTAAGTTCCTGAAAAAGGAAAACAAAAAGTGATTAAATCAGCCAATAAATTTGTTAAGAATATAATTACATATTTTGTGGGACATTTTCTCTTTTGGGGATAAATGGTAAATTTCTCCTCTGCTGTACAACTAAACTATTCAGCATGTGGAGTTTAAATCACTGCAGACTGACTGGACTCGAGAACCTCTGCTGTGCTGTATGACTCTCTGATTAAACTGTAGATGAATGTGTTATCTGAAAACTCCACCTAGATATTTCTCAAGATGATACATTTTCACTCAAATAAAATAAATGTTCTGCTCAGCCAGCTGTGAAATCCATTAATTATGGCACAAGAGATTTATAAAATCAAATTTCTCTTAAGGGATTTAAATGTCATACAGGAGTAATAACTTAAAAAAACCAAACTAAAGCAGTCACAATTGTTGCAATACTTTATGAATTACATCAGCTCACTTCTAACCAGCGTCTGGGTTTCTGCATCGGGGTTTGACAATGTTAAAATGTTTGTTGCAGTCAGCGAGACTTTACAACATAAACACTAAACTCTAGAAGATTGTGTGTGTGTGTGTGGTCATGAGGAACCTGGGCTGTTGCTTCACCCCAGTGTACATTGACGATAATGGCTGTATAACTAAAAGAGTACATAACTCAGTTTTCAATTATTTCAATGATGTCAGAAGAGATGGAGTATAAGGTTGAGAAACTAAAACCGGCTGTGTCACTGAAACACGTCAAAACAACTCCAGCTTTAGCAGAGGCACAGGCTTTTGAATTGTGATGCTGGTTTTGGAATACTGCCCATCAATGTAGACTCTCTGCCATAGGAAGGATGTTGTGAATCTTGAAAGGGTTCAGATAAGATTTACAAGGATGTTGCTAGGGCTGGAGAGTTTGAGCTATGGGGAGAGGCTGAATATGCACTCTTGGCATCAATGCCTTTGATGGCAGCATTAACCTGTTCCTCCACAATGGCTCGCATCAAATTGACCATCATCCACATTACCAGAATAATTTTTGAATTTATTGAGATTAGCTTTGTTATTGGATACAGATAATTTTGCGTTGAATTCCTTTTCCAGGTCCTCTTTTGAAAGAAGAATGGTAGCCAGAGACCCGATTACTTGTCAGGCTCATTGTCAGGCTCATTGTCATCTGCAATTTTTCAGAGTAGGTGTGTTTCTCAGAAATGGAATGTTTTTTTTAGCTGCTCATCGTTTCGTCGCACCACTGTTCTTTGTGACTCCATGTCTTCTCTCTTTTTTTCCTTCTGTTCCTTTCCTCCCAGAAGTTGGTTTTGGTGGTTCTTCTCCATTCATCAATAGGTAGGTGATACACTCTATAAAGACCCAACCCTCATGCTCTGAACTTGGGGTCCTCTTTTCAGTTCTTCTGCCCATGTGAGTTGGTTGTCAATATCCCTATGTTTGGGGTTACAGGCTGGTAGTTGAAAACTCTCTTAGCTTGTTGGGGGATCTCTATTCTATTGGAAATCCTACCTGCTGGACTGTCATCATGGTTGTTCACTGGCTGATTATCAGGCACCAGGGCTTGGGTTCCCACTACGGTATTCTGCAGTGTTCTGTGCTCATCTGAAATCTGTTTAGATGTTTTCCTTGAGATTACTAGCCTTTATTTATGACTAAACCTCCTGCAAACTATTGTTCTAGCTCTCGGAAAAGTTTAATTTCTTCTTCCGTCCATTTATAGGTCCTCCTTCCTGGCTTTGAGTGGGTCTTTAAGGTTTGTAGATGCTTTTCATTATGCAATTCAGCATGCTTATGTTGCTCAGGTTGGGTGAGGCCAATCTTGGATGTAAAGATGAGATCACATTTAGTGTGTGCAATGGCTACCTCATGTTAGCTGTCCCTCCGCCATCACATTTACAGTAATGACAGGCCATTATATGATATTCTCTGCTCTTTTTGCACTAGGAGCACCTGGTCTGTATCCTTCCAATGTATTGTTTCTCAGCCATATGGGTACAAAAGCCTTCTACTGTCTGGACAGAGTTGCATAAAGTACAAAACAATCCAGCCAGGGGACAGTGAATAGTGACTTCCTTTTCAGTGGTTCTATTGTAAGTAGACTCGATAATGACTGGTTCAACGTTGGTTGTCATACTGAATGTTTCATGTTCAAAGATCTCTTCATATGAGATTTCAGTTCTCTTTTGCCTTCTGCTATAGGAGATGTAGGTTTTTATTACGTTATTAACTTCCAAAGGGTGGGACTCCCAAATAACAAGCTCATGTACTTCGACCGAAAATTCTGATCCTGCTGGCCTGACTTTCCACATTCGCTTGGGAAATGTACATCTATCTTACAGGTCTCTCTATCATCTCTTTGGTTTGACTAGGGATGGATTTCTTGCAGACTACAACTCCTGTGGCATCAGCATTTTTACAGGTCACTGGGAAGGCAATGGCCTAGTGGCATCATCACTGGCCTGTTAACTCAGAGACCCAGATAATGTTCTGGGGACCACCGGTTCAAATCCCACCATGGCAGATGGTGGAATTTGAATTCAATGAAAAAACACTGGAATTAAGTGTCTAACGAATTCATAGTTGATTGTCAGGAAAAATCCATCTGGTTCACTAATGTCCTGTAAGGAGCGAAACTGCCATCCTTCCCTGATCCTGCCTACATGTGACTCCAGACCCACACCAGTATAATTGACCGACTGCACTCGGGGCAATTAGTGGTGGCCAATAAATGCTGTCTGGCCAGTAATGACCACCTCCTGTGAATGAAGAAAATAAAAACTACCACGATTGAACCTGTGGAGAGATTGTCTTTCTGGGTTGCTTCCCATCTGGACTGATGGAAGTTGCTGGAACTTCCATCTTCTTGGCACTTCTTTTTCAGGTTACATCTCACAGAGCTAAGTGCCACTGATCCATGTGGATCGACAGCCATCTCAATTTTTCTCAGTCGGTTTGGCCAACCAATAGCAGGGCTATTGTTATTTCCAGCGAGGCCAGCAGGGAGGCACAACTGCGGCAGCAAAAATCAGGTCAAACCCACCACAGAGGTAACTAGCCAGGCGAGACTCCCAGGAAAGACTTTTCTAAGAGAATCATAGTTACTGAACACCTCAGGCCTACTCCGCAGGCCTATTCCTGCCTGGTCTCCATAACCTTCAATATCACTATCCATGGAGTTTGCAAACCTACTTAACCGAATTAATCATTCTCCTGGATCCTACCTTCAACTCCACAAGGGAAACTCAGGTGAAATGTTGCTTAGCTGAAGCAGTGAGAAATTAACAATTTCTAGATGAAGCGGGGGAGACTTATCAGCCAGATGTTCCAACGGTCCTTCAGCAAAGTAAGTATATAAAATACAGTGGATACCCAGTCCACCACCTTCCAATCTATATTGCTGAACCCATAACAGAGGAAGGTGGATGCCAAAATCAATGACCTACATGCAAATAAATAATTATAGAACTTCATAGAATCCCTGCAGTGTGGAAACAGGCCGTTTGGCCTAATAAGTCCATGCCGGCCCTCCAAAGAGTATCCCACCCAGACCCATTCCTTTATATTTCCCCTGACTAATGCCCCTAACCTATACATCCCTTAACACAATGGACAATTTAGCATGGACAATTCACCTGACCTGCACATTTTTGGACTGTGGGAGGAAACCGGAGCACCCAGGGGAAACCACACAGACACACGGAAACTGTGCAAACTCAATGCCGGAATCGAACCCAGGTCCCTGACACTGTGAGGCAGCAGTGCTAACCACTGAGCTACCGTGCAAACAATCACACCCAAGAGATGCATCAAACAGGTGCTGAAATTGTTGAGCACTTGAAACAAGATTAACCTCAGCAACTACAGATTGCACAGCCAGCAGGAACAGAAGTCCCATCAGCAGCATCCCTCCTCCATTACTGGATGTCTGCCTAGTCGAGCCTTCCATCAGGTGAGATCCAAGTAGGGAAGCAAAAGAGACTCAGTTTTACATAAAGGCATAGAAACTTATCCACTATAGAGAGTTTGTAGGCTAGTAGCATCTTGTCAAGGAGAAACCGAAGCAGAAGTGTCATCCTTTACCAATCAATTCTTCAGGGAGCACCAAGCTAAGAGAGTGGTCTGGTAAATGTCTCTTTGTTCATCCAAAGCAGTGCTTCACAGGGATCAGACACTTCATCATGGTTATGTCAAACTCTCCATATCTGTCTTTTGTCATCCTTTCCACATCCTTGGAGTTTGCGACTCAATAGATACTCCGGTGGAAGTAAAGAAGATGGGAATATTCATGTTAAGGACAGATGTACCAGGAGGAATCCAGGTTTCCCTGGAAGATAGCTTTGGGGAAAAATACATGCAATATTTTAAAGAGTTTAGCAAGAAGAAACCAGGAGTTCTAAACCTTGCTTCATACACTCAAGATGTTTGGCATATACCTGAGACAAAAGTAGAAGTTGCTGGAAAAGCTCAGCAGGTCTGGCACCATCTGTGGAGAGAAATCAAAGTTAACATTTCAGGTCTGGTGAGTCTTTCTTAGAACTGTCACTGGATTTGAAACATTAACTTTGATTTCTATTCACAGATGCTGCCAGTCCTGCTGAGTTTTTTCAGCAACTTCTGTGTTCGTTCCTGAGTTACAGCATCCGCAGTTCTTCTGGTTTTTGTTATGACATATACCTGACCATACGACCTCTGGAGTAGGAGAGAACTAAGTTGTCCTCTTACCTGCCAGCACCATCACTTGAAGAATCAGGCCAGCTATCACCAACTGGTCAACATCATGCAGATTTAGAGCATCACACTTTTCATGTCTCTAAGTGACCATCTAGTAATTCTCAGAGTAACTCTAGTCACAGTAGGAGAGAAGCATAGAAAACCAATGCAGATCCCAAATTTCAGTAACAAAAATGTTTATATTCAACCAATGTCTGCAAGCCTGTAACTGTTGTGGACAATGGAGCTAATGAGGTACACATCTCTTACTTCATCTGAAGATGGATTTGGTGAGTTTGAGGAAACAAAGGCAACTACATGTTCCTAGTCTTTCCAAGTACATCATTTTCAATAAGGATAATGACAACATTGATCAGAAAGATAGACTGTACCACAGAATTGAGACTGTGAATCAACACTCCATAAAGATTCCTCACTCCAGGATATTAGAATGAAGAAAAGAAATACTTTCAAACGTGTTTTGAATGAGAAATCATCTGAGAGTTGTCAGGTCTGTATGCCTCACACAAGTGGTCCTTGTGAGGAAGAAAGAAAGGAAGCTAATGATTTATGTTGACCTCCAGATACCCAACATGAAGTCACATAAGAACGCTTACCTTCTATTTCAGATATAGGAAGTCTTACCAGTCCACAAAAGACACAAAAGTATTTCTACAGTTCGATTTGACCACAGCTTTAACCAAATACCCACAGCAGTGGCAAACAAAGAGAGGAAACAACCTGAAACATTAACTCTGATTTCTCTCCACAGATGTTGCTAGACCTGTTGAGCTTTTCCAGCAATTTCTGTTTTTGTTTCTGATTTACAGCATCCGCAGTTCTTTCAGTTTTTATTTAGAAACTGTAGGACTTCATCGATACACAAGAATACTGTTTGGGTATTATAATGCTCGTGCTCTTTTAATGTGTGTATTGGATAAAGCCTTTGGCAATTCCAATTTCTAGTGCCTCTTTTATAAGCTTTGTTTTGACATTCAAGGGAACTCGTGGAACCCAAAATAATTGGTTTTAGATTTTAGCTTTCAGATTTGGCTTGCTTAATCTGCGTTTAGATGGTTTATAAACACAAATGTTGTTAAACTAACAAGGACACCATTTTGTAATAATACAAAAACCACGAGATTATGCCACAGATAATCATGAAACACTGAGTAACAACTAATAACACATGGTTGAGATGTTGGTTCTAATCAAGCAATCAATCAGAATGGTGTGTTGCCTCCCTGGTGCTAGGGTCAAGGATGTCTCAGAGGGTGCAGAATGTTCCCAAAGGGGAGAGGGACCAGCAAGAGGTCATTGTACACATTGGAACCAACAACATAGGAAGGGAAAAGGATGAGATTCTGAAGGAAGAATATAGAAAGTTATGCAGGAACTTTTAAAAAGAGGTCCTCGAGGGTAGTAATACCTGGATTACTCCTGGTGCTACGAAATAGTGAGAGTAGGAATAGGAGGATAGAGCAGATGAATGCATGGCTAAGGAGCTGGTGCATGGGAAAAGGGTTCATATTGTTAGATCATTGGAATCTTGTTTGGGGTAGAAGTGACCTATACAAGAAGGACGGATTGCACCTGAATTGGAAGGGGACTAATATACTGGCAGGGAAATTTGCTAGAGCTGCTCGGGAGGATTTAAACTAATAAGGTGGGGGGGGTTGGAGCCCAAGGAGATAGTGAGGAAAGAGCTAAATCTGAGACTGGTACGGTTGGGAAAAGGAGCGAGTCAAACAGTCAGGGCAGGAAGGAACAAAGCAGAGAACAAGGTGGGACTGATAAATTAAACTGCATTTACTTCAATGCAAGAAGCTTAACAGGGAAGGCAGGTGAACTCAAGGCATGGTTAGGAACGTGGGTCTGGGATATAATAGCAATTACAGAAATGTGGCTCAGGGGTGGACAGGACCGGCAGCTTAATGTTCCAGGATACAAATGCTATAGGAAGGATAGAAGGGGGGGTGGTGGCGGTGGCGAGAGAGGAGGGGAAATGGTGTTTTTGATAAGGGATAGCATAACAGCTGTACTTAGGGAGGATATTCCTGGGAATACATCCAGGGAGGTTATTTGGGTGGAACTGAGAAATATGAAAGGGATGATCACCTTATTCGGACCCCCAAACAGTCAGCGGGAAATTTAGAAACAAATTTGTAAGGAGATTTCAGTTATGTGTAAGAATAATAGGGTGGTTATGGTAAGGGATTTTGACTTTCCAAACATAGACTGGGACTGCCATAGTGTTAAGGGTTTAGATGGAGCAAGTGAGGCGAGGAATAGGAAGAGAGAGGAGTTCAACACCTAGCTACAGGGATGGTGCAGGAGGTAGGGTTTTGAATTTCTAGGTAATTGGGGCTCTTTTTGGCATAGGTGGGACCTCTACAACCAGGATGGTCTTCACCTGAACCAGAAGGGTACCAATATCCTGGGGGAGATGTTTGTTAATGCTGTTTGGGTGGGTTTAAATTAATTCAGCAGGGGGATGTGTTGCTAAATTGTAGTTTGAGTACAGAGGAGGTTGAGAGTAGGGAGATTAGATTAGATTAGATTACAGTGTGGAAACAGGCCCTTCGGCCCAACAAGTCCACACCGACCCGCCGAAGCGAAACCCACCCATACCCCTGCATTTGCCCCTTATTACCTAACACTACGGGCAATTTAGCACGGCCAATTCACCTGACCCTGCACATCTTTGGACTGTGGGAGGAAACCGGAGCACCCGGAGGAAACCCACGCAGACACGGGGAGAACGTGCAAACTCCACACAGTCAGTCGCCTGAGGCGGGAATTGAACCCGGGTCTCAGGCGCTGTGAGGCAGCAGTGCTAACCACTGTGCCACCGTGCAGCCCACTGAAATAAGATCTGAAATAAGGTTTCAGGGTCCCAAAAGGACACCAGCAAGCAAGAAGTTGGTTTGAAGTGTGTCTATTTCAATGACAGGAGCATCCGGAATAAGGTGGGTGAACTTGCAGCATGGGTCGATACCTGGGAATTTGATGTTGTGCCCATTTCAGAGACTTGGGTAGCGCAGGAACAGGAATGGTTGTTGCAGGTTCCAGGATTTAGATGTTTTAACTTGAGGACTCGTCAACTGAAGTAGTATGGGCTGAGACTAGAAATAGGAAAGGAGAGGTCATCCTGTTGGAAATTTCCGAGAGGTCTCCGAATAGTTCCAGAGATGTAGAGGAAAGGATAGCAAAGATGATTCTCGATAGGAACGAGAGTGACAGGATGGTTGTTATGGGGAACTTCAACTTTCCAAATATTGACTGATAATGCTGAAATACTGAGTTCAAGTATTTTAAATGGGTCAACTTTTGTTCATTGTGTGCAGGAGAGTTTTCTGACACAGTATGTAGACAGGCCAACAAGGGGCGAGGCCACATTAGATTTGGTACTAGGCAATGAACCCAGCCAGGTGTTAGACTTGGAGGTAGGTGAGCACTTTGGTGATAGTGACCACAATTCAGTTATGTTTACTTTAGTGATGGAAAGGGATAGATATATACTGCAGGGCAAGAGCTATAGCTAGGAGGAAAGCAATTACAATGTGGTTTGACAAGATTTAGGATGGATAGCATGGGAAAGGAAACTGCAGCGGATAGGCACAAAACAAATGTGGAGCTTATTCAAGGAACATCTACTGCGTGTCCTTGATAAGTATGTACCGGTCAGGCAGGGAGGAAGTTGTCGAGCGCGGGAGCCGTGGTTTACTAAGGAAGTTGAATCCCTTGTCAAGAGGAAGAAGGCAGCTTATGTTAGGATGAAATGTGAAGGCTCAGTTAGGACGATAGAGAGTTGCAAGGTAGCCAGGAAAGACCTAAAATGGGAAGTAAGACGAGTGAGGAGGGGTCATGAGAAGTTGTTGGAGGATAGGATCAGGGAAAACTCTAAAGCTTTCTATAGGTATATAAGGGATAAAAGAATGACTGGAGTAAGATTCAGACCAATCAAGGACAGTAGTGGGAAGTCATGCATGGAGTCCGAGGAGATAGGGAAAGTGCTAAAAGAATATTTTTCGTCAATATTCACACTGGAAAAGGACAATTTTGTCGAGGAAAATACCGAGAATCAGGCTACTAGATTATGTAGGATTGAGGTTCACAAGGAGGATGTGTTATAAAATCTGAAAGTGTGAAAATAGATAAATCCCCTTGGCTGAAAAGGATTTGTCCTAAGATTCTCTGGGAAGCCAGGGAGGAGATTGCAGAGCCTTTGGCTTTGATTTTTATGCCATCATTGTCTACTGGAATAGTACCAGAAGACTAGAGGATAGCAAATGTTGTTCCCTTGTTCAAGAAAGGGAGTAGAGACAACCCTATAATTATAGACCAGTGAGCCTTACGTCAGTTGTGATTAAAGTGTTGGAAAAGCTTATAAGAGAGAGGATTTATAGTCATTTTGAAAGAAATAAGTTGATTAGGATAGTCAACGTGGTTTTTGTGAAGGATAGTTTGTGCCTCACAAACCTTATTCTTTGAGAAGGTGACCAAACAGGTGGATGAGGGGAAAACTGTTGATGTGGTGTATATAGATTTCAGTAAGGTGTTTGATAAGTTTCCCCATTGTAGGCTACTGCACAAAATACAGAGGCATGGGATTGAGGGCGATTTAGTGGTTTGGATCAGAAATTGGCTAGTTGAAAGATGACAGAGGGTGATGGTTGATAGGAAATTTTCAGTTCAGTTCAGTTACTAGTGGTATACCACAAGGATCTGTTTTGGGTCCACCGCTGTTTGTCATTTTTATAAATGACCTGGATGAGTGCATAGAAGGACGGGTTAGTAAGTTTGCGGATCACACTAAGGTCGATGGAGTTGTGGGTAGTTTTGAATGATGATGTAGGTTACAGAGGGACATGGATCAGCTGAGAGCTGGGCTGAGAGGTGGCAAATGGAGTTTAATGCAGAAAAGTGTATGAGGTGATATACTTTGGAAGGAGTATCAGGAATGCAGACTACTGGGCAAATAGCAAGATTCTTGGTAGCATAGATGAGCAGAGAGATTTTGGTGTCCATTTACATAGATCCCTCAAAGTTGCCACTCAGGTTGATAGGGCTGTTAAGAAGGAATACGATGTGTTAGCTTTTATCGGTAGTGGGATCGAGCTTCTGAACCGTGAGGTCATGCTGCAGCTGTACTAAACACTGGTGCAGCCGCAGTTCTGGTCACCGCATTATAGGAAGGATGTGGAAGCTTTGGAAAGAGTTCGGAGGATATTTACTAGGATGTTGCTTGGTATGGAAGGAAGGTCTTACAGGGAGAGGTTGAGGGACTTGAGGCAGTTTTAGTTAGCGAGAAGAAGGTTGATAGGTGACTTAATCCAGACAGATAAGATAATCAGAGAATTAGATATGTTGGACAGGGACAGTCTTTTTCCTTGGATGGTGATGGCTACCATGAGGAGATATAGCTTTAGATTGAGGGGTGATGGATTTAGGACAGATATCAGAGGTAGTTTCTTTACTCAGAGAGTGGGCTTCAGATTGGGTTCACAGGGTGGCGCAACATAGAGGGCCAAAGGGCTTGCATTCGCTAAAATGCTATATGTTCGATGTTCTGTGAAGAGGAATTTGCTAAGCGTGTACAAGAAAATTTTCTTATTCAATACGTGGATGTACCTATTCGAGAAGGCGAAAATCTTGACCTAAGGCAGGGCAGGTGACTGAGGTGTCAGTGGGGGAACACTTTGGAGCCAGCGACCATAATTCTATTAATTTTAAATAATTTTGGAAAATGATAGACTGGATCTAAAAGTTGAAGTTCTAAATTGGAGGAAGGCTAATTTTGACGGTATTAGGCAAGAACTTTCAAAAGCTGACTGGTGGCAGATGTCCGCAAGTAAAGGTACGGCTGAAAAATGGGAAGCCTTCAGAAATTAGATGACGACAGTCCAGAGACACTATATTACTGCTAGGGTGAAAGGAAAGGCTGGTAGGTGTAGGGAATGCTGAATGCCTACAGAAATTGAGGCTTTGGTTAAGAAAAAGAAGGAAGCATATGTCAGGTATAGACAGAATAGTTCAAGTGAATCCTGAGAAGAGTATAATGGCAGTAGGAGTATACTTAAGAGGGAAATCAGGAGGGCAAAAAGGGGACATGAGATAGCTTTGACAAATAGGGTTAAGGAGAATCCAAATGGATTTTATAAATACATTATGGACAAAAGGATAACTAGGGAGAGAATAGGGTCCCTCCAAGATCAGCAAAGCAGCCTATGTGTGGAATTGCAGGAGATTGTGGAGATACTAAATGAGAATTTCGCATCAGTGTTTACTGTGGAAAAGGACATGGAAGATATAGAATATAGGGAAATACATGGTGACATCCTGAAAAATGTACATATTTCAGAGGATAAGGTGCTGAATGTCTTGAAACACCTAAAAGCGGATAAATCCCCAAGACCTGATCAGGTGTACCCTAGAACTCTGTGGGAAGCTAGAGAAGCCCCTTGCTGAGATATTTGTATCAATAGTCACAGGTGAGGTGCTGGAAGACTGTAGATTGGCTAACCTGGTGTCACTATTTAAGAAAGATGGTAAGGAAAAGCCAGGAACTATCGACTGGTGAGCCTGATGTTGATGGTAGGCAAGTTGTTGGAGGGAATCCTGAGGGATTCATATATTTGGAAAGGCAAGGACTGATTAGGGATAGTCAGCATGGCTTTGTATGTGGGTAATCATGTCTCACAAACTTGATTGAGTTGTTGAAGAGGTAACAAAGCGGATTGCTGAAGGCAGAGCGATGGACATGATCTATATACACTTCAGTAAGGCATTCAACAATGTTCCCTATGGGAGACTGGTTAGCAAGGTTAGATCTCATGGAACACAGGGAGACCTAGCCACTTGGAAACAGAACTGGCTCAAAGGTAGAAGTCAGAGGCTGGTGGTGGAGGGTAACTTTTCAGACTGGAGGCCTATGACCAGTGGAGTGCCACAAGGATCAGTGCTGGGTCCATACTTTTCATTATTTATTTAAATGATTTGGATGTGAACGTAGGAGCTATAGTTAGTAAGTTTGCAGATGACACTAAAATTGGAGGTGTAGTGGACAGTGAAGAAGGTTACATCAAAGTTAAGATGGGCCAATGGGCTGAGGAGTGGCAGATGGAGTTTAGTTTAGATAAATGTGAGGTGCTGTATTTTGGAAAAGCAAATCAGAGCAGGACTTATTCACATAATGGTAAGGTTCTAGGGAGTGTTGCTGAACAAAGAGACCTTGGAGTGCAGATTCATAGCTCCTTGAAAGTGGAGTCGCAATAGATAGGATAGTGAAAAAGGTGTTTGGCATGCTTTCCTTTACTGGTCAGACTATTGAGTATAGGAGTTGAGAGGTCATGTTAAAGCTGTATAGGATGTTGGTTAGGCCACTTTTGAAATATTGCGTGCAATTCTGGTTTCCTTTCTATTGGATATTGTGAAACTTGAAAGGGTTCAGAAAAGATTTACAAGGAGATTGCCAGCATTGGAGGATTTGAGCTATAGCGAGAGGCTGAATAGGCTGGTCTGTTTTTCCTGGAACGTTGAAGTCTGAGGGGTGACCTTATAAAGGTTTATAAAATCATCAGAGACATGGATAGGATAAATAGAGAAAGTCTTTTCCCTGAGGTGGGAGAGTCCAGAACTATAGACCATAGGTTTAGGGTGAGAGGGCAAAGATTTAAAAGAGACCTAAGGGACAACTTTTTCATGCAGACATGGTGTGTTGATGGATTGAGCTGCCAGAGGAAGTAGTGGAGACTGATACAATTGCAGCATTTAGAAGGAACCTGGATATGAATATGAATAGGAAGGGTTTAGAGGGATATGAGCCAAGTGCTGGCAAATGGGACAAGATTAGGTTAGGATATCTGGTCGGCATGAACAAGTTGGACCAAAGAGTCTGTTTGTTTCTGTTCTGTACATTTCTATGATTCTGACACTAATTGTACTGTACTAGAATAGATTAGAGGGGAACCAGTATCCTTGGGGGGAGGTTTGCTAGTGCTCTTGGGGGGGGTTTAAACTAACTCGGCAGAGGCATGGGAACCCAGATTGTAGCTTCAGGGTGCAGGGCCTGGAGTGTAGGGAGGTGAGGAACATGGCATCAATTTCCAAGGAGGGTGCCTGTAAACAGGGAAGTGGCTTGAAGTGTGTATACTTCAATGCAAGAAGTATACGAAATAAGGTAGGTGAACTTGCAGCGTGGGTTGGTACCTGGGACTTCGATGTTGTGGCTATTACGGAGACATGGCTAGAACAGGGACAGGATTGGCTGCTGCAGGTTCCGGGATTTAAATGTTTTAGTAGGGTCAGAGGTGGGGGTAAAAGAGGGGGAGGTGTGGCATTGCTTGTCAAAGATAGTATTACAGCGGTGGAAAGGACGATGGATGAGGACTTGCCATCTGAGGTAGTTTGGGCTGAGGTTAGGAATAGGAAAGGTGAGGTCACCCTGTTAGGAGTCTTTTACAGGCCTCCTAATAGTCCTAGAATCATTGAAGAAAGGATTGGGAAGGTGATTCAGGAGATGAGTGACAGTAATAGGGTGGTTGTTATGGGGGACTTTAACTTTCCTGATATTGATTGGGAAAGCTATAGCTCAAGTTCGTTAGATGGGTCAGTGTTTGTTCAATGTGTGCAGGAGAGTTTCCTGACACAATATGTAGACAGGCCAACAAGAGGTGAGGCCATACTGGATTTGGTTCTGGGTAACGAACCAGGCCAGGTGTTAGAATTAGAGGTAGGTGAGCACTTTGGGGATAGTGACCATAATTCTGTGATTTTTACACTCGTGATGGAGAGGGATAAGTGTGTACTACAGGGCAAGAGTTATAGCTGGGGTAAGGGAAATTATGATGCGGTGAGGCATGACTTAGGATGTGTGGCTTGGAAAAGTAGACTCCAAGGCAAGAGTGTAAAGGATATGTGGAACTTGTTCAAGGGGCAACTATTGAGTGTCCTTAATAATTATGTACCTGTCAGGCAGGAAGGAAAGGGTCGTGCGAGGGAGCCGTGGTTTAATAAGGAATTGGAATCCCTTGTTAAATGGAAGAGGGCGGCCTATCTCAAGATGAGACGTGAAGGTTCAATTGGGGCGATTGAGAGTTATAGGGTAGCCAGGAAGGACCTGAAGAGAGAGCTAAAAGCAGCAAGGAGGGGACATGAAAGGTCCTTAGTCGATAGGATTAGGGAAAACCCTAAGGCTTTCTATAGGTATGTTAGGAATAAAAGAATGACTAGGGTAGGAATAGGTCCAGTCAAGGATAGTAGTGGGAAGTTGCGTGTGGAGGCGGAAGAGATTGGGGAGACACTGAATGAATACTTTTCTTCAGTATTTACTCAGGAACAGGGCATTGTTGTCGATGAGAATACTGAGTCACAAATAAGTAGAATGGATGGCTTTGAGGTATGTAGAGAGGAGGTGTTGGAAATCCTGGAAAAGGTGAAAATAGATAAGTCCCCTGGGCCTGATGGCATTTATCCTAGGATTCTCTGGGAAGCAAGGGAGGAGATTGCAGAGCCATTGGCCTTGATTTTTATGTCCTCTTTGTCTACAGGAGTAGTCCCAGAAGACTGGAGGATAGCAAATGGGGTTCCCTTGTTCAAAAAGGGGAGTAGGGATAGCCCTAGTAACTATAGGCCGGTGAGTCTCACTTCTGTTGTGGGCAAAGTCTTAGAGAGAATTGTAAGGGATAGGATTTATGCACATCTGGATAGGAATAATGTGATAAAGGATAGTCAGCATGGTTTTGTGAAGGGCAAGTCGTGCCTCACAAACCTTATTGAATTCTTTGAAAAGGTGACGAAGGAGGTTGATGAGGGGAAAGCGGTAGATGTGGTATATATGGATTTTAGTAAGGCGTTTGATAAGGTTCCCCATGGTAGGCTACTGCAGAAAATACGGGGATATGGCATTGAGGGTGAGTTGGAGGTTTGGATTAGGAATTGGCTGGATGGAAGAAGACAGAGGGTAATAGTTGATGGCAAAGTTTCTTCATGGAGTGCCGTCACTAGCGGTGTTCCGCAAGGATCTGTTTTGGGACCATTGCTGTTTGTCATTTTTATAAATGACCTGGAAGAGGGGTTAGAAGGTTGGGTGAGCAAGTTTGCGGATGATACCAAAGTCGGAGGAGTTGTTGACAGTGAGGAAGCATGTGGCAGGTTACAGCAGGATATAGAGAAGCTGCAGAGCTGGGCAGAAAGGTGGCAGATGGAATTCAATGTAGCTAAGTGCGAGGTGATTCACTTTGGGAAGAATAACAAAAAGATGGGGTACTGGGCTAATGGTCGGATACTTGGTAGTGTGGATGAGCAGAGGGATCTTGGTGTCCATGTACACAGATCTCTGAAAGTTGCCACCCAGGTAAATAGTGCGGTGAGGAAGGCATATGGCGTACTGGCTTTTATTGGTAGAGGAATTGAGTTCCGGAGTCCTGAGGTCATGATGCAGTTGTATAAGACTCTGGTACGGCCGCATCTGGAATATTGTGTGCAGTTTTGGTCGCCATACTATAGGAAGGATGTGGAGGCATTGGAACGGGTGCAGAGGAGGTTTACCAGGATGTTGCCTGGTATGGAAGGAAAATCCTATGAGGAAAGACTGAGGCACTTGGGGCTGTTTTCACTAGAGAAAAGAAGGTTTAGGGGTGACTTGATTGAGGTGTACAAGATGATTAGGGGGTTAGATAGGGTCGACAGTATGGACCTTTTCCCGCGTATGGAGTTGGGTATTACAAGGGGGCATAGCTTTAAATTAAGGGGGGGTAGATATAGGACTGATGTTAGGGGTAGGTTCTTCACTCAGCGAGTCGTTAGTTCATGGAATGCCCTGCCAGTAACAGTGGTGGACTCTCCCTCTTTATGGGCATTTAAGCGGGCATTGGATAGGTATATGGAGGATAGTGGGTTAGTGTAGTTTAGGTGGGCTTGGATCGGCGCAACATCGAGGGCCCAAGGGCCTGTAATGCGCTGTATTCTTCTATGTTCTATGTTCTAGAATGGAATTGAATTGAATTTATTGTCACGTGTACCAAGGCACAGTGAAAAGTTTTGTCTTGCAAACTTTACAGGCCCATCACATAGTTAAGTAGCATAGATAAGTGAATAATAGATAAACAGCAGCAAAAACAAAAAACACAGGTGCAGGTGTGTTATAAGTGAGTAAGTGTTAAACACAGTCAATAGTGAATATGAATCAATTTATTAACTATGGGCAATGGAAACGTCAACTGAAAAAAATTAGGACAAGATTCCTAGAGATTTTATCAGTCACACTATCCTTGGTACTAAAGCTTATGAATAACAATTTGTTCTTTTCAAGATAAGATGACAATTACAGGACAGTTCATTATCCCAGTGTAAGAGCTCATGTACAAATTGAAAGCTCTAGTTAACCATTATTAATAAATTGGATTCTAGCAATACCTTTTAATTAATTTAAAAATCACACAATACCAGGTTATAGTCCAACAGGTTTATTTGGAATTACTAGATTAAAAACAATGACTGCAGATGCTGGAAACCAGATTCTGGATTAGAGTGGTGCTGGAAAAGCACAGCAGTTCAGGCAGCATCCAAGGAGCAGGAAAATCGACGTTTCGGGCAAAAGCCTTTATTGTGTGATTTTTAGCTTTGTTGACTCCAAATCATAGTTAAAAAAAATCACACAACACCAGGTTATAGTCCAACAGGTTTAATTGGAAGCACACTAGCTTTTGGAGCAACGCTCCTTCATCAGGTGATTTTTAACTTTGTACACCCCAGTCCAACACCAGCATCTCCAAATCATGGCCTCCAAGTCATGACTACCTTTTAATCAAGGATGGTTAATCTCCAAATGACTATGACATAAGAGTTACATGTGCTATGTTTTTGACTTCAAGTATCCTGAGGGTAGTTTATTTGAGGTCTTGCCTCAATGTGGTGTCAGTTTTCTGGGACAATGCTTGGGAGGTTATCAGCATGAAAACCTGAATTGTTTGGTCTTAAGAGGGAAAAGATTTCTAACTGTGTGTTAGTTGTTAGCAGTTTTCAGAGATAGCGAATGAGGGACATTTTAGCACCAATACTGTGTGAATGTGGATCTTTAAGGGCATCCTTGTGGCACAGTAGTAGTGTCCCTGCCAGAGACTGAGGGGCCTGGATTCGAGTCCCACTGGATCCACAGGTGTTTAATAACATCTCTGAACAAGTTGATTAGATAAATAGGTTAATAATAAAAAAAGGATATTTTACGGCACAGTGTAGTGTAGTGTCTTTATCCCTACACCATGAAGCCGGGTTCAACTCCCACCTGCTCCACAGGTGTATGCTAACATCTCTGAACAGGTTGATTAGAAAAATAGATTAATTTTAAAAAGTTATAAAACTTTGAGGTGTTTTTATCTCAATGCACGAAAGAGTTTCCTGTCCAAGCGCTCACTTTTGGATATCCGTATGCAGTTTGTCTTGCATTTCTGATAGGTATAACTTTTGTATCTTTTGTGTAGTGTTAGATGAGTTTATTGTCCAGTTTGATTACATGATAAATGTTATATTATTCATCAGTTAGTGTCCTAATCTTGTTTGATGGTATACCTCCTTTGAACTTGAAGCACTTGAAAAACATTTAGAAGTCAATTCTAAATGTTCAACAAAATTAACAAATTCAAAATTATCTAAACTCTCTTTGTAAACTGATAGGAGTCTGGAAACTGACTTATCTCACTTGTCAACTTAAAAGTCAAGCCAAGGAAGTGCTAAATTTCCCAAATAAAGACTTGGTACCTTGTACACACTGTTACCATTGAGACAATTCCTGACGATGAGAAGGTCAACACTGCACAAGAGTGGCCCAAGCCTTACACGGAAAGAAAGCTTCCTAGGACCCCTAGTCCAGCTTGGTATCAAAGGAGGTTTGCGCATGGCTATGTGTTGGCTACTGCTCTCCACAGCCTGAAAAAGCCAGAAAGTGGAAGGTAGCTATTGGAAAATGCAGCACTAGGCATGATATTTCGCAGGATATTGCAGGAGCCTGGACTCAAATGTGCAAACGTTCCTTTCGCACATTCAAACAGAAGTTCACTTCATTACTGATCCTGGGTTACACAGAATTCCTATTTCTCTTTCGTTTCTGAAAACCAATGTCAATTTTCTTGACCTAAAATCTGTCCTGTCAAACCTAAAGAGTTTGACAGGACAGATCCTATCATCTAACTAGAGTCACAAGACAAACAAAGTAGGAAAAATTATTCATGCATGAAACTGCAATTGCTAGCTTTCAGGTGGGCTTTTTCTTTAAAAATTCAGGGATATTTGAATCAGAGTATAGTTTGAAATATTTACAGATAACATCCCACTCAGCTATTTACAGATGTGTCCCAAGCTTGGAGCAACATGAAATAGATGAGCAGCCAAACTCTGCCAGTTCTGATTTTAGATAAGTTTCAGGTATGACAAAGTAATGGAAATGCTGACACCCTTAACCAGAGAAGGGAACCCACTACTGTCAGGTCAGAGAGGATTATAGCTGATACTCTGCTATGCCTCAAGCAAATGATAGCATTCATACCCTAATCCTCCATGAAATCTGGGCAGGGACAGTGATGTGCTTAGAAATGAGATCCAGAGGGTAGAGCCATACACAATCTTATGGTCAAAGATTCCAGAGACCTCAACCACAGTATCAATGGGAGCTGAACAGCTTTTTGTACTAATAGACATCTTCAGGGTTACACCTGATAATTCTCACCTGATAATCTCAACTACAGATTGAATTTCTACTGTATGCTGGTTTGTTCTTTTTGGTGTTCCATGCAGAATGTACAGTAACCAGAGGTACAACTTTGAGAGCAAGGACAGCAAGAGATTTACAAGGTGTACAGTACTGTCAAAAGCCATATTACTATTTTTAATCAGAAACTATGGATACTTAATGATTCAATTGTACCTTTCAAGATGGGTTGTATATCATATCTCCTGAAAACAAGTTGCCTGACTAACTTCTAAACTCTTCTAAGCAGAACTCAATGCTCCCCCTCCCTCACCAAACTATTCTCCACATTACATCTTCTTCGGGAGAAACCAACTTCTTTGTGAGACTTGGGCTTATTCTGAAGGTAATGGCTAAATTGCTGTTTGGAGAGCTGAGGATTATACAAGACTAAAGTCTGAACTTGAGATGGCAACCAAGGTGACAGAAAAAGCAGTGCAGGGAGGAAAAGGCGAAAGGCTGATAATGTTATTCTCCTAGTCTGTGAAAGATTATTCCTCAGGAATAGGAATATAAAAGGTTGAACTAAATGAGATGTCTGGAATCCTCAACCACACCGAGGCCTAAAGCAACTTGACACTGGTTGCCACATTTATGTTGTCAAACTTGATTCACAGAGGGGAGATGCCAAATGCTTTGCCAACGATGTGGGAGCAGAAAGAACACTGTGGCTATGCCTGAAATGTCTAATGCAAATGGCGCAAGTAGAAAAGAACTGAAGAGTTGATGTGGAATTTTAGAATGATCTGTGTTTCATTAATTTGGTGTGTGTATCTAGCATGAGGAGGTCTAAAAGAGTACCCTGAAGAAACATCAAGAAAAAAGATTGCAGCTAAAGTAACAATTGCTCCCAGGCATGTAGGTTCTGAAAACAGGGAATGGCACTGATTTCAATATGACCACCTAGCTATTGAGAAACAAGTTAATAGTCTTTCTAATGTCTCAGGTGCACCTACAAAATCTGTTCAAATGTGATGGTGTAAGAACCTCATTCCAAGCAAAATGCAGGCTATCATCTAGATTTGCCCATAGATTTATAATTGAGGAAGGAAATGCTGTCACTAACATTGGTTCTGGACCCTGTGGTCACTATGGCAGCTGGTGGCCTGGTCCGATGCAGCCCAGTAAGCTGATGACAGTGGACAGTGTGGGTTTCCCTCAGAATTTTTGGAATAAGCTTGCAGAAGGGCAGAGAGGGCTGCTGGTCAGCTCTTGATTGTTTTGTTTTGGGGAGTAAGACTGACAACTGGTGACTTAAGTCAAACTATTTTCACTTCGTATGTTTTCTGCCAGTAGAATAAGGAGTCATCAAACTAGAATCTTTGTGCATTCAGTGTGCTGTTTCCCTCTGTTACATAAGAAACTTCATAATTTGAGAAAGAACACCAAGGCAAAGTAGTGAGTAATGAGAATGATCAATTGACAGGGCATTTGGTAAAAATAATAGGAGTAAAAGAAGAAAAGTAATATATTTCCAGCTGCCTGCTCAGTTACATTTAAGAATGAGCTGCACAATATTTGTAGACAGATATTCATAAACAGTGTTACACCTCACTGGGTTAGCACACTGGAAATCAAACCTCACTATTCCCAGTGTCATCCCCAAAATTAAAGATATTATAGAAGTACATACACTTCAATCGCTATTATGTAAATGGCAATTACAATGAATGGTATGTTACTTGTCTTCAAAACATCTTTTAATAATCCTTGGTCTTTAAAAGTTATTTTTCCATTTCAGTACAAAATCAAAAATACAGGAAAATAGAAAATCATAGTCTTCATAACAGGAAATGCTAACAAAGGAGCCTGTGAATGTTAGTATACTGTATTTTGTACAAGTGCATACTGTTTCTACAATGGTGGAGGGAGTGATTTTTGAAGATAGTGGAGGGATCAACTGGGTAAGATAGGGTGCAGATCAATCAAACTACTTTGCTCTGGATGACACTGAGCATCTTGAATGTTACTAGAGCAGCACTCATCCAGGCAAGTGGAATGGGATCTATCACATTCCTGACTTGCCTTGTAGATAGTGGACAAACACCAGGGAGTTAGGACATGGGTTACCCAATGAAGAATTTCCAACTCTTAGCCTGCTCTTGTCACTGATCTGGTTAAGTTTCTGATGTGACATTGGTGTGCCTTTAACAAGGTTAGAGCTGGAAATGTGTTGCTGGAAAAACGCAGCAGGTCAGGCAGCATCCAGGGAACAGGAGAATCGACGTTTCGGGCATAAGCCCTTCTTCAGGAATGGGGAAAGTTTGTCCAGCAGGCTAAGATAAAAGGTAGGGAGGAGGGACTTGGGGGAGGGGTGTCGGAAATGTGATAGGTGGAAAGAGGTCAAGGTGAGGGTGATAGGTCAGACTGGGGTGGGGGCGGAGAGGTCAGGAAGAAGATCTCAGGTTAGGAAGGCGGTGCTGAATTTGATGGATTTGACTGAGACAGGGTGGGGGGAGGGGAAATGAGGAAACTGGTGAAATCCGAGTTCATCCCTTGTGGTTGGAGGGTTCCTAGCCGGAAGATGAGACGTTCTTCCTCCAACCGTCGTTTTGTTGTGGTCTGACGATGGAGGAGTCCAAAGACCTGCATATCCTTGGTGGAGTGGGAGGGGGAATTGAAATGTTGAGCTACAGGGTGGTTGGGTTGGTTGGTCCGGGTGTCCCAGAGGTGTTCTCTGAAACGCTCCGGCTACTTGCGGAGCGTTTCAGAGAACACCTCTGGGACACCCGGACCAACCAACCCAACCACCCTGTAGCTCAACATTCCAATTCCCCCTCCCACTCCACCAAGGATATGCAGGTCTTTGGACTCCTCCATCGTCAGACCACAACAAAACGACAGTTGGAGGAAGAACGCCTCATCTTCCGGCTAGGAACCCTCCAACCACAAGGGATGAACTCGGATTTCACCAGTTTCCTCATTTCCCCTCCCCCCACCCTGTCTCAGTCAAATCCATCAAATTCAGCACCACCTTCCTAACCTGAGATCTTCTTCCCGACCTCTCCGCCCCCACCCCAGTCTGACCTATCACCCTCACCTTGACCTCTTTCCACCTATCACATTTCCGACGCCCCTCCCCCAAGTCCCTCCTCCCTACCTTTTATCTTAGCCTGCTGGACAAACTTTCCCCATTCCTGAAGAAGGGCTTATGCCCGAAACATCGATTCTCCTGTTCCCTGGATGCTGCCTGACCTGCTGCGCTTTTCCAGCAACACATTTCCAGCTCTGATCTCCAGCATCTGCAGACCTCACTTTCTCCTTTAACAAGGTTATGCTGTCCTTGGCTTTTTTTTTCAGACAGGTCATAACAGCAGCAATTCCAGAAAGTCTAGGTTTGAAGGGATTTAGGGACAATTTGATTATAGCTAACAGATACTGCCTCAGACAAAAGGCTCTCAAGTGTTAAAAAAAAACTTGTACAATGAAAGGAGAGTTGCCAGTTCTCCCAGCTCAGCTTTTCTCTGGTTTGGCTGTTCATTGAAAGAAATCCGTTCGTTTGGGGCTGCTGGTCCAAGAAAGAGCTACATAGAAGAAGGTGTTGCATACTGAATCCCTCTGCCATCTCTCTCTCTCTCTCTCTCCTCTAAGACCCTGTGTTTGATATTACCTTTTTTACCAAGGGATGTTTATGGGGATGTTGCAGGTATTTGGAACAGCATCATTAAGTTGGGATAGTCTGTTGGGTTTTTGAATAGGTTAAGTTATTCTATATTCTGTTCTCTTTTGTTTGTGTTTTATTCGTTAATATTGCAAAAAGATTCTGTTTTGTTTAAAACTAAGTTGTTGGGTCAACTGCATCAGTCCTGGAATATTCCCAGTGAACCTGCTTTAAACAAACAAGCACAGTTAGAGTCCAAGCTACTTTCTTGAAATGTTTTGAGGGGGTCTGGCCTGGCCAATAGTAACTCCCAAAATGTTGATAATGGAGTTTGGTAATTTATTATTATTGAATGTCAAGGAGAGGTGATGGGATTCACTCCTCATCTTCTCAAAGTCCATTATGGAAGGACTCCAAATGCTGTCCTTGTCAGCAATCTCAAAAAGGGTTTCTTTTTAAAAATATGAATTGTAGCCATGATGTGGAGGAGCCAAGGTTGGACTGGGGTGGACAAAGCTAAAAATCACACAACACCAGGTTATAATCCAACAGGCCTATTTGGAAGCACTAGCTTTTGGAGCACAGGTAACTGAAGGAGCAGCGGTCAGAAAGCTAGTGCTTCCAAAGAAACCTGTTGGACTATAACCTGGTGTGTGATTTTTAACTTTAAAAAATGTGGTCACTGCTTGGCTCTTGTCCAACAAAAATGGCATTCAATTGTTACTAGTGTTCAGTCATTGCAATGATTTGTATTAAAAAACAAAGTTTGTTTAAAATTATATACAAGTGTAATGGAACAGAAAATAATTCTTTTTTTTGTTTTGTTTCTGATCAAGTTTCAGCAGCTTCAAGCAGAAATTGCCTGAATAAAGTAGGCTCATTTCGCTTGGTCCACAACCAACATGTTTCTGGACAATGTAACACCATCATCAAGACAGGGCTCAATTATTCAGAAGTTATTTTACCCAAGTGCATTACATGGATCATTGCCCGCTTTATTAATTTTCTTGCTCATCTTTATTAGGACAAGCACATCTGAGAGGGGGAGCGAGTTGGCAGAGAGGGAGATAAGTCGACACCAGTTGCAGTCATGCCCCAGTTATGCTGCAGAACAGCAGAGAATGTGCAGCCACATTCCAAAGATAGCTCCTGTTGGTAAAATCATTCCGTTTACATTACACAGAGCTAACTCATCAAAATGAAAGGATGGGAGGGCACTGCCTTTCTCCCACTTCTACCCTGGGTCTTACAAGGGGGCACAAGATGTTTATTGAATAGCATTTACGTCCTTATTAAAACTGAACACAATCTACTCCAGTTTAAACTATACTCTAACATGTCCTATATCATTTCATCATACAAGAGATTTAAACTTTGTCAGAGAGCAGATCCTTAAAAATACGTATTCTAGATGGTCAGGTATGATTTCATTTGCACAAAATATTTCACTTCTTGGCCCCCGGGAGTTTCTGGTTCACGATGTGATTGGGAGTCACTGAATAATTACACACATAAGACCATTACATTGGACTGATACTGGTTATTGAGTGCAACCCTGTGCCTGAAAATGAAGTCTGGTCCTGAAAAAAAACGCAAGTTGGCAGCATCCAGTATTATTAATGACTTAGACATCGCAATGATAAAGACATTCACCTCGGTTCAGTCTAAGCAAGATTGGAAAGTCTTTTCTCCCCCGCATGGCTACTTAACCACATTAAAAGAAAGTGCACACAAACTACAAATCAAATGACTAATCTAAAAAGAATTAAAATGTTCGGAATTGCTGCTCGCCACCGATTAAAGAGTTTCAGCATCGCTTTAGCAAACAACAATTATCTGCAACGTATTTTGGAAGCCTCCCGCAGCTCGGATAATTAAAAAGGGAGAGACTTGGCGCCGTTCCTGCATAACACCAGAAATAAATGTCTTTCAAAATGAAATTCTTCGCTGAATTAATGTCACTACCACACAGACCCACATGCAGTGACCTAACAAGATGAATCCATTCTCATTCCCAACACTTCCACGTTCATCTTCGTTTCTCCCAATTGGGAAGAAGAATGCAAAGATCAAAAGAGGGTTGACAGGAAAGAATACCCAGGTCGATTTATCTTGTATTTTCATGTAAACTACAATTACATGATTGTAATCACCTTTATACTTACCATAACTATTTGGTAAGAGCAGGGGCGATATGTTTACACATGGCAATATATACCTGACGGTGCAAACATCTCATTGCAGATAAATCAATGCTTACAGTCCAGTTACAATCCAGCTGCCCTCCCTCAATCCCTTCTGCCTGTCCATCTCCCCGGTTCCCAGCTGCAGTCAGGTGTCAGGTCAGTGTACCGCCCTCTTTCCTCCTGTAAATGCGGTGTTTACTTACCACACTGTTATTGCAGCTTTCTACACAATCAATCTTCAAGTCTTTACTCGTACCCTGACAGAAACCCAACAAGGTGAAGGAGAGCAGAACTCTTCTGACGTTCCTCTCCACTTGCTGCATGTTCCCCCAACAGAAAGTTACCTCTGCCTCATCCTGCTCTTTCTGGGCGGGGATTCACCCGTGACGTCGGGCAAGTGCAATAGTGATTGGGTGGTCGGGCGAGCTACCGCCGATGCTCCATAGCCCATTGGCTGTCTCACCTATCACTCAGCCCAAAAGACCGATCCCTCCAGGGCTGCAGTACTAGTTCACACTTTTATGGCTTGTCTCAAGTACAATTCGAAAGCATTCTCTTAATTCTTCAGCAATCTTTATCGTTTATATTAATATTCCAGACTCTGATTTCCAGATGTAGCAACGTTTCTTGTTAACTCCTCAGAGTACAAATCATTTTTTTCTGATTTTAATTTGAAAAGTGTGCCCTTTTCTTGCTATTTTGCCAAAATACTTAGATTGGTGCTTTCTGGTTCCTGGCCATGAAACATATCCACTTTATTTACTCTCCAGTTTCCTCCCACAGACGAGGGATGTGCAGGTTAGGTGGGTTGGCCATGCTAAGTTGTCCATAATATCCGGGGGAGAACAATTGAGATGGGTTAGCCATCGTAACTGTGAGGTTATAGGGATGGGGGAGGGGGGGGGGCTGTTTATGAGTGGGATCTTCTTCGGAACGTCAGCGTGAATTCGATGGGCGGAATAGCCTCTTTCTGCACTGTAATACCGGATTACTCTAAAAAGAACAAATCCAATTTCTCTAATCACTCCAGCAAACTGAGTCTTTAACCAATGGGCCCAATCAAATAAATATCTTCTGCATCCTCTCTAAGGTTTGACAATCATTTATAAAATATGGTTCCCTGACTTGGTCATGATGTTCCACCTGGGGCCCAACAACGTTTTACAATATTTTAGCATAACCTCTTTGTCTTGCATTTTTCTGCTTCTATTTCAAAGCCAAGGATCCCATGTAGAAAACAACTTGGCATAACCTTATAACCTTGTCTTTCAATCATCCACCCAGGAGCCCAGAATTCCATGTTCCCTAGTCCCAGTTGAAATTACATTATGTAGTTTCTGTTGCTTTTCCTCTTCCTTACTGCAAAAATGAATTGCTTCACACCTCCTGTTAAGTTTCATTTGCTGTCTACTGATTTCAGCAACCTATGTCCTTATCAATTTCTTTTACTATTCTCCTTGCTGTTCGCTACATTCTTGAGTTTTGTTTCATCTGAAAACTTCTTCAATTTCATACCATGTCACAGCCCCTTTAATCCATGAAATTCAATTTTGCTAACAAGCTCATCAAGTGATACTTTATCAAACACCCTGTGAAATTTCATGTCAAAAATTGGTTATCCTCATCAACCTTTTATTATGTTATCAAACAGTTCTAATATGTCAATGAAATAAGGCTACCTTTTAAAAATCCATGTTGGCATGTTTTGCCAATTACAAATCACCTAAACAATTAGCTCTAGATGTTTCCCTATCAGTTACTGCACTGAATTGCAGGTTTTATTCTTCTGCTCCTGTTTGAGGAAGATGGGAAGATTATGGTGATAGCCTCTGCAAGTTCCAATCTTATATTCCTCCTAGAGTGCACCCCTTCCTAATTGGGTGACTTTTCTCTCCTTTGAATTCTATGAAATATGTCCAATATCTATAGCTATGCAATTAATTTCTCTACTAATTCCTCCTTTAGCGTGGCATTCACGGCATCGTCTGCATTATTAAAAAAAACTGTTCCTATGCAGACATTATCACAATTTAACTGTGAAGAGTGCACCAATTATTATGCCCCACCGTTTGACAAGACATCCCAAAATGTATGAAAATGTAATTTCGAGTTTAAAAAATTGTCTAAATGGCATTTTAGCAAGTTTCATGGAGGGTTCCTTTCCACAAGCCCTCTGGTGTTTTCTCGCACTATCTTACCAAACTTGCATAATTAACTTTGAATCATTCCCTCATGTAACCGTGCTATTTATAATTCAAAGATGTTAAACAAATAGCTAGGAAAATACCTTATTTAGCCCAAAGCACTATTTTATAAATTGAAAAGAAAAATAACAGTTTTTGTATGGTATCCAAAAAACATCCCTGGTAAAGTACTGGAAAATATCCCTTGTATAGGATCCAAAAGCACTACTCACAACAGAAAGATTGTTTCCAATGCTTTGATAGGTTTAAATTATTTGTGACTTTAACCTACAGACTGAAATTGTTCCTGGTACAATTATGTATCTAAATGTTCTGGATGTTGGTTTGCTCACTGAGCTGTAAGATTCGGTTTCAGATGTTTCGTCACCATACTAGGTAACATCTTCAGTGATCCTCTGAATGATGCACTGGTGGTGTAGCCCACTTTCTATTTCGGTGTTTGAGTTTCCTTGGGTCAGTGATGTCATTTCCTGTGGTGACATCATTTCCTATGGTGATGTCATTTCTGGTTATTTTTCTCAGGAGGTAGTAAATGGGATCCAAGTCAATGTGTTTGCTGATAGAGTTCCAGTTGGAATGCCATTTTTCTAGTAGCTCTCTTTCATGTCTCTGTTTGCCTTGTCCTGGGACGGATGTGTTATCCCAGTCAAAATGGTGTCCTTCCTCATCCGTACATAAGGATACTAGTGAGAGTGGGTCTTTTTTTTTGTGGCTAGTTGATGTTCATGTATCCTGGTGGCTAGTTTTCTGCCTGTTTGTGCAATGTACTGTTTGTTACAATCCTTGCACAGTATTTTGTAAATGACATTAGTTTTGCTTGTTATCTGTATAGGGTCTTTCAAGTTCATTAGCTGCTGTATTAGTGTATTTGTTGGTTTGTGGGCTACCATGATGCCAAGGGGTCTGGGTAGTCTGGCAGTCATTTCCAAAATATCATTGATGTAGGGGAGAGTGGATAGGGTTTATGGACGTGTTTTGTCTGCTTGTTTGGGTTTATAATAAGAGCAGAGGAGAATCACCTATACAGTGTATTCAAAAAGAATGGGTACCCAATGAACACAGTCCATTGTTTTCTCAGCAACAAACCCAAACAAGCAGACAAAACACTTCCAGAAACCCTAGCCACTCTCCCCTACATCAAAGACACCTCGGAAATGATTGCCAGACTATTCAGACTCCCTGACATCATGGTAGCCCACAAACCCACCAACACACTAAAATAGCAGCTAATGAACTTGAAAGACCCTATATAGACAACAAGCAAAGCTAATGTCATATACAAAATATCTTGCAAAATCTGTAACAAACGCTATATTGCACAAACAGACAGAAAACTAGCCACCAGGATACATGAACATCAACTAGCCACAAAAAGACATGACCCACTCTCACTAGTATCCTTAATTATGGATGAGGAAGGACACCAGTTGACTGGGCCAATGCATCCATCCTAGGACAAGCCAAACAGAGACATGCATGAGAATTCCTAGAAGCATGGCATTCCAACCAGAACTCCATCAACAAACACATTGTCTTGGATCCCATTAACAACACCCTGAGAAAAAGAATCGGAAATGACATCAGCATAGGAAATTACGTCACCACGGGAAATAACATCACCAACCCAAGGAAACTCAAACACATAAATAGAAAGTGGGCTACACCACCAGTACTTCATCTGGAGGCTCACTGGAGATGTTACCTAGTATGGTGACAAAACATCTAAAAATGAATCTTCCAGCTCAGCGAGCAAACCTACGTACAGAACCTCAACCTGAGCTACAAATATTCTCAAAACTTATTATGTATCTGAGCTTAACCAAACCAGCTTTAAGTAACCTTTTCAGGGTTTTATTCCAAAGAGGGTAGCACTCTCTATTCTAAAGTAATCTAGCTTCACTCTGTTCTTCCCTTCTCAGAAGCACTGATCTATACACCATCTTCACCAAAGACTTCACAGGACTTATAAAACTCAATGTAAGACAAAGAACATTTCTCTTTCTGAGCTCTGGGCATTTCCCTTAAGCTTAACCAAGCAAAGTTCAAGAAATCATTGGGAGAAAGTGAGGACTACAGATGCTGGAGATCAGAGCCGAAGAGTGTGGTGCTGGAAAAGCACAGCTTGTCAGGTAGCATCTGAGGAGCAGGAGAGTCGATGTTTCAAGGATAAGCTCTTCAAGAAATCAATAACAAAGCTTGAAGTCCCATTATTTACATTGCTGGGTTGCAAAGCACTCTAAAGAAAACTAAAATCCTTAGTAGTGTGCAAAAATACATTAGCTCTAAAGCTGGGCTTCAAAAACTGTTTGAAAAGAAATCACCATGGCTAAATAAATATTGACAAGTTAATTATTAACCTCAGAAGAAAACCCACATATTACTCACTCAGAAACCAAAATCTGAAACTTATAATATGTGATATTTAAAAGATACATAAATCACATGGTTTACATCACAAAGGTTTCATAAAGTCAATGATGGCTAAAGATAGTTTATGTATTATTTTGCCTTCAGTTTTTCAAAGATTGTTAAGCAAAAAATAACAAAGCTGTAAGAAGTGAGAGGGGAAAGATATAAAAGGGACCAAAGGGGCAACTTTTTTCAAACAGAGGATGGTGCCTGTGTGGAATGAGTTGCCAGAGAAAGTTGTACAGCTCTATGACTCTAAGTATATCTATCATGCTGAAATTGAGCACAAATTTCCAATAAAATGCACTTACAGGCAAATATCTCATTATTTCCTATTTAGTTTTAGAAATGGAAAATTCTATTTGTATCTTTTCGTTTGTAGTTCTTGACAACAATTGTCCTTGACCTAAGATATATCCTAAGTGAGTCACTCTTCCTTTTGCAAATTTACATGTAGGCAAATTTATTAATAAGCTAGTTATCTGTTAAGTGCTTAAAACTATTGCATGTTTTACATTCTCTTCCCAGCTAATTACATTTTAGCAAACCATCACCTAAGTAACCTACACATTTTGGCATTTTAGCTATGTCTTGATTTATACGTTAAGATAGCTGGGGCATTTTTTTAGATCCAAAAAGTATTAACTGACATTGCTAAAACTCATTTGATCCAACAAGGCTTGATATTTCTTAAGGTTTTGTGATGATGTTGCTACTTTTTTTAAAGAGGGGGGGGGTATCATGATGCTGCTCCTTTAACAAGGTTATGTTTGGGGGATCTAAGATGGCGGCGATCTGAGAAGATCACACTGCAGAGCTTCGCATCGCAGCAGGAGCAGGACGGTCCTTTAACCCACCCAACCCAGGTCATCAGGATTTCTTGAGGTGTTGGAAAGATTGTGGAGCCCCAAGAAACATTTAAAAATTGACTTACCTGTATTTTCAGCTGTCCAGAAATGCGTAGAAAAGGAGGAGGAGCATCTGAGGCCGGGCCTGCAGCTCAGCCTGCAGCAGCCTCAGAGTAGATTACACTCCAAGACCTGGTGAACCAGCTCTCGCGAGATGTTGGGGAAACAGATTGAAGATAAGCTGGCTCCAGTCTCTCTCATGCTGCAGAAGCATGAGCAGTAGCTGGGAGACCTGGAGAAGAGGACGGATGAGGTGGAGCACAGGGTCACAGTGGTGGAAGCTGATGCCAGTTCATTCAAGGAAGAGATCCAAGCCCTGAAGACGCAGCTTCGTAATTTGCGTGACCAAGTGGATGATCTTGAAAACAGGGGCAGGAGAAAAAACATTCAGATCATCGATCTGCCCGAGGGTAAGGAAGGTGAGCAGCCTGCGGAATTTGTTGAAGATTGGCTTCCGAAATTCCTTGACTTGGAGACTGGCACGAGAGGATTGAAGATAGAGAGGGCTCACTGGGTCGCAGCGCGGAGGTCGGGTCTGGGTCAACGCCCTCCTCCTTTCCTGGTGCGATTCCATCATTATCGGGATACGGAGAGAGTCACGGAGGCTTCCAGACTCCGGGGAAGGATCCAAAGGCCCTAATTTACGAGGGGTCTAAGATCATATTTTTTCAGGACTTTTCAGCGGCAGTGATCCAGAAACACAAATTGTATGATGGTGTCAAGAGAAGATTGAAGGAGCTTGGGATTCAGTACTCCCTGAGATATCCGGCAGTGCTTCGGATCACCTTAGATGGATCCATGCATCTCTTTGACACATTGGAGAAGGTAAGAGACTTTGTGGACAAACTAACCTAATTTAGACAATTGTAGTATGTATAAATATCATTGCTTGGGTATGCGTTTATCATTCTGTAAAAGAAATGCAGGAAATCCGGTTGGAGCTTTGTTTTTCCCCCTTTTTTTAACCTCTATTGATAACAATTTGGTTCAAACTATGTCTGGTGGTGGTTAAGATGTACATTTTAAATTTCTAAGTTAGGACATACCAAAGGATGAGTGAGGTATTTATTCCCCTTTTTTTAATAAAAGAATTTTTTTTATTCATATTGATATTCTATGGGGTGTTTATTCTTTTTAGCTTGTGCTTGCGATGCAGCTCTAGCTGGGAGAAGTGAAGGTGGTTGAGATGGTTAGATGCCTAGTTATGGGCAGTTCGGGACGGGTAGTTGCCCCTCCGGGCAGGGGGTGAGTTCCCCTACTCAGCACTATTGGCGCTTTATATGTTGGTTTGTTTTCTGGTTTTTGTTGTTTTTTATTTTTAATAATTTTGTATGTTTGTTAAATGTAGTGGTTTTAGTTTATGTAGTTTTTATATTTGGTGGATCATGCAATTTGTGGTTCGGGTTCCTCTCTCTGGAATTTAAATGTAATTCCAGAAGATTATGGCTAATGATTTGATTAGATGGTGGACCTGGAGTATCAAGGGAAGTCACTCACCAATTAAGAGGAAGAAGGTACTCTTGAGTCTTAGAAAAGAGAAGGTAGATATTGCTTTGTTACAGGAGACACATTTGGATGACAAGGAGCATCTGAAATTACAGCAGAATGGCTTTGACCGAGTTTATTTTTCATCATTTAATACCAGAAGTAGGGGAGTGGCTATATTGGTTAGGAAAAGTCTCTCATTTAAATTGTTGAAATGTGTTAAAGACACATACAGGAGGTTTGTAATTCTTAAAGCCTTGATAAGTGGGGAAGAATATGGCATTTTAAATGTTTATTGTCCCCCAACTTATCCTCTTAAACTCTTGGTAGATGCTTTTTCTAAACTGATAAGTCTCAAGTCTCAGCACACCATTATAGAGGGAATTTTAACTGCCTCATGGACGCCAGAGTAGACAGGTTGCCTAAAGGTCCCTCAATACCCTCTGCACAAACTAAACAGTTATTGGGTTTGTGTGGAGAATTAGGATTGGTGGACGTCTGGAGGTGTCTCCACCCTACAGGTAGGGATTTCACGTTTTTCTCCGATCCGCACAGATGTCACACGGGGATTGATTTTTTTCTGTCCCCTGCAGTAACCATGGATCTGGTGGCATCCTGTACGATTGGTAATATTGCCATTTCTGATCATGCTCCAGTGTACCTCATGGTTAAAATTAAGGATGTTACAGTGGATACAAGGTACTGGCGAATGGACCCCTTTATTCTCATGGACAGCAAGTTTGTGGAATATGTCTCTAGGGAATTTCGGGTATTCCTAGACATCAACATAGGCTCGGTTGATAGCAGATCTGTTCTCTGGGAAACTGCCAAAGCTTATGCCAGAGGGTTAGTTATTTCATATTCCACAAGTAGGAAGCGGCAGAAGGGTGAGCAGCAACGTCTCCTTGAAGCACAGTTGAAGGTAGCCGAGAAGGCCTCGTTGGTCAAACTACAGAGGATTACGGCTCTGTGGTCTGCACTAAATTCCGTGCTCACTCAGACAGCAAAGAAGGAGCTGGCTTTTGCAAAGCAAAGGTTATATGAGTATGGTGACAAGCCAGGCAAATACTTAGTATACCTTGCCAGAAAGAGAAGTGCCCACAAACCATTACAGCGATTAGGGAAGGGTCTGGGAACCTAACATGTGATTCTAAAAAGATTAATGTGGCGTTCCAGAGATTCTACTCTAAATTATATCAGTCTGAGAATTGTGAGGAGGGGCAGGCCAAAATGGAATCCTTTTTTAGAGATCTGAAGCTCCCAGGTGTGACTCCCGAACAACAGTCCTTTCTCAATGCCCCATTATCAGAGCAAGAAGTGCAGGAAGCTGTGAGGCAGCTTCAGAGTGGGAAGGTGCCCGGTCCTGATGGACTTCCCAGTGAATTCTATAAGGAATTTATAAGTATACTGTCAGGCCCGATGCTGAATATGTTTAATGATTCATACAGTCATGATTGTCTCCCACCATCTCTAAGAGAGGCCAATATTTCACTTATTCTTAAAAAAGGGAAGGATCCAGAAGACTGTGCTTCATACAGGCCCATCTCGCTTTTAAATGTGGACTTTAAGATCCTCTCTAAGGCTCTTGCATTAAGGCTGGAGACTGTGTTACCTTCTATTATTAAAGAGGATCAGACGGGCTTCATAAAGGGTCGCAGATCCTCCAATAGTGTTAGGAGGCTGCTTAACATAATTCAAGCATGCCAACAGCAGTCAATACAGGGATTGGTGATTTCTTTAGATGCAGAGAAGGCATTTGACCGAGTTGAGAGGCCGTACCTTTTCTATACTCTAGACCGGTTTGGTCTGGGCGAAGTTTTCATAAGATGGATAAAGGTTCTCTACAGTGTACCTCTCGCTGCGGTCATTACCAACGGGGTACGATCAAGCAATTTTAATATTTCTAGGGGCAGGCGGCAGGGCTGTCCTCTTTCACCATTACTTTTTACGTTGGTGATTGAACCGTTGACAGAGGCCATTCGTGGGGATCTCAATATATCAACTCCAGATGTGGGGTCAAAATTACATAAGATCTCGCTGTATGCAGATGATGTTCTAATTTTCTTGACAAATCCAGCAGTCTCAGTGCCTTGCCTGATACAATGCATTCACACGTTTGGCTCTTTTTCAGGGTATAAGATTAATTTTGCTAAATCAGAGGCTATGCCTATGGGTGGTCTTATGAAAGAGTTCGCTCTTGAGAGTGACTATAGATTCCCATTTAGGTGGTCACTTGGGTGTTCTGTGTATTTGGGCCTATTCATTACTCCAGTTCTGGATTGGCTATTCAAAGCCAATTTTACTCAATTATTTGAAAAAATTAAACAAGATCTCCAAAGATGGGAGGCACTTCCAGTCTCATGGTTGGTTCGGATAGCGCTTATTAAGATGAATATTCTCCCTCGTTTGCTATACCCTATACGGATGCTCCCCCTGATTTTCAATAAACAAACACTCAGGAGACTGAACAGTTGGACTGAACACTGCAAACGGCCCCTCATTAAATTAGCCAAACTGCAGTTGCCTCTCAGATTGGGGGGAGTAGACCTTCCGGACATTAAAAATTACCAATTAAGCTCGCTTTTGACCTACGTAAGTGATTGGGCTTGCAGGGACCCTCTTTCAATATGGCTAGATATCAAAGCCTCCCAGGCAAGGTGTCCCCTTACCAGTTTGCTGTTTTTGGACAAGGTGAGGACAGTTAGGGAATATTGCCATCACCCAATAGTCATCAATACTGTTAAAGCATGGAGGGCAATTCGGCAGAGGGAAGGTAATATTGGCAAAACATCTTTGTTTACACCTTTAGTGGGTATGCCGAGTTTTCAACCAGATATGATAGATTCAGGATTTAAATGTTGGGCAGCTAGGGGTATATCTTGAATGGTGATTTATTTGAGGGAGATGTAATGATGTCCTTCGATCAGTTAGTATGGAAGTACGAGTTACCTGCTAGAGACCTCTTTCGTTTTTTTCAAGTTAGGGATTTTATTCAAAAAAAGACCACATTTTTGACTGATCCCTACAAATCTGACATAGAAAGAGGGGTACTAAGGGCTAAGAGTACACTCTCTGTCAATACTCTATATCACCAATTGGGGGGTGCCACCTCAGATGAGTCTGATCGACTCTGCAAGATGTGGGAAAGAGAGCTGGGTGTTGAAGTTTCTTCAGAGGCATGGTAGGATATTTGGGAGAATGCAAGGGAGATATCAATTTGCAATAGGATCCATGCTTTACAGTTGAAGATTCTCCACAGGGTCCACTTAGCCCCAGACCGTTTGTCAAAATTTAAACCAGGAGTATCTTCAGCATGTCCCAAGTGCAAGGTCTGTACGGGTACTCTTACCCATTGTCTTTGGTCTTGTGACAGGCTTCAAACATATTGGAGCGCTGTGGTGGGTGCAATGGAGAGGAATTTAGGTGTAGGGGAGGAGAAGGACCCTATTTCGCTCCTTTTGGGCCTACCCATTGTATTTCCTGCAGACGCGCATAAGGCAAAACTTTTCAATATTCTTACATTCTGTGCAAGGAAGAATATCTTGCTAGGTTGGATATCAGAAAACCCCCCAGGCCTGTCGGGTTGGCGGAAGATTGTTATGGAGCATATTCCCCTGGATTTTCTCACAAATATGGTACACACAAAACTGAGAATTTTTACAAGACATGGCAACCCTTTTTTGAAATACCTGGACACAGATTTATCTGCCACACTAACAAGGGATTTTTTATAGCCATAATGATTGTGTTTCATGAGTCCAATATCCAGGGAGGAGGAACTGTGAATGTATGAGTGTTTTGTTTGGCTGGGCTGAGTTATTACTATTTATTTGTTTGTTGTTAGGTATTTATTTATTTAGTTAAATAGCTAGTTTAGGTTTTTTTAAATTTTATACTTCTCTATATATGTTTATACATTCGTATAGGAGGGTGGGTTGGGGAATTTCTTTATTATTTGTGTTTAGTTTTGTACTATTTTTGTACTGTTTTGAATTCCATTGTTTTGTATTTGTTTTAATATTTAAAAATCTATTCTTTCTTAATAAAAATATATTATATAAAAAACAAGGTTATGTTTTCCTTGGCTTTTTTTTCAGGAGGTTGTAAAAACACAGGTTCCGAAAAGTCTGGGCTTGGATAGGTTTTAGGGCCAATTTGATTGTAGCAAACAGATGCTGCCTCAGGCAAAAGGCTTTCAAGTTTAAAAAACACTTCTCCAAAGAAAGAGGCGTGGCCAGTTCTCTAAGCTCAGCTTTTCTCTGGTTTGATTTGATTTTTTGGCAGTCTGGCTATTCACGGAAAGTAGTCAGGCAGTTTTAAAGCTGCTGGAGCCAAGAGAAGCAGGTCTATGCTGATCTCTCTCTGACTTCTCTCCCTTAAGACCCTGTGTTTGATTTTATCTTTTGTGCCAAGGGGTGTTTTTGGGGATTGTTGCAAGTATTTGGAGCAGCATCATTATGTTGGAATAATCTGTTGGGTGTTTGGATAGTTAGGTTATTCTATATTCTGTTTTCTTTTGTTTGTGTTTCATTCCATAACCTTGTAAGTAAATTCTGCTTTGTCTAAAACTGGTTTGACCAGCGGCATCTCTCCTGAAATATCCACTTTACACCTCTGAAAACAACTAGCAAAGTGAGGCTGTGGCTACTTTCTTGAAATGTTTTGAAGCGATATGGCCTGATCCAAAACTTTTTGACTATTGACACCCTTTCAATAGTCCAATCTTAGAAAGTAATGAAAGTTTACCAACCTTGTCAGAATAATTATTTAGCTGAGGCAGTAAGTATGAATCTGAGTTGTTATTGCATTTCCTTTTCTGTAATCTCTGCAAAATCTGGTGAACCCATCCTATTTAGGAATTATCATCTCTAGTGAACTCCAATTGATTTGGCTAAGTTTGATCAGGTGGTTTTTCTAGCAAATATTGAATCGCCATTTTCATCTGAGCTTGTTTTCTAAGCACAGGATATTGCATTATCAGTATTGTTTCTATTACATCCACAGCCTAGTACTCTGACAAGAACTTCCAAATTTCCTTCCTTGAAGTATGAGAATAAGATATCTAACTGTCCCAGCATTTCAATAATGGTTAATCAAATTGTAGGAGGTTCATATTGTGAAATATCTACCTTTCCTTTTACCTCAGTCTTATAGTCCCTGTCATCTTCATTTACTCTGACTACTTTACCTACTTGATCTTTATTTTACTTTTTGCAATGATATCACTGTATTCCGTTTGTGGCATAATTTTTTTTTCTCTCGTGGCCAGGAGTAACTGCAACATAAGTGACTTTACTAAGCCTCCGGACGAACTTGCAGGGCCAACTGAATTTAGCTGTCAGAAGCTTAACTTTGCAAAGATAACAGTATTAACACTGTGTCTCTTGCAATATTTCAGAATGAAAATGTCATTCATGTCCAAAGAACAAAATAAGTATGTTTAACTTTCAAGTATGTACATTGTCATTTTTTTTTCTAAAAGAAAATGTCTTTGTTTTATGCACCCTTTGCTTTTTCTCAATCACTTTAGTATCTTGCTTTTCTTACATTTGGCCATGGGCATCTGTCTTTATATTTCAGATAAAGTTTGCTGAAGAACCTCTGGAGGTGGAGTCTGATATTTGGTTTCTAAATAATTACTTAAATTTCATAGCTCTACCTTCATGTATAGATTAATTTGCATCCTGGAGAATGTTTTCATTTGAATAATGACCTAGCATTGCCATTTGTATTCCATCATTTCGCAAATGCACATAAATTCAGTGTTAACACAATACATTTTCATGAGAAAATCTTGAAAAGATAACATCTGCTTATAATGGTAAAGACAAAACTTACATTATAAAGTGTTATGAGTCTGAAAACGTTGTCATATTTTGGTTCACTTTAATTATTTGCAACGAAAAAGAATATATTATAAGCTTTATGCCTGAAAATAAAAAAAACTCACTCAAATCCCATTTCTTAATGTGCTATTGTTCAGAGTAAAATTATTAGCTTGAACATTCCTAATATTAATAATTTTATCTGAAGTTCCCCAAATCAGATACATAGAACAAATATTAGAAAATAGAAAATATATCCGCCAAGCAGTTTATATTTAATAATCTCAAAATCTTCCTTTTTATTAACGAAGTGTCCTTATTCTGTCCGATTTTGAAAGAAAAGTTCAATTATATAAAAAGATAATTTATGTAGTATTATTATAACTTAATCCTGTATGTCGGTTTTATAATTAGAGTTTAGGATGGCTGTGTATCTTGATTTGGCTGTACATGTCATGAAATTTTATTAACTTGCTAAATAAACAATCGGTCAGCCAATATGTGGCAAGTTGGACCGTGCAAACCAACCAAGGCCAAAAAAAAGATATATCCTGATGTAACGTGCTGACATTATGAAACATTTGGTTTTCCATATTGAGGATCTTTCACTCAGGTTGTTTCAGGAGAAGTCAGTTCTGAAAACTGAGCATTGCGGTGTTCCATGTCACACAGGATTTCCCTGAATTGGTCACTGTGCCATAGAATTTGCAACAAGTGACATTAGGAGACAAAACATTCACAGATGTTAATGACATTCATCAAGCTGCCGTTTTAATAGTAATACAAATTCATTTTGAGATAAAGAAAATCGTATCTCTGTTAGGATAACAAACAGATCATACAAATACGATAAGCCTTCATCTGAAAAACATTGCTTCAACCATTCTATCTGTGCAAACATTTACACCATGTTTGAAAATTAAGTTACTCTGGCAACATACAGTTGCAATTTTTAATTTTGGTTTTTGCAAGGACAAACATTCAGGTATTTCAAACTGTTTATTGAAACTTTTACAATGTGCATTTAACATAGCTCTGATACTGACTATTGCATTGCATCGTTAAATGTGCCCAATTTCCTCATATACAATATATACATCAAACTATACATGCTTTTCTTGTTTGGCTATGTTTGCTCTTATACTGTTATATACTTTTATACTTTCTATTTTTTTCTGTGCTAAGGTCCTAAGCAAAAGGCTCTGTTAAAAAAAATCATCTATTAGTCATGCAATCACATGACTTTTCAATGGTGCACACAAGAACAAAACATGGGTAGGAATAGATGGTACAGCTGATTGTGCTTGCTCACTGTCATTCAATAATTTGGTAGCTGATCTTGGGCACTTTCCTGTCTGCTTTCAATATCCCTGATTCTCAGAGAGACCAATGTTCTCTCTAATTCAGCCTTAAATGTGTTGCATGATGCAGACCTCACAACTCTATGGGGCAGAGAATTAGAAATATTCTAATATTTCAATCCAAGTTACCTTGGAGTGAAACAAAAAATTATCCTCATCTCAGTCCCAATTTACTTAGCCTCTAAGCAAAGGACAACACCCTAATCCCACAATTCTCTGTACTGCCACCAGTGCAAATCTTTTCTTAAATAAGGAGATCAAAACTACATGCAGTATTCCAAATGTGGTATCACCAAAGTCTGTCCAATACTAACAAGACTTCTTCATTCTTGTACTTGTCTTAATCTCCTTTCCTTCCTAATTTCTGTACCTACATGCTAATCTTCTGCTTACTTTGCACATACATTTCTCTTTGTTTCCTTGAATAACACTTACAAGTGTTAAAAAAGATCTGATTTTCCATTCTAATGACCAAAGTGAGTAACTTCACTTTTCCCTACATTATAATTCATCCACTATTTTGACTGCCGTCTCACTTAATCTGCCCATATCTTTTGTAGCTTCTACGAGCCCTCCCAAAGCTTACCTTTCTATCTAATGTATCATCAGCAAACTTCAATACATCACTCGCTGTGTCTTCATCTAAATCATTAATATAACTTGTAAGTGACTGAGGCTGTAGCATCAATCCTTGTGGTACTCCATTACTCATTTACCTGCCAAGTTGAAAATATCCTGTTTATTTCCACATTTTGCTTCCCTTCCATTAACCAATCCTCAATCCATGCTAAAATAAGACTCCCAACTCTGTGACCACTTTTCTTGCCTCTTAGTACTTTGTGCAGTACGTTATTGAATACTTTGATGCTATCTCTTTAAGAAGTCAAGGATGTAGCCCATTGAGACCAGAGGATTTGTCAAATTTTAATCCCTTAATTTTCTCCAATAAATTTTCTCAGATAATATAACATCCTTAATTTTCTCCCGCTTTCGCAGCTCCCAAGTTGCCATCGATATCTGGAATAAAACTTGTACGATCTGCTGTAAATTGATGTAATGTTGTAAATATAGATATAATATTCTCTACAAGCGAACATGGTGAATAATCTTGCAAAACCCCTCATCATTAGAAACATTATCACTTTATTGCAATTATATATAGAGGTAGGAAATATATTCACTCATCTGTCAGTAGGGGGAAACACTGATGTATTAAATGACACATATGGCATATCCTACAGATACATATACTACACGGTGTACTTACTTTTGCCCAATATTGGAGGTGCATGTTTCTTTTCAATTCCAGCATGATCCTACACAATATCTGCAACAGAAGTTTGGATCCTGCCTTTGCTCCATTGAGGATGACTCAATTGAATCAGGCAATTATTTCATGAAATTAATCCAGTGAAACAAACCACCTCCAGTTCAGCTCAAGCTGTTCAATCTCAGAAGGAAAAATCAGTAAAATCTAGAAATGACACATACTGGTCTGACTCATCCCCGATACTGTCAGAATGATGATTTTTATTCACTCATGAGACATGAGTGTTGCTGACTTGGCCAAACCTAGTTGCCTTTAAGCAGGTGGTAGTGAGCTGTCTTCTTGATCACTAGAGTCCATTTATGGTAGGTACACTCACAATACTTTATGCAGGGAATTCCATGGTTTTGACTCAATGACACTGAAGGAACAACGATACATTTCCACGTCAGGATGGTGAGTGACTTAAAGGGGAATTTGCAGATTGTAATTTTCCCAAATACTGTTGCCCAAGTCTTTCTACATGACAGCAGTTGGGTGGTTGGAAAGTATTGTCAGAGGACATTTTGTTGAATCTATGCAGTGCATCTCATGTGTGAAATGCGATTTGTGTAAAATATGAGTTGCTTTTCAAATATAAAAGATTGCAATGCAGCAAATGAGGGGTGACAGATTTCACCAATGTGCAGATCATAGTGCTATCCTGATTAAAAATGAAAGACTTTCATGACTTCAGGAAATGTCACTGCACTTTGCAGCCAATGTATTTTTTAAGTGTATTCATTAAATATATTTTTTAAAGTGTATTCAACATGCACTAATCAACATTTGACAAAAGGCAATATTATAATGACCAGATAAGTTGTGTTTTATTGCTGTTGACTGAGGGATATATTTGGTGAGAATCCAATGCTGTTTTTCAGATTAACACCATGCTATATTTTTTGTTCACCTGAGAGGACTTATGATGCCTATATTTAATATATCATCTAAAACACAATGCAGTGTGCAGCATAGCCCTCCATAACACAGTAGGATATAGAAACAGAAATTCCTCAATACTGGTCTACTCTCAGTAATGCACAGAGAATCCAGGCAAAGGTAATTGTTATTTGTTGTCATTTAATTCCTTCAAGAAGTTCTGGATAAATACATAGAAAATAGTGTAGGAATTAGAGGAGTAGTAAAGATGGAGATCATCAGGACAAATGATGGTTCCTGCACTGCTGCATGTAGCTGTCGGGAGTTGGCAATTGCTTTGGAAGAAATCAAGTCAGTGTAAGAGATTGGATCAAGCATTTTAGTAAACGTGTCTTCTGGTGTTTATTTTAGTTGAAACTGATGGGTTGAAAACCTAGATTCTTTAATAGCCCTTATAAATGATTGTCCTTGTCTCTCTTAACACATGATGAAAGGACTCATAATGAGGTACAATAAAATGGACTCCATCGTCCTCTAGTGCAATTACATTGAGATGGCAATCATAGGTAGAAACACGGGTCAGTTTTTCCCTCTCTAGGATGAGAATGTAGGCACTCCCCTACTGCTCTACTTCAAGACAACTCAACAAAGGCTGTGGACTCTGGGACTTTCCTTACTCAACACATTCAAAAATTAAACAAGATTACTTCAGCCCAACAAGAGCAGCCCACCCAGACCCATTCTCCTACACCGAACACTACGGGCAATTTAGTATGACCAATTCAGCTAACCTGCACATTTTTGGACTGTGGGAGGAAACCGGAGCACCCAGAGGAAACCCATGCAGACACGGGGAGAATGTGCAAACTCCACACAGACAGTTGCCTGAGGCGAGAATTGAACCTGGGTCGCTGGCGCTGTGAGGCAGCAGTGTTAACCACTGTGCCACCGTGCCACCCCTGTGCCACTCATCTGCTAGAGAAGTGTATTGCAGTATTATGATTAACCCAATTAGAAATAATTTGCACAGCAGAACAACATGAGAAGTTGTGGGCAGATAGGAGATCAAGGAAAACACTAAAGCCTTGTGTAGGTATATCAGGAATAAAAGAATGACTAGAGTAAGATTAGGGCTGATCAAGGACAGTAGTGAGGAGTTGTGCGTGGCATTCGTAGAGATAGAAGAAGCACTAAATGAATTTTTTGGTCAGTATTCACACTAGAAAAAGACAATGCTGTCAAGGAGAATTCTAAGATACAGGCTACTAGACTAGACGGGATTCAGGTGCATAAGGAGGAGGTGTTAGCAATTTTGGAAAGTGTGATTTAAGTCCTCTGGGCCAGATGTGATTTATCCTAGAATTCCCTGCGAAGCCAGGGAAGAGATTGCAGAGCCTTTGGTTTTGATCCTTATGTCGTCATTGTCTATGCAAATAGTGCCAGAAGACTGGAGAATAGCAAATGTTGTCCCCTTGTTCAAGAAGGAGAGTAGGAACAACTCTGGTAATTATAGACCAGTGAGCCTTACTTCGGTTGTAGGTAAAGTGTTAGAAAAGGTTATAAGAGATAAGATTTATAATCATCTAGAAAGGAATAAATTGATTAGGAGAGTCAAATGGTTCTGTGAAGGGTAGGTCGTGCCTCACAAACCTTATTGAGTTCTTTGAGAAGGTGACCAAACAGATGGATGAGGGTAAAGTGGTTGATGTGATATATATGGATTTCAGTAAGGTGTTTGATAAGGTTCCCCATGGTAGACTATTGCACAAAGTATGGAGGCATGGGTTTAGGGGGATTTAGCAGTTTGGATCAGAAATTGGCTAGCTAAAAGAAACAGAGGATGGTGATTGATGGGAAATGTTCATCTTGGAGTTCAGTTATTAATGGTGCACCGCAAGGATCTGTTTTGGGTCCACTGCTTTTTTATAAATGACCTGGATGAGGGTGTAGAAGGCTGGGTTAGTAAATTTGCGGATGACACTAAGATCGGTGGAGTTGTGGATAGTGCCAAAGGATGTTACAGGTTACAGAGGGATGTAGATAAGCTACAGAGCTGGGCTGAGAGGTGGAAAATGGAGTTTAATGCAGAAAAGTGTGAGGTGATTCACTTTGGAAGAGCAACAGGAGTAAAGAGTATTGGGCTAATGGTAAGATTCTTGGTAGTGTAGATGAGCAGAGAGATCTTGGTGTCCATTTACATAGATCCCTGAAAGTTACCACCCAAGTTGATGGGGTTGTTAAGAAGGCATATGGTGTGTTAGCTTTTATTGGTAGTGGGATTGAGTTTCAAAGCCATGAGGTCATGTTGCAGCTGTCCAGAACTCCGGTGCGGCCACCCTTGAAGTATTGCATATAGTTCTGGTCACCGCATTATAGGAAGGATGTGGAAGCTTTGGAAAGGGTTCAGAGGAGATTTACAAGGATATTGCCTGGTATGGAGGGAAGGTCTTATGAGGAAAGGCTGAAGAAATTGAGGCTGCTTTCCTAAGAAAGAAGAAGGTTGAGAGATGACTTAATTGAGACATATAAGATAATCAGAGGGTTAGATAGGGTGGATAGCGAACCTTTTTCCTCAGATGGTGATGGTTAGCTGAGGGGACATAGCTTTAAGTTGAGGGGTGATAGATATAGGACAGGTGTCAGAGGTATTTACTTTACTCAGAGAGTAGTAGGAGCATGTAATGCCATGCTTGCAACTGTAGTAGACTTGCCAACTTTAAGGGCATTTAAATGGTCATTGGATAAACATATGGATGAAAATGGAATAGTGTAGTTAGAAGGGCTTCAGCTTAGTTCCACAGGGCGGCACAACATTGACGGCTGAAGGGCCTGGACTGCACTGTAATGTTCTATGTTAACGTGAGACAAAAGTTATACAGTTCCAGACACAAACGCAAAGTGGCAGGACTGATATGTAAAGGGAGGCTGGATCAGTTAGGACTATAATTGCTGGAGTTTAGAAAAATGAGGGAAGATCTCATAGAAACCTATAAATTTTTAATAGGACTAGACAGGGCAAATGCAGGAAGAATGTTTCTGATGACCAGGGATTCCAGAATAATGGTCATAATTTAATAACTTAATATTGTGGGGTGGGATATTTCAGACTGAGATAAGAAGAAATTTATTTACCAGAGAGTGGAATTCTCTACCACAGAAAACGATTGAGGACAAAACATTCAAAGTTTTCAAGAAGGAGCTAGAAATAGTTCTTAGGGCTAAAGGGATCAAGTGAAGTGGGGAGAAAGCAGAAATTACCATTTGGAATGGCAGAGCAGGTTTGTAGGACTGGCCTCTGGTTCTATATTTGTTTTTATGCTTCTATGGTTAATAAGAGAGTTTGTAAATTTGATAGCTCGATGAGAACCTGATATGTGAGATTAGTCAAATATGCCTGGGTTGTGTGCAACCAGAGGAAAGTTTTCTACAGGATTCCCAGCCCTGATTGCAACCTGACAAACCCCCCACCCCACCCCCACCTTCAGAAATATACATTGAGATGCTGCTGGTATGACAAGTGATTAGCTCACTAGCATTGTCTAGCTCCCACATGCTAAATTGAACTTGAGTGGGAAAACCAGAAAACTGTTACTGAACTATAGTATACAATCTGTACACCAGTTCAGGAAAGAGCAGAAAATGGATCATACTAAGCTTGCTTAAGTGCATATTTCCTTTTTAATCACCTGTTCTCCAAATGAAGTTCAGGTGAAATAGTTGAGGTGAACAGTTTCTCTATTCCACTGATGATAAGACAACTAACTGCCATTTCCTGAAATCAGATGTTATCTGATTAAAATATTAGGTCACCCAGAGTGTGGTAATGCTCAGTCCTACATCATCAATTTTATGCAACCTTTATGGCGTCAACTTAATTGTTTTAGTAGAAAATGGTCATTTAAGAATGCTTTTCATGAAAATCCATGCACTTTTAACACTTAGTGATGATAACATAGTATCCAAACATAAGATAAATCTTGTATCATGTTCCACAAACCAACAGTTCAGTTTTTAATACATACAGATAAATAAATTCAGTGGGATAATAACTTTCCTTGCCATTTTTGGCAAATTATGTATAATTGGAACAAACAACTTTCTGTGGGTGAAAGAGAGGTGACTTCCACTGGTCGTCTGCCAGAAAATTACACTCTCCCTTGTACATTCTGTCCCATTTTATGATTTACTCAGAATCCTGTATGACCTCATTTAAATATATTACAATTGGGCCGGTGATGCTGCTACAAGTTTCTTACTTTTACATCGAAAATTGAGGAGGCCATTGAACTCCATAAACCTGTGCTGTCATTCAATAAAACCATAGCTAAATCACGTTTTGCCTAGACTCCAGGTTGTTATCATTTCAGATTGGATATCCCAAATTATTAAACTCCCACATCTGGAAGGACAAATTGGTTCTCTTTCATTATTCGCCCAACCCCTCAGTTGGTCACAAAAATGTTAATTTAAAAATGGATCCTTTCCCTTTCTCCCTGCCCTAAATGAGCTTATCTTTTAAAAAGGAGCCAATTTAACCAGGTTATCTTAAGTTAAGAAAAAGTGTGTTTATTAAACACACGAAAAATTAGTTACACAGCATGCATATTAACTGATTTGAAACATGAAGTGAGTCCACAAAGAGAGATATACTGATCAGTTTCTGAAATTCTTCACAAAAAGCACCAAGAGCTGAATGCTCCTGGTTGTGTTGATACTGATAGTTGAACTGTCAGTTTCGCGATCTTTACTTTTGTAGGTTGGTTGAGATTTTGTAGTTTAGATTCCCTCTAAAGCCATCTAGTAGATTTGAAATTGGCTTTTAAGCACAGACTGTGTGACTGCTTTAAAGAACACATTAGTCGGTAGGAATGACCCCAACTTTCCAATTGCTTTTGATTTCAGTTATCCACCTTGCTTCCACGCTAATGTTTCCCCCCTTGACTGCTATAGTGTTCCAATGAAGCAGAATGAAAGCACTTCATTTTTCACTTGGGAAGTTTACAATATCCGGGTCTTAATATTGAGTTCTGCAACTTCAGAGAATGATCTCAGAATGCCATTTTCCTTACATCCCCTGGTTGTGTATATTTGTGTGTCTTGTTGGCTTTGCTCTCAGCAAAACGGACTTCTTTTCTCCTTTTCACAGCTAACGTTTACACCAATGTACTCCCTATCGCTCCATGACCCCCATTATCACTGCCAATGTCTTTTGCTCTGTTCACTCTCACAACCTACTCCAGTTGATCTTCCTCCCCCAGTGCGCAGCATATAAAACAAATTTCCAGTTCTGTAAAAGTCATATTGGATTGAAACTTTAACTCTGTTTCTCTGTCCACAGATGATCCAGACCTGCCAAGATTCTCCAGCATTTTGTGTCTTTATTTCAGATATCCAACATCTGTAGTATTTTGCAAAATGTTTTTTGACTTGTCCCATACACCTTTCTTACCTTGGTCCATCTCATTTATTGTCATTTAATCACTTGTGCCTGCCACCTTGTCTCAGATCTTCCATATCCCTTCTTCCTTTCTCTACCCTGTCTCCTCCTCCTCTCTATTACTGTTTCCAGATCTAATAAATGCTTTCAGCCCATAAATGTCAAATCCTTTTCCTCTATCCATGGATGCTATCTAACCTGCTGCGTATTGTCAGTATTTTATGGTAATATTTAAGATTTCCAATATCCACACCACACCTTCCTCACAGGTCATCTAGGTGTCCTTGTTGAATGAAAATATGTTTTGCCTGAAGCTTTATTTTTGACAGCATAACCACATTAAATATTTTCAAGTCACCCATAGCAATGAGTAATTCCTTCTCCTGAATAGCCAAGTTATAACATTCGGCCTACTAACTTGACTATGAATTTGGTTACATAGATATGGTGGTAGAGGTTTGAAACTGTCTTCTACAAAGAGCATTTGATGCTACATCTGTTAATTTTAAACCTGAGAGAGATAAATTTGTGTTAAGCAAAAGGTATTAAAGGAATATGGGCCAAAGGTAGATATACAAAGTTAGGCCTCAAATCAGCCATGATCTCATTGAATAGCTGATCATGCTCAATACCTAAATGACCCACGCCTCTTCCTATGTTACTATGTTCCTGTTGGATACACATCACTTAATAGTATAGTGCAGAAAAGCAACCATCGTAACACTGGGATTTCCATCACTGGGTCAACATACTGGAATTCCCTCCCTAAGGGTGTTGTGGGTCTACCGACTGCAGCCATTCAAGAAGGCAGGTCCCTACCATCTTTTAACGGGCAGCAAATGCTGGTTCAGCCAGCTACACCCACCCTTCACAAGGGAATTAAAACAATCTCCCACCTGCGCTAGCTTCAGCAGTGGATATACAAGCAACAAACATTTCAGCATCTCAGACTTGAAAAGTCAGTTTGACCAACATCCAAATCCTTTTCAGGAACAGAGTTCCAGATTTCCATGAAAGTTAACTTTTGCTAAAAGAGTTGCTTCCTAAGTTTGTTCAAAAATGGTCTAGCTTTAATATTACTTTACCCTGTTTGAGATTTCCCCACTGGAGGAAAGAGTTACTCTATTATTTTAAACTATTGCAGACGGGAAGAGATGGTAGGATGGTTCCCCTTTTCTCTTTTACTCAACCGACTGAAGGCAGATGTTTCAAAGAGAAAGTCTGTTTTTAACCAGTTTACGTATCATAACTCAAGTCAAAGGCAGATTTTCTCATAAGTTTTAAAAACAGGAAATATCTTTATTTCTTAATTTCCAAATACATTCTCAGCAGCACACATTCACTCAGGCACACATGCTATTGACACACAAAATGTGACAACAAATGAGGTAGCAAGTAGTTCGGTCATAAAAGTTTAAAGTTTTACTGTTACCCTTGATTCCCACAAAATGCAACCTTGAAATGTTGCAGGACTGTGATTCCTGGATTATCGGGCTGGAGTTAAAAGGTTTCTGGCTTTACTCCAGCTCAGAAACCTCTGTAATGAAAGCCATGTTTTGTTCTTCAAATTGACAGATAAAGGCTAGTCCCAAATCTCTGACTTAGGATGTTCTTATGTAGGGTCCTTCCTTCACTGGGACAAAGTGAGGACTGTAGATGTTGGAGATCAGAGTCAAGAGTGTGGTGCTGGAAAATCACAGCAGGTCAGGCAGCATCCGAGGAGCAGGAGAATTGATGCTTTGGGCAAGAGCCCTTCATCAAGAATGAGGCTTGTGAGCAAAGGGGGCTGAAAGGTATATGGGATGGGGTGGGGCTGGGACAAAGGTAACTGAGAGTGCGATAGGTAGACAGACGTGGGGGTTATGGTGATAGGTCAGAGAGAAGGGTGGAACAGATAGGTAGGAAGAAAGATGGACATAGAGGACAGGTCATGAGGGTGGTGCCAAGTTGGAAGGTTGGAACTGGGATACGGTGAGGGTAGGGGAAATGAGGAAACTGGTGAAGTCCACATTGATGCCATGTAGTATAGGGGCCCAAGGCAGAAAATGGCATCAGGTGGTTAGGATGTGGTGATGGGGGAGGCTCAGGACTTGCATGTCCTTGGGGGAGTGGGAGGGGGAGTTGAAGTGTTCGGCCACGGGCCGGAGGGATTGGTTGATGAGGGTGTCCTGGAGATGTTCTCTAAAGTACTGTGTATGTAGGAGTCCTGTCTCCCCAATGTGGAGGAGACTGCATTGGGAGCAATGGATACAATAAATGACATGTGTGCAAGTGAGGTAAAACTCTGATGGATGTAGAATGCTCCTTTGAGTCCTTGCATGGAGGTGAGGACAGAGATGTGGGCACAGGTTTTGCAATTTCTACGTTGGCAGGGGAAGGTGCCGAGGGGGGAGGGTAGGTTGCTGGGGGATGTGGACCTGACAAAGGAGTCACAGAGAGAATGGTCTTTACGGAAAGTGGATAGGAGTGGGGAGGGAAATATATCTCTGGTGGTGGGGACGTTTGTAGATGGCGGAAATGATGGAGGATGATGTGATGTATACAGAGGTTGGGTGGAGTGGAAGGTGAGGACCAGGGGTGTTCTGTCACTGTTGCAGTTGGAGGGGTGGGGTTTGAGGGCAGAGGTGCGGGAGGTAGATGAGATGCGCTGGAGGGCATCATCGACCACATGGGAGGGGAAGATGTGATCTTTGAAGAAGGAGGCCGTCTGGTGTGTTCTGTGCTTGGCGGAAATAGCTGAACCTCTCCCTCTCCATCTCCATCAACGGGGCCCGACTCAACACGAACATCTTCTACAAACCCACCAACTCCCACAGCTACCTGGACTACATCTCCTCCCACTCTGCCTCCTGTAAAAATGCTATCCCTTATTCCCAATTCCTCCGCCTTGTCTCATCTGCTCCCAGAAGGACCAGTTCCACCAATGAACACACCAGATGGCCTCCTTCAAAGACCACAATTTCCCCGCCCAAGTGGTCGATGATGTCCTCCAGTGCACCTCATCCACTTCCTGGTCAATGATACCCTCCAGTGCATCTCATCCAATTCCCACACTTCCGCCTTCCCCTCCAACCTCAACAACAGAGCACTCTTGCCCTCACCTTCTATCCCACCAACCTCCGTATACATCACATCATCCTCCACCATTTCTGACACCTACAGTCTCCACCACCAGAGATATATTTTCCTCCTCACCCCATCCACTTTCCATAAAGACCATTCCCTCCACGAATCCCTTGTCAGGTCCACGTCCCCCAGCAACCCACTCTCCCCTCTTCCCCCCACTCCCCAATCTGCTCCTTCCCCTGCCACTGCAGGAATTGCAAAACCTGCACCCACACCTCCCCCATCACCTCCATCCAAGGCCCAAAAGGAGCCTTTCACATCCATCAGAGGTTTAGCTGCACTTCCACATGTCATTTATTGTATCCATTGCTCCCAATGCGGTCTCCTCTACATTGGAGTGACAGGACGACTACTCGCAGAGTGCTTCAGAGAACATCTCCGGGACACCCGCACCAATCAACCCCACCGCCCTGTGGCTGAACACTTCAACTCCCCCTTCCACTCTGCCAAGGACATGCAAGTCCTGGGCTTCCTCCATCGCCACATCCTAACCACCTGATGCCAAGAAGAATGCCTCATCTTCTGCCTTGGGACCCTCCAACCACACAGGAGAAATCTGGATTTCACCAGTTTCCTCATTCCCCTCCCTCACCTTTTTCCAGATCCAACCATCTAACTTGGCACCACCCTCATGACCTGTCCCATCTGTTCATCTTCCTTCCCATCTATCCACTCCACCCTCCCCTCTGACCTATCACCTTCACCCCCCCCACCTCCATCTACCTATTGCACTCCCAACTACCTTCCCCCCCAGCCCACCCCCCTCCCATTTATCTCTTAGCTCCCTTGGCTCACAAGCCTCATTCCTAATATAGAACTATTGCCAGAAACATTGATGCTCCTACTCCTCGGATGCTGCCTGACCTGTTTTTTCCAGCACTCCACTCTCGACTCCATCCTTCACTGGTCTGGATTAATTTCTCTCCCTCACTCCTTGTCTGATCTCTATGTATAACTTCATAAATGCTGCTTATCAAAACCTGGTTTCTGTCATGTGACCATAACATGTGATTTTCCCATGGTTCACACAAACAGTCTCCAACAACTGAGATATTGACACAAAATAGTATTTTGAGTTTCACCTATTTGCATCACCAGTAAGGAAATGGTCCAATTTAACGTTGAATTCAAATTGATTAATCTCATGCAATTTTGGATTGAACTTCATCCCATACTTTTGTCTAGGCACGAAGTCTATCCTTTTGTGAGTCGGATTGCTTCAAGTTAGGTTAAATCAGCTGTTCATTTCACTTACAACAATGACAAAGGAAGTCTGATTACACCAGTCATAACCTGATTGAAACTTGAGATGAGGAGTTCTAACATTTCCTAATGGAGTCCTCTCAACTGAATTTAAAAACTTTCAAGCTCAGAGATGAATAATTTAATTTCCATGAACACCTTACTGCCCGTGAGTCAATCTTCACCAAGTAGTAAAACGGAAGCAAAGTTGTAGGTTTCAGGAAATTTCAGGCATCAGTGATAGGTTAAAACATGAAAGTTCATGCAATACATGCATAAAAATGTAGACAGATTTTTACGTGTGGTTTTACCAGAGATTAAAATGAGAAATTGTTTAAGAAGATATTTATCCCACTCAGCAGGGAAAAAACATGTCAGTAATTGAGGAAGTGCGTTATGCATGAATTTCAACCAGAGTCTAGATTAGAGTGGTGCTGGAAAAACACAGCAGGTCAGGCAGCATCCGAGGAGCAGGAAAATTGATGTTTCGGGCAAAAGCCTTTCATCAGGAATTTCAACCAGCCAGCTATTGGGACAATTGTCATGAGCTTGCTGTTACCATTAAGAAATATATATCACAAGCATGATATGATGAGGCATCACAAATGTTTCAAATCTCTTAGTCTGCACAGCATGAGTTTAACTAATTTAGAAAGTCGTGTGTGGGTCTGATTTTTATCTTACTCGTGGTTTTTTTTTTGCACAGGAGCAGAGAGGTGTCTTAAAGATATTTAAATTTGAATCCAATTACTTAGAATTGCAGTGCAATTTCAATCTTCTCCTTAACAGATTATTCACTATAGGTGCTCTGGACAATACAACTGAACAGAGAACAATCTGAACAAAATAGAATAACTGGGGTGGCTAACGGAGGATCACTTTACTAGTTTTATAAGACGACTTGACACTTACATGAAAGTTTTAGCATAAAGGAACATTGCAAAGAACTTCATAGTAGCTTCATTAAAGATGCATTATGTGCTGAACGAGATTAAATGTAAAACCTTAAAATCATATTCTTTTTTATATTCATTCACAGAAAGGGTCTACGGTCATCACTTATTGCTCATCCCTTATTGCCCATAACGCAGTGTAAGAGTCAAAGACATTGCTCTGAGTCTGGAGTCACACATAGGCCAGATCAGATAAGGACAACAGATTTCATTCCCTCAAGGACATTTGTGAACCAGATAGGTTTTTCTGAACAATTGACAATAGTTTCTTGGTAATCCCTACATCCTTAATTCCAGATTTTCTTTAAAAAAAATTCAAATTCCACTATCTGTCATGGTAGGTTTTGAACTCAGGTCTCCAGAACAGGAATAGTGATAAAATCACTAGACCATAACCTATCCTGAGTTAGGTGCTAAGTCTTTGAAAATTGCTATAGAGAATAAAAACAATCTCGAAGTAAAACCTACTAATGTTCACATAACTGGACAATCTTTTATGCACTAACACTGGGAACTGCTCACAGTGCACTCAGGATTATGTTGTAGAATGCATGAAGGTTGCAGAGTGGGATGTGGAAAGAAGTATGAAAAAAGCTGCTTAATGGGAGTCCAGAACTAGAGGACATAGATTTATGGTGAGAGGGGAAGGATATAAGGGGCAACGTTTTCACGCAAATGGTGGTGCATGTATGGAATGAGCTGCCAGAGGAAGCGGTGAAAGCTGGTACAATTACAGCAATTAAAAGGCATCTGGATGGGTATATGAATAGGAAGGGTTTAGAGGGATATGGGCCAAGTGCTGGCAAATGGGACTAGATTGGATTAGGATATCTGGTCGGCATGGACAAGTTGGACCAAAGGGTCTATTTCTCTGCTGTACATCTCTACGTCTCTAAGACTCTGAAACAATTTTGCCTTTGGCATCCAGGAAATTATTACATAGAAAATATATTCCCACATACTACAGTTGCTCAAAGTAAATAAACCTATGCCTATTTGTGATGTAGTCACTTTAATATCATTAAATAGCATAGAATTCTAAAACCTATGCTGTATCTGATTTATAATTTTTTAAAAAAGGCTAGAATTAAAAGATTGGAGTTCATATAAGATCGCAGTCCCACAAATAAAGACTTTCCTGGCTTTTCAGGGCTATCATCCTCCAGTAATTATCACTGAAGTGAAAGGTACAGAAGTATTAGAGATCATAAATTGCAAGTTCTAGGATGGGTGACTAGCCTTATCAACTGAAATTGCCTCAGTTCCTTTCATCACCTCACCCATCCCTGCTTCTGTAACCTGCAAGACTTCAAATGCACTTCCAAATCTGGCCTTAGCATTTCCTTGATTTAAATCACTCCATCACAGGCAGCAGTACCATCAGCTGCTGAGGGCTGGAGATTTGGAATTCTGTCCCTAAAACTCTCCTCCTTGCCTTCTTCCTCAAAAAATTCTTGAATCCTTCCACTTAACTTTTGATCATATGCTGCAGTATCTTCTTTTATTGCTGAATGTCAAATTTTATTTGGAAATGCTCCTGTGAGGTGCCTTGGAACAATCAACTATATCAAAAGTGAAACATAAATGGAAGTTGCTGTGGGTGAAGAACAGATAAGTTCAGACCCATTATTCTCAAATCCTAGCTGGGAATTTAAACAATAAGAGGGTATTAAGAGTCTGCAAAGAGATATAGGCAGGTTGAGTGAGTGGACAATAAGACTGCAGATGGAATATAATGTGAGGAAGTATGAAGCCTTTGTGTCATAATAATATTCTGCCCGTTTATTCTTAAGAGGCTTGAAACTTGTAAATGTTGAGGGTATTGAGTCTGTTTTAAGAAATAAAGGGTTAACACACAGGTAAATAATGAGCAATTCAGGATTGAAATACATAAATTATAATCTTGCTACAATTGTAAAGGGACTTGGGGAGACTGTTTGGGTCTCCATATTGAGGAAAGGATTTATTTGCATTGGAGGCAGTGCAGCGAAGGTTCACTAGATAAGAACGTTTTTCTATGAATATGTTTAGAAAAATGAGAAGGAGTTATAAGACCATAAGACATAGGAGTGGAAGTAAGGCCATTCGGCCCATCGAGTCCACTCCGCCATTCAATCATGGCTGATGGGCATTTCAACTCCACTTACCCGCATTCTCCCCGTAGCCCTTAATTCCTTGTGACATCAAAATTTATCAATCTCTGCCTTGAAGACATTTAGCGTCCCAGCCTCCACTGCACTCCGCGGCAATGAATTCCACAGGCCCACCACTCTCTGGCTGAAGAAATGTCTCCGCATTTCTGTTCTGAATTTACCCCCTCTAATTCTAAGGCTGTGTCCACAGGTCCTAGTCTCCCGCCTAATGGAAACAATTTCCTAGCGTCCACCCTCTCCAAGCCATGTATTATCTTGTAAGTTTCTATTAGATCTCCCCTTAATCTTCTAAACTCCAATGAATACAATCCCATGATCCTCAGCCGTTCCTCATATGTTAGACCTACCATTCCAGGGATCATCCGTGTGAATCTCCGCTGGACACGTTCCAGTGCCAGTATGTCCTTCCTGAGGTGTGGGAACCAAAACTGGACACAGTACTCCAAATGGGGCCTAACCAGAGCTTTATAAAGTCTCAGTAGCACAATGGTGCTTTTATATTCCAACCCTCTTGAGATAAATGACAACATTGCATTCGCTTTCTTAATCACGGACTCAACCTGCATGTTTACCTTTAGAGAATCCTCAACTAGCACTCCCAGATCCCTTTGTACTTTGGCTTTACGAATTTTCTCACCGTTTAGAAAGTAGTCCATGCTTGTATTCTTTTTTTCAAAGTGCAAGACCTCGCATTTGCTCACATTGAATTCCATCAGCCATTTCCTGGACCACTCTTCCAAACTGTCTAGATCCTTCTGCAGCCTCCCCACTTCCTCAGTACTACCTGCCTGTCCATCTAACTTCGTATCATCGGCAAACTTTGCTAGAATGCCCCCAGTCCCTTCATCCAGGTCATTAATATATAATGTGAACAGCTGTGGCCCCAACACTGAACTCTGCGGGACACCGCTTGTCACCGGCTGCCATTCCGAAAAAGAACCTTTTATCCCAACTCTCTGCCTTCTGTCAGACAGCCAATCCTCAATCCATACCAGTAGCTCACCTCGAACACCATGGGCCCTCACCTTGCTCAGCAGCCTCCCGTGTGGCACCTTATCAAAGGCCTTTTGGAAGTCTAGGTAGACCACATTCACTGGGTTTCCCTGGTCTAACCTACTTGTCACCTCTTCAAAGAATTCCAACAGGTTTGTCAGGCACGACCTCCCCTTACTAAATCCATGTTGACTTGTTCTAATCTGACACTGCTCTTCCAAGAATTTAGAAACCTCATCCTTAATGATGGATTCTAGAATTTTACCAACAACCGAGCTTAGGCTAATTGGCCTATAATTTTCCATCTTTTGTCTTGATCCTTTCTTGAACAATGGGGTTACAACAGCGATCTTCCAATCATCCGGGACTTTCCCTGACCCCAGTGACTTTTGAAAGATCTCAACCAACGCCTCCACTATTTCCTCAGCCACCTCCCTCAGAACTTTAGGATGTAGCGGGGGGGGGGAGGGGACAAACTGGATGTTTAAAAAGGAAATTGAAGGGAAAGTTAGAACAAGAGAAGTCAAGAAAGACAACTGTATCAATGAGGCAGAAAACTCGGAAAGGGATCATGCTGTAAAGTTGAGTGAAATAGGGGTTGATGGGAAGGGTGAGAGCAGTAACAAATTATAAATACTATACATGAATGCACGAAGCATTAGACATAAGATGGATGAGCTTGTGGCTCTTTTGGAAATTGGCAGATACGATATTGTGGGGATAACTGAGACGTGGCTTCAAGTGGACAGGGCCTGGGAAATGAATATTCAAGGCTACACGTGCTATCGTAAGAACAGACTGATGGGCAGAGGGGGTGGGGTGGCCTTGTTGGTAAGGGAAGATATTCAGTCCCTTGCGCGGGGGGACCTAGAGTCAGGGGATGTAGAGTCAGTGTGGATAGAGCTACGAAATACTAAGGGTAAAAAGACCCTTTTGGGAGTCATCTACAGGCCCCCAAACAGTAGTCTGGATGTCGGATGTAAGTTGAATTAGGAGCTCAAATTGGTCTGTCACAAAGATGTACTACAGTTGTTATGGGGGATTTTAACATGCAGGTAGACTGGGAGAATCAGGATGGTATTGGACCTCAAGAAGGAGACTTTGTGGAGTGCCTCAGAGATGGATTCTTAGAGAAGCTGGTGCGAAGCCGACCAGGGAGAAGGCAATTCTGGATCTGGTATTGTGTAACGAACCAGAATTGGTCAGAGACCTCGAAGTGAAGGAGCCATTGGGAAGTAGTGACCATAATACATTAAGCTTCAATCTGCAATTTGAGAGGGAGAGGGTACAGTCGGAAGTGACAGTACTTCTGTTGAATAAAGGGAACTATGGAGCTATGAGGGGGGAGCTGGCCAAAGTTCAATGGTGCAATACCTTAGCAGGGATGACAGTGGAGGAACAATGGTGGATATTTCTGTGTATAATGCAGAAGTTGCAGGATCAGTTCATTCCTAAAAGGAAGAAAGATCCCAGGAGGAGGCATGGGCGGCCGTGGCTGACGAGGGAAGTTAAGAAACATATAAAGTTAAAAGAGAAAAAGTATAACATAGCAAAGATAAGTGGGAAAACTGAGGACTGGGAAGCTTTTAAAGAGAAACAGAGGATTACTAAGAAGGAAATACGCAGAGGAAAAATGAGGTACGAAGGTAAACTGGCCAATAATATAAAGGAGGATAGTAAAAGCTTTTTTAAGTATGCGCAAGGCAAAAAAATGGTTAGGACTAAAATTGGGCCCTTGAAGACAGAAACAGGGGAATATATTACGGGGAACAAAGAAATGGCAGAAGAATTAAATGGGTACTTCAGATCTGTGTTCACTGGGGAAGACACAAGCAATCTCCCTGAGGTAACAGTGGCTGAAGGACCTGAACTTAAGGGAATTTATATTTGCCAGGATTTGGTGTTGAAGAGACTGTTAGGTCTGAAGGTTGATAAGTCTCCAGGGCCTGATGGTCCCAGGGTACTGAAGGAGGTGGCTCGGGAAATCGTGGATGCGTTGGTGATTATTTTCCAGAGTTCGATAGATTCGGGGTCGGGTTCCTGAGGATTGGAGGGTGGCTAATGTTATACCACTTTTTAAGAAAGGTGGGAGAGAGAAAGCAGGAAATTATAGACCAGTTAGTCTGACCTCAGTGGTGGGAAAGACGCTGGAGTCTATTATAAAGGATGAAATTACGGCACATCTGGATAGTAGTAACAGGATAGGACAGAGTGAGCATGGATTTGTGAAGGGGAAATCATGCTTGACTAATCTTCTTGAATTTTTTGAGGATGTAACTCTGAAGATGGATCTGGGAGAACCAGTAGATGTAGTGTACCTGGACTTTCAGAAAGCTTTAGATAAAGTCCCACACAGGAGGTTAGTGAGTAAAATTAGGGCGCATGGTATTGGGGGCAAAGTACTAGATTGGATTGAAAATTGGTTGGCTGATAGGAAACCTGAAGAAGGGCTTACGCCCGAAACGTCGATTCTCTTGTTCCCTGGATGCTGCCTGACCTGCTGCGCTTTTCCAGCAACACATTTTCAGCTCTGGCTGATAGGAAACAAAGGGTAGTGATAAACGGCTCCATTTCGGAATGGCAGGCCGTGACCAGTGGGGTACCGCAGGGATCTGTGCTGGGACCGCAGCTTTTTACAATATATGTTAATGATATAGAAGATGGTATCAGCAATAACATTAGCAAATTTGCTGATGATACAAAGCTGGGTGGCAGGGTGAAATGTGATGAGGATGTTAGGAGATTACAGGGTGACCTGGACAAGTTAGGTGAGTGGGCAGATGCATGGCAGATGCAGTTTAATGTGGATAAATGTATGGTTATCCACTTTGGTGGCAAGAACAAGAAGGCAGATTACTACCTCAATGGAATCAATTTAGGTAAAGGGGCAGTACAGAGAGATCTGGGTATTCTTGTACACCAGTCAATGAAGGCAAGCATGCAGGTACAGCAGGTAGTGAAGAAGGCTAATAGCATGCTGGCCTTCATAACAAGAGGAATTGAGTATAGAAGCAAAGAGGTGCTTCTGCAGCTGTACAGGGCCCTGGTGAGACCACACCTGGAGTACTGTGTGCAGTTCTGGTCTCCAAATTTGAGGAAAGACATTCTGGGTATTGAGGGAGTGCAGCGTAGGTTCACGAGGTCAATTCCTGGAATGGCGGGATTACCTTACACTGAAAGACTGAAGCGACTGGGCTTGTAAACCCTTGAGTTTAGAAGACTGAGAGGGGATCTGATTGAGACATATAAGATTATGAAAGGATTGGACACTCTGGCAGCAGGAAACATGTTTCCGCTGATGGGTGAGTGCCGAACCAGAGGACACAGCTTAAAAATACGGGGTAGACCATTTAGGACAGAGATGAGGAGAAACTTCTTCACCCAGAGAGTGGTAGCTGTGTGGAATGCTCTGCCCCAGAGGGCAGTGGAGGCCCACTCTCTGGATTCATTTAAGAAAGAGTTGGATAGAGCTCTCAAAGATAGTGGAATCAAGGATTATGGAAATAAGGCAGGAAGAGGATACTGATTGGGAATGATCAGCCATGATCATATTGAATGGCGGTACAGGCTCGAAGGGCTGAATGGCCTACTCCTGCACCTATTGTCTATTGAAGACCATCGGGGCCAGGATATTTATCAATTTTAAGACCTTTTAGCTTTTCTAGCACTTTCTCTTTTGTAATGGCAACCATACTCAACTCAGTCCCCTAACTCCCTTTAATTGTTGGGATATGACTCATGTCTTCCACTGTGAAGACTGATGCAAAGTACTTAAGTTCTCCTGTTATTTCCTTATCTCCCATCACTAGGCTTCCAGCATCAGTTTGAAGTGGCCCAATGTCTACTTTTGCCTGTCGTTTGTTTCTTATGTATTGAAAGAAACTTTTACTATCATTTCTAACATTACTGGCTAGCCTACCTTCATATTTGATCCTCTCCTTCCTTATTTCTCTCTTTGTTATCCTCTGTTTGTTTTTGTAGCCTTCCCAATCTTCTGATTTCCCAGTGCTCTTGGCCACTTTATAGGATCTCTCTTTTTCTTTGATAATTTCCTGACTTCCTTTGTCAGCCATGGCTGTCTAATCCATCCCCAGATAATCTTTCTTTTCTTGGGGATGGACCTCTGTACAGTGTCCTCAATTATACCCACAAACTCCTGTCATTTTTGCACTACTGTCTTCCCTGCTAGGCTCAGTTTCCAGACTATTTTTGTCAGTTCCTCTCTCATGCCCTCATAATTACCTTTATTTAACTGTAACACCATTACATCTGATTTTGCCTTCTCTCTTTCAAACTGCAGACTGAACTCTCCCATATTATGATCGCTGCTTCCTAAGTGTTCCCTTACTTTAAGATTTTTTATAAAGTCTGGTTCATTACATAGCACTAGGTCCAGAGTAGCCTGCTCCCTTGTGGGCTCCATGACAAGCTGTTCCAAAAAGCCATCCTGTAAGTATTCCATGAATTCCCTTTCTTTGGATCCACTGGCAACATTATTTACCCAGTCCACCTGCATATTGAAGTCTCCCATGATCACCATGACCTTGCCTTTCTGACATGCCTTCTCTATTTCCCGGTACATGTTGCGCCCCTGGTCCTGACCACTGTTAAGAGGTCTGTACATAACTCCCACTATGGTTTTTTTGCCTTTGTGGTTCCTCAATTCCACCCACACAGACTCCACATCATCCGACGTTATGTCATTCAGTGCCATTGATTTAATTTTGTTAACTAACAAGGCAACCCCACCCCCTCTGCCCACCTCCCTGTCTTTTTGATAAGTTGAAAACCCTTGGATGTTTAACTGCCAGTCCTGACCCCCCTGTAACCATGTCTCTGTGATGCCTACCACATCATAATCATTCACGATGATCTGTGCCATTAGTTCATCTGCTTTGTTACGAATGCTACGAGCATTCAGGTAAAGTGCCTTAATGCTAACTTTCTTATCATTAGAGATATTGGAAGTCATAAGATGTCCTAAGTTATCCTTCCTTTTTGCTGCATTCCCAGTCTGTCTCAAGTTTAAATCCGCCTGCACATATGCTATCCTGCTGCTTATCTTTCCATTTAACTCCATACTCCCTGTCGCTTTCACTTTCCCTTCTCCCCAACTCAGAAGTTTAAAGTCCTACTGACCACCCTATTTATCCTCTTCGCTAGAACATTGGTACCTGATCGGTTCAGGTGGAGACCGTCCCACCTTACAGATTCCACTCGGTTCCAAAACTGATGCCAATGCCCCATGAAGTGGAATCTCTCTTTTCCACACCAATCCTTTAGCCACGTATTTACTTCCCTAATTTTCTTATCCCTATGCCAATTGGCACGTGCCTCGGGCAGTAATCCGGAGATTATGACCCTTGAGGACCTGTACTTCAATTTCCTTCCTAGTGCTCGATAATCCTCAAACAGGTCCTCCACCCTAGCTTTGCCTATGTTGATAGTCCCAACGTGGACCACAACAACTGGATCCTCCCCCTCCAATATCCTTTCAAGCCGGTCGGAGGTGTCCCGCACCCTGGCACCGGGCAGGCAACACACCATGCGAAATTCCCGATCCGGCTTGCAAAGGATACTATCTGTCCCCCTAATTATAGAATCCCCTATAACAACTACTTGTCTTTTTGCTCCCCCCTCTTGAATGGCCTTCTGCACCATGGTGCTGTGGTCAGCTGGCTCATCCTGTCCAGAGCCCTTTTCCTCATCCGTACAGGGAGCAAGAATCTCTTACCTGTTGGACAAGGTCAAGGGCTGAGGCTCCTGCACTCCTGAACTCAGGTTCCCCGTACCTGCCTCACTTACAGTTGAAACATGCAAGATTCTGGTAAGTTTAATAGGGTAAAAAAACAGCAGGTGTTTTCCCCCAGGGAAATTCAGAACATTCGGGCATAGTCTCAAAGTAACAATGATATTGGACGGAGATGATGAGATATTTATGTAATCAAAAGGTTGTGAATCTTTGGAAATCCCCACTCCACAGGGTTGTAGAATCATGAGCATTAACTATTTTTAAGGCTGAGATGATCAGGTTTTTGCCTCTCATGGAATTGAGAAACATAAGGAACAGGAACAAAAATGGAAGTGAAACAGAAGAATAGCCATAAATGTATTAAATGCCAGAGTAGACTCTATGGTTACAAGAGCACAGCAATTCAGGCAGCATTGAGGAGCTTCAGCAAAATCGACGTTTCGGGCAAAAGCCCTTCATCAGGAATAAATCCTGATGAAGGGCTTTTGCCCGAAACGTCGATTTTGCTGAAGCTCCTCGATGCTGCCTGAATTGCTGTGCTCTTCCAGCACCATTGATCCAGAATCTGGTTTCCAGCATCTGCAGTCATTGTTTTACCTCTATGGTTACAAGTCAAACGGATTGCTCAATATCCCAATGCTCGACTCATGGAGGTCCACAGCACAGTTAGAAGTCTTTAAACATCTCCCCATCTCAATTTTGTAGATTAAATTAAAGATCAATAATCATCAGTTCAGACCTCCTCAGGTCATGTGACCTGAATGGCAGCTTAACAAGATGGACCTTGGCCTTTATTCATGTTGGGAATTTCTGCAGCCTATAGAACATGGTCACATGGTGAATATTGGAAACAGTAATCTGCCAATTTGTTGGAGCCTCCTACGTTTTTCCGAAGGTGACTGATTTGGAAAATCCTGTTCACTTAAATATGAAATAGCAATTAGGTTAGACGCTTAAGTGCAATTGTCTGTTTAAAGAAAATTAAATATAGTTTAAATTCCTGCATAGATTTTGCAGATGATAATCAAAACATGACAGTCTACTCCTGTGTTGTACAAAGTACCTACCAGCCACTTAAGTTCTGTACTTGCTTCAACTAATAGTCCTCCCCTTCTCACTTCAGAGCTTGTATTTTAAATAATTGAGTCTTCAGTGTCTCTACAAGTTATATTCACCATCTTTCACTATTGTATCACAATCAACCAATTAAACTTTTTTTTTCAATTTTTCTTTTGTCAAAATCCTCAGAAAGGCAAGTCAGAAATGTCCATGGTATAATAAACAGATGTAAATAAAAGAGAAGTTAATGGGGATAAAGGGTAAAATCTTTTCAGAGACTGATTTGTTTCTTCCTTCTAAAAGAAGATAGCTGTAGGTGGCCAGTCACCTCACTGACAGGGTTCTCTACTCTGTGGTGGAAGTGGGTACTGCAGATGCTGGAGATTAGAGTGGTGCTGGTAAAGCACAGCAGGCCAGGCAGCATCTGAGGAGCAGGAAAATCAACGCTTCGGGCATAAGCCCTTCATCAGATTTTCCTTCTCTACTGTCCCACTCTAAACGATCTTCAGCTGCTTTATCAATGACCTTCACTACACTGCATTACTTCAGTGTACATCTTCAAATGTACTTCCTCGGTTAGTGGAGCAGTGCATTCCCACATGCAACAAGAGCTAGGCAACATCCAGTGAATGAATAGTAGCATTCATTGCACAGGTAATGGAATAGTCATCTCCTACACCGCCTAACATTTTGCACTTGCTACTCAAATACATTATCATTATCACAAATTCCATCAGGTTGACATCAAACTCAATCTCCTGCCAGACACACAAGTGCTAGTAGCGTTAGAGTTCAGATGCAAAGTGTTGGCTGTGTGGCTCATTGCCTAACTTCGTAATGCCCATCTACCGTGTGCAAGGCATAAAGATTATGAGTCAAAAAGTATGGTGCTGGAAAAGCACAATCGGTCAGGCAGCATCCGACAAGCAGGAGAGTCGATGTTTCAAGCATAAGCTCTTCATCAGGAATCAGTCCTCACTTTCTCCATAAGAATTATGATACAATATTCTCCATTTGTCTGAATGGGTACAGCAGCAAAAACACTCAAATCTGCCTGTTCTTTCGCTGCCTCCAAAATAAACTTCTAGAACTCCCTGCCCAACTGTATTGTGGGAGTAGCTTCACAAGCTGGACTGCACACTGTCAAGAAAAGTCTCCAACACCATCATCATCTTGCCAACAATAAGCAGATCCCAAAGAATTTTAAGAGAATATAAGCAGAAACACTCAGACATTGGTAAAAGTTTAATTTATTCAACTCACTACATTCAAAAACATACAAAGTACATTCAATTATTTTAGATAATAGCAGAGCAATATATCAAGAGTTAAGCTCTTGATATTCAATTTCACTGCATTAACAAAGCTGCACTAATTGCAGTAACACATCCCATGGTTATTTTATAGTGTGTAAATCACAGAATTCCAATTCCATTAAATTCTGGATTAAACAAAGTTTATGAAAACATGCAAAATTGTTGTTGACAGATATTTATCAAATAACTTCTATTCGCAAAAGCTATGTATCCCCTTCATTGTCTCCTACGCAGGCTAAGCACTAATTGTAGGTCAGATATTATGTAGAAAATATGCTTCCAGAGTTTAGGTCATACTTCTTTAAAGTTATTGTCAAGTGAGCTTTGAAGGCAGCTGAATGGTTTGTCCTGATTTGTGGACTCCACTCAGCAGTGAGAATACTCTATACCACCATATGTGGTGTCCTACAACACCTCAAAATAACACTTCAATCAATCATGGATAGTTAAAACAAAAAAAACTCCCACAAATACAGCACCAGTTGAAATGCTTCATATTTAAAGCACAATGGGGGGAATAAAGCAACACTTTTGGCATAGAATTTTGTATAACTGCTCTGCATCAATTACACGAAAATGAGATATCATGCCCATCACAACAGTCAAACAACAGAAGTGGTGTTGTGAATGTAATGACTTATGCAGGGCAGAATAGCTCCACTACTAAAAACGGAAAGAACTGCAGATTCTGAAAGCCAGAAACAAAAGCAGAAATTGCTGGAATAGTTCAGGAAGTCCAGCAGCAACTGAGGTTCTGAGCAAGGGACACTGGACCTGAAATACTAACCAAATTTTCTCCACAGATGCTGCCAAACCTGTTGAACTTTTCCAATGATTTCTGTTTTTTTTGTTTCATAGTTCCACAACTGTTAGCAGACCATGTGGTTATTGGTCTTGTGTGAATTCAGACCCAGAGTGAATTATTCAATAAGACATCAGATCAGGCCTGTTATTATGCAACAGTTAAATATTACTTTCCTTCAAGCAGATATTGAATAAACCGAGATGTAACTCTCATCAGATTCCACCCTTTCTTGAAAGCCACAGAATAGGGGATAAATTGCTTCCCTATTGCTATGCAAGGTACATATCAGCCAACTAAATCCCAAATCCAATTTGGCTGAATGATCATCCTGGTCTTCATAGCTCAGCACAGTACTGCAATAAATGCATAAATTGTCCATTCAGACCAGTTATATTGGTTAGGAAGGAGCAAGTACCAAATTCTCTGCCATCTGGACTAATAGAATTTGTAGCCTGGATTCATTAAAAAGCCGTTGTAGTCCTGTACAGGATTTTTTATGTGAGTGCCACTGGCTGGGCAAGCATTTATTGTCCGTGTCTAATTGCTTTCAAGAAAGATTGAGAGCCATGTTCTTGAACTACTGCAGTCAATATGCAAACACACCCACAGCACAGTTGAAAAGGGATTTTGACCTAGTGACAGCGAAAGTGTGATAGATATATGGATCCAAGAGGGTATGTGGTTTGGTGACAACTTTGCAGGTGGTAATGTTCCCCTGTGTTTGTTGCCTTTGTCCTTGCAGGTTCACCCAGGATCACATGGTCTAGATAAAAGCATTGGGTCGGCTGGCCGCAAGTTGTAATTCATAAAAGAATAAAGAACCCTTGAAGAGAAAAGCTTGAGACTAACATAGAGGAGGAAATGGGCTTACATTTGTAACATAACATTTATTGTAAAGTGTATAGAAATTACTGTCAAAGCTACAACTAATGGTATTTGTTATTTATGGATAAACAGTACAGCAATGTCATAGTGCAATTAAAAATGAATGTCCAAAAGGTGCTACAAGTTAGCTATACGTTTGCAAAGAACAGAAATAGCCCCTAGCCAACCTATATGGGTTTGAAAAGGAATGTGCTGCTCTTGTCATTAAACTCACCACAGAATGTTAATTCTATTTATTAACTGCAATGATGAGCATACAGTGGCAGGCTCCATGTGGAAATACACTGCCAAAACAGCATACTGGGGCCACTGGCTCTGTATAATCAGAATTCAGGAATAAATATTGGTTAGTTGTTAGCACTACTGCCTCTCAGTAGCAGGAACACAGATTCAATGTCACTCAAGGGTGACAGGCTGTGCGGAGTTTGCACATTCTCCCAATGTCTGTGTGGGTTTGCTCGGTACTCCAGTTTACCCCCACATTCCAAAGATATGCAGGTTAGGTGGATAGGCCATGGGAAATGTAGAGTTACAGGGATAGGTAGGGGATTGGTTTTGGGTGGGATGCTCTCTGCAGGGGTCAGTGTGGACTTAAAATGGCCTGCTTCCACACTGTAGAAATTCTACATATAGTTAAGGCAGAATTGGAAGTTGAGAGTAGTTGAATAGCTGTACGAAGTCATAATTCATGAAAATATCTTGGGAAGCAGTGCACACAGCTAAGGGCTAGAGTTAAAAATTTTTAAAAACCTGTGGGAATTGGAGGATGGTGTGCATCAATAATAGTCCGTGACATGAAGGAAATAAACAAGCAATGTTTTCTTAACCAACTGAGCAAAATTAGAATTCAGGAAAAAAAAACCTGGGCAACACTAATTTTGTGTGAAGCTGGAGTTATACATGAATAAGTGCTGGAGCACAGTTTCCAGGATTCAGGGTGTATAGACACAGAAAAGGGAAGGTGAACCAGCAGCCTGTAAGCAGTCAGTAGGATAGCCCAAGACGGAGTCACATTTTGGAGGTGAAATTTCAAGGGCAGGTCATCAAAAGTGAAGCAACATAATCCCTTGTGAAGCTTTAATAAGATCTGCTGACCCAGTGCCAGCAGCATCTGGAAAGGAATTCAGAGAAATCTATGGGATTGATCTCAATTCCAGTTATTAATGTGCTCTGGAGGGTGTTCAAGAAAAGATTGCCTATGACCAATAATCACCTCATGTTAATTTTGAGATGTTAGAATGCAGATTATACTTCCCTATATTGTTGTATCTTTGCTAAGTTTTATATGTAATAAACTAGCTGTCCTTTTGTTAACAAAAAAAAAATGGCTGACATTCATAATACTATGGGTGGCACGGTGGTTAGCACTGCTGCCTCACAATGCCAGGGACCCAGGTTCAATTCCAGCTTCAGGCAACTATCTGTGTGGAGTTTGCTTGTTCTCCCCATGTCTGCGTGGGTTTCCTCCCACAATCCAAAGATGTGCAGATTAGGTGAATTGGCTCTGCTAAACTGTCCATAGTGTTAGGTGCATTAGTCAGAGGGAGTTGAGTCTGGGTGGGTTACTCTTCAGAGGATCAGTGTGGACTTGTTGGGCCAAAGGACCCATTTCCACACTGTAGGAATCTAATCTAATCTAAACCTAATACAGTATAAGGCCTATATGATTAGCCATATCATCTAGATTAAATTTTAACATTGTTGTGACCGGTGCAAGAGTGAGACTTGCCAGTAATTGGTGCAACCTTGCTTGTAACAATTTGCAAGTAAAGTTATTACATGCACTGTGCATCATTCTGTTTTCAGTGTTAATGATTGCAAATGAACTTCCCTAATCATGCATATTTATTATAAGCATATATGGCACTAAATTCAAATTTTATACCGTCTCTCTCAGTTCTTATTTCCCAATCTGTAAAGATACCCTGTTGTTTTCCCTGTTCATTCAGTTCCTAGATACCATGCCCTCTTGCTGCGATGTTTTTGAGCTGAAGGCTTCAGGGGTAAGTTTAAGTAATGGCTGGCACTGTTACACGCACTGCTACTGCAAATTATGGCATATTTTTATGTACGTAGATAGGGCTAATATCTCACTTGTTATTTTTAATACTACGTGTGCGTTTGCCATGAAGGAAATAAAAGATGGTTAGAATGTGAACAGAAAATACAAAATTAATGTGTAAGTAGGCTGGAAAAATAGAGGAAGGTTACTTTGCTTTGAAAATTATTTATTTTAGATGGTTTCTAAATGTAGATGAGAGAGGTTTCTAATATAAACGTTTACCGTGAGAACTGTTAAATTTACATCTCAAATTCTTTGGTGGTTTTCATAGTTTTTTGCATAGATACTCTTTTGTGGTTTTATCTGCAGATGTGTTTTTAAGTAGATTTATGGCTTTCAGTGTAATATCCTGTTCTATTAGGTTTGACAAAAGCTGAAAAAAAAATCACAGCAGTTCACATCGTGACCATAAGAAATGATAATTCCCATCACATTTATGGTTTGATATGCAGCCAGCTGTTAATACCTGTCAACAACTGTTATCCACTTTGCATTCCATAGATATTAATACAGGCACTGTTTGTCCTGTATTAAATTTTCATTTATTTGGGCAAACTTGGCTGTTCAACAAGCTGTTTGAACCTACTTGAGAACATAAAGAATAGAGATAGGTCACTGAGCATCATGGATGATCTCATACCTCAGATTGTCTATCCTAACTATCCCCGTATTAATTCCCTCAAGATCCAAAAAAAATCTATTAACATTAATCATAAACATACTCAATTACTGAGCATTCAGTATCCTCAAGTGTAAAATAATTCCTAACATTCACAACTGAGTAAAGAATCTTTTTATCTAAGTCTTAACCTGAGACTAAGGGTCTATGGTTTATTTGCAGATTCTAGCTTCCCCAACCACAAAAACGAACTTTCCAGCACTCAATCTATCTTCACAGGACGACCTGGAATACATCTCAGGTGATCCTTATGACACTCCTCCCTGAGGCAAGTTCATCTTTCATTTGGCAAACAGACCAGAACTATGCACATTATGCCAGATATGGCCTCACAAAAGGTCTTTTAGAGAATTGCACTGATACTTCCTTACTTTTATATTCTAAGCTCTTCATAGTAAAGGTTCACGTCAAATATTTACCCAATTTTCTTTGCACTTGCGTAACTTTGATGTATATATGAGGACATATATTTTAATGTGAATATTTTGCTGTCTCTCATCATGATCACTTCAGCTATTTAATCCTCATTATTAGTGTCAGATCACTGGTGACATCAGTAAACATGACTAGAGAGAAATGCCATGAAAACTGAGCTCTGAAATAAGATGTCAGCTTAAATGTTTCAGAAATGCTACCTGTTTAATGTTACATCTCATTTAGCAAGTAAGTCACGTTTACAACAAATGCACTTGATATACATCAAGCTGAAGCAAATCTTGGAATAAACATCATGTGTTGTGGCCACAATTTTATCATTTTTCAATGATACAAAGTTATTGCTTTGTGGCTGAATTCAACACGTTTGAAATATTTTGAAGAAATGAATTTCCATGAAGGTCTGAAAATTGGTTATTCTTAGCCACAAAAAAAATGCCATGTAATTAGCAAGAGTTTGTTTTATGATATTACTACAGCAAGATCAAGCTGAGATTATATGGATTTCTGAATGATAGTCGGAAGTTCACCAACTGGAGGAGGATTGTATTTTTCCAGGCGCATCAGTCGTCGTAGAATATCCTGGGTTTGCACTGGCCAACGGTAGACGTGTGTATTTTGTAGCCATGAAGGAACATGATTCTGAACAAATAATAACCCATTTTTAATTTAAAAAGTCAGCATCTGCAATCTGTTCAAAGTGCCAGCTGTCATGCTGTTAATAAAGTGACCATACTGTTTATTACAACTAGAATGAATCACTGATTATAATTTATTCAGCTCTCATAATTAAATCTCAATACTTCAATGCAGTTTTTAATATAATTTAGAGAAGCAATGTACTCTGGACTGGTCCCAATTAGTTCAACAAGATTTATCAGGGTTTTATGCAGGACGGTATGCCTACATTTTACTGAAATTGAACAGATATTGAAAGCAAGTTCATCTATTTATTAATTTGAGTATTAGTACATTAATAAATACAGTATCAGACTACAGGATTAACCTCTTAGCCTACAATCAACACTCTTTGGTTCTCCAGCTGCAACCTTATTTATAGCCGGCCTCTATTCAATTCAATTTCATCCAACATACATTTTCATCTCTCTCCCTAAATTCCTCTTCTCCATTTAGAGCCAGGATCTGTCTACTCCAATATTTACAATATCAATGTAACTCCAATTCCATGTCCATTCTTGTGTATTGTGGCTTCCACTTAGGCATATTCCATTTAGTTCTCTTTCATTTTTTTTCTCTTCTTGAGATCTCCTGTCTACTTTGCTTTTAACCAGTCATCCTTTCTATTCACTCTTTATTTCTTGGATTCTTATCACACAACTCAGTCATGAAAAAAGACTTCTACCTTCCCAGGAGTAGACTGGTCTTCAATAAACCTACAATCTACCTGTTTCTCTGTTTTGTCAGCATTCTCCAAAAAGGTCAATCTACCCATTTGAGACTGTTTCCTTTTGAGAAACAATACAACTACCCATCCAGTAAAGTACCAGTTTGGGGTTATTCTCATTAGACTTCTACATTTTAATCAGTGCACCCACGGCTGCTTCTGAATCGTCCCACAACTCAACAATCATTGGATTTCCCACATTTCCCTCCAGAAAGACAATTTACTCAAGGATGGCCCTACTCAGGTGTTATGAAGATGTGGGTGTACTGTACATGTAAGAAAGTTAAAAGCTGGTAGAGCTACCCAAGTGTTCTCAATACGGTAACAATGTAACACTTGGTTGAAAGCTAAATTAGCTGGTTGCCTGGAAACGACAAAACAGATTTGAATTAGGCCAATCAGTTTAAATTATACCCTGAAAAATACCAAACTCCAATCCAGTTTGAATTCAGTATTTTGACAATCTTAAAAGCCAATGACACAATCTGATGCTTTTGGGGTATAAGACAGGGGAAAATTGAACAGTTGAGAGAACTACTAAGCCACCAGCATGTAAAAAAACTGCCTGAAAAATAGCTCTCTTAAAAGTACCTTTATTGATCAGTAACCTGGGAAGCAGAATCCCCATGGAGGAAAAAAGGCGGCCAAAAGTCAGAAAACGAAAGCTACTTAGTTTTGAGGTGAGAAGTTTTGTTTTGTAAATCGCAATTGAATGTTTTATTAGACTAGACTTATAGAAGGGAAGGTTAAAAAAAAAAAGGTTAGAGGAAGAAGTTGTAAATCATTGTTAGTTAATTATTCTGTTATACTTTAAGAAATAAAGTTGATAATTTTTACTTTAACTAGTCCTTGGCCAATTTGAATTTTTACAGATTACTGCATGGGATAAATCTTTTCTGTGTCGCTAGTTTTAAATTAAGCTGTGAGTTTACTCCGTGTTGTAACAGATTGGGGACACATCCGGGATTTGAACTGGTTTAGACAGATTGGAGTAGAATTGGGAGAACTAAAATTCCCAGCAGATTTAAACACCTGCAGGTTAGTGTCCTAGATCTTTACTTTTGGTGACTTGTGGCGGATTAAATTAAAAGTGAGAGAAACAACTCTTAAAATTACTGAAGAGGATTTGAAGATGATTCTCAAATTTGCCAAGGAAGTTTAGAAAAAAAGAAAAAGGCCATACTTTTAGAATTAGCAAAGAAATTAGATTTGGGTTTAACCAAGGACAAAAGTAAAGCTGAAATTGTAAGAGAACGAGTCAAACATTGAGGTGTATCAGAGAAAGAGCCAAGTGCAGTAGAAGTAGAAAAACTTAAATTGCAATTGAGGAAAATGGAGTTAGAAGATAACAGAGAGAGAGAGGAAAAGAGACAGAGAGAAGGTTCTTTGCTGAGCAAAGAGAGAGAAGAAAAGGGAGAGAAAATTTGAACTTGTGAAGTTGCAACCTAGTCAGCAAAGTCAAGTTAACAGGATGGAGATTAGAAGAGAAGGCTGTGATAATATATTATGAGAAATATGTTGAAGCCTTCTTTATTTCGTTTGAAAAATTGGCTAGGCAGATGGAGTGGATTGAGGATTTTTGGGTAATGCTAGGCCCAACTAAACTGGTAGACAGAGCTAGTGCCACACTGTCAGATGAGGGGTCAAGAGATTATGAAGAGGTTAAACAGGCTATTTTAACTGCTTACGAATTGGTACCAGAAGCATATTGACAGCGGTTCAGAAACACAAAGAAGAAACCAGGTCAGACTTGTGTTGAGTTCAAAAGAATTTAACATAATCATTTAGATCGATGGGTACATGCCCTAAAAAAAAGATAGGACATTTGAGGCTCTAAGAGAGATTATTCTGCTGGAGGAGTTCTGAATGACTGAAGTGACACCCTGGCTTTGACTAGCATATTGCTTATTGTTGACCATTCCATTATTTTTTAAAAATCATTCCTGGGATGTGGGCATCACTGGTGAGGTCAGCATTTATCATCCACAGGGCAGTTAAGAATCAACCACATTGCTGAGAGTCTGAAGTTATATGTTACCCAGATCAGGTAAAGATGGCAGATTTCCTTCCTAATGGAGATGAATGAGCCCGATAGGTTTTATGATAATCAGTAATGGTTACATAGTCAGCATTAAGCTAACTTTGCCAGATTTTTATTGAGTATAAGAGCTGGCAATTCATGTTAAAATTGTACACAACATTGGTTTGGCTGCATTTAGAATACGGTGTCCAGTTCTGGTCGCCACATTACCAAAAGGATGTGGCTGCTTTGGAGAGGGTGCAGAGTATGAGGATGTTGCCTGGTATGGAAGGTGCTAGCTACGAAGAGAGGTTGAGTAGGTTAGGTTTGTTTGCATTAGAGAAAAGGAGATTGAGGGGGGATCTGATTGAAGTTTACAAAATCTTAAGGGTATAGACAGGGTGGAGAGAGACAAGCTTTTTCCCAGCGTGAAGGATTCAATAATGAGAGATCACACTTTCAAGGTGAGAGGTGGAAGGTTTAAGGGGGATACACGCGGCAACTACTTCACACAGAGGGTGGTGGGCGCCTGGAACGCATTGCTAGCAGAGGTGGTAGAGGCAGGCACGATAGATTCATTTAAGATGCGTCTGGACAGATGCATGAATAGGTGGGGAGCAGAGGGATACAGATGCTCAGGAATTGGGCAACAGGTTTAGACAGTAGATTTGGATCGGCTCAGGCTTGGAGGGCTGAAGGGCCTGTTCCTGGGCAGTAAAGTTTTTGTTCTTTGCAAATTTCTCCATGTGCCATTGTGGATTTGAATCCCTCTCCTCAGAGCATTACCTAGAGGTTCTGGATTACTGGTCCACTATGCCAATAATGCTTTTTCACCAAGCTCCTTGCTCCTACATGCTCTGGCCAATCACTTTGTGACATTAGGATGCTGACTCCCAAGGCCTCAATTCTTCCCACTACTCCTCTCGCATCTGTTTCTCTTCTGAACATTTCTCTTACTCAGATCTCCTTCAAAATCTAATTCGCTATTCCTCCCTCTGCACTCATTGCAATAATTTCAGGCACCTTGTTCTCTACTCGGATTTCACTTTCCTTCTCCATTTATAATCTTTGACCCCTAATTAAAGCTGTTCCTTCAAACATGCAGCCTCTTGACTTTTATATGCTCAATCACAGCAAACAGAAGCTTATATTGGATAAAATGGTTAAACATCTAAATTGCCAAATTTGTATAAAGTGATAAGGAGTTAATAATTATTTAAATGCCTGTAATTGTTTAAATGCTTACTCAAACCCGCTGCAGTGAGAACTAAGTTTTGGAAAAATCTTTATTTTTGACATTATTTTGCAGTTATATAGTCTCTATTTCACTTTCAGTGTGGAAGTGTCAATATTAATGGCTGTATAACAACTTTCAACAATTATCACCTTATCAACCTTATCCAATCAGCAAAACAAAGATGGAAAATGTAATCAATGCTGCTAATTAGCAGCATCTATTGTCAATAACCCGTTTGCTATTGCTGCTTAGTTCCTGATTACATCAAAACTTTGATTAAATCACAATTGTGAGACGAATGCTGAAGCAGGGAGGAGAATTGCTATCCTTGACAAAGGCATTTGATCGTGGAGCTTTAGCAAAACTTAGGTCAATGGCAAAATGTTGCGGTAACTGGGTAATGCCTGACAAAGCTGAAAATGTGTTGCTGGAAAAGCGCAGCAGGTCAGGCAGCATCCAAGGGACAGGAAAATCGACGTTTCGGGCATAAGCCCTTCTTCAGGAATGAGGAAAGTGTGTCCAGCAGGCTAAGATAAAAGGTAGGGAGGAGGGACTTGGGGGAGGGACGTTGGGAATGCGATAAGTGGAGGGAGGTCAAGGTGACGGTGATAGGCCGGAGTGGGATGGGGCAGAGAGGTCAGGAAGAAGATTGCAGGTTAGGAAGGCGGTGCTGAGTTCGAGGGATTTGACTGAGACAAGGTGGGGGGAGGGGAAATGAGGAAACTGGAGAAATCTGAGTTCATCCCTTGTGGTTGGAGGGTTCCCAGGCAGAAGATGAGGCGCTCTTCCGCCAACCGTCGTGTTGCCATGGTCTGGCGATGGAGGAGTCCAAGGACCTGCATGTCCTTGGTGGAGTGAGAGGGGGAGTTAAAGTGTTGGGCTACGGGGTGGTTGGGTTGGTTGATCCGGGTGTCCCAGAGGTGTTCTCTGAAACGTTCCGCAAGTAGGCGGCCTGTCTCCCCAATATAGAGGAGGCCACATCGGGTGCAGCGGATGCAATAGATGATGTGTGTGGAGGTGCAGGTGAATTTGTGGCGGATATGGAAGTGTCCCTTGGGGGGAAGTAAGGGGGGAGGTGTGGGCGCAAGTTTTGCATTTCTTGCGGTTGCAGGGGAAGGTGCCGGGAGTGGAGGTTGGGTTGGTGGGGGGTGTGGACCTGACGAGGGAGTCACAGAGGGAGTGGTCTTTTTGGAACGCTGATAGGGGAGGGGAGGGAAATATATCCCTGGTGGTGGGGTCCGTTTGGAGGTGGCGGAAATGACGGCGGATGATACGTTGTACATGGAGGTTGATGAGGTGGTAGGTGAGGACCAGTGGGGTTCTGTCCTGGTGGCGGTTGGAGGAGCGGGGCTCAAGGACGGAGGAGCGGGAAGTGGAAGAGATGCGGTGGAGGGCATCGTCGACTACGTCTGGCGGGAAATGCCTGATAAATGCAGGTAATTGAGAATGCTGGAAGCCAATCATTACAACCCCTTAGCAGTATCTTTTAATGAACCATCTTTGCCAATTCAATAGTCTTCAGGAGCAGACAGACATGTGATTTTGCTTGGAAATGGAAATGCTGCACTTCCCAAAATGCATCACCCTCATCAACACTCCTGACTATCACCTCATAAAAAAGTTATCAAATTTGTCAAACATTACCTTCCCTCGACATAATTGATTAATCAGAAATAATGTCTTTCCAATGCATTCTGTCTCCCACAATTTTTAATAATTTCCCTACTGAGGTAAGAAAGGGCAGTAATTTCCTGGCCTTTCAGTTCCTCCTTTTGTTTTGAACTAACGGGACAAGATTAGCAATCCTTTGAATCTCTCAGACCTCAACTATGGACAGAGATGACGTAAGAAGTACTGCTAATGCCCTGATATCTCTTCCTTTGCCTCTTTCAACAGTCTGGAAAAATCTCATCTGGTTCTGAAAAATTATCCATTCTTAAGGCTTTTAAACTCTCACTATCTTCCTTCTCTCAATTTCTTCCAAAATTTCAAAGTCCTCCACCCTTGATGCCTATACCTGCATTGTCCTTTTCCAGTATGAAGACCAATAAAATATTCACTGAAGATTGTGTTCACATACCAATTACCTCTATGGGGCCTACTCTTTCCCTAGCTATTCTGTTGTTTTCTATTGGGAAAAAAAAACCCTGTTTACTTTTATTCTATCTGCCAATGCTTTCTCACGCACTGTTTGCTTTCCTATTTTCCTTTCAAGGTCCCATATGCACTTTTTATACTTCCCTAGGATTGCTACTGCATTGAGCTCTTGGTATAGACTTTAAGTTCCTTTTTCTTAATTCTAACTTTTATGCACCTTATGTGCTTGACATTCAGGCTTCTTCAGTCTTGGTCCCACCTTTTGTTTTTATGGTATATTAGATAGAATACAACCTTGTACTCTCACCATGTCCTCCTTGAATGCCTCACACTATTGTGACACAGTTTTATCTTCAAGTAGCTGTTCCTCCCAATCCACTTGGGTCAAATCATAGGCTGCCTTACTAAAATGCACCTTTACCCAGTTTAGAATATTTATTCCTGACCCATCCTTATCCATCTCCATAACCATTCTAGATCAACCAAGTTAGCAAGTTTTAAGAAGGTTTGTAGCTCAGGTTGTTGGTTTGGATGTAGGTTTGCTCGCTAAGCTGGAAGCATGGCATTCCAACCAGAATTCTATCAACAAACACTGACTTGGATCTCATTTACCACCCACTGAGAAACATAACAGGAAATGACATCACCAACCCAAGGAAATCGAAACACACATACAGAGTGGGCCATACCACCAGTGCTTCATCCGGACGCTCACTGATGTTACCTAGTAGGGTGATGAAATGTCTGAAACCGAACCTTCCAGCTCAGTGAGCAAACCTACATCCAGATCTAACCGAGTTATGGTCACAATCTCAATGTTGTTTCTGATGTGCCTTTCACTTGCCTGAGCTCATTTCTGAATACTGGGTCCAGGATAGCCCCTCCCTCATTGGGCTTTCTCCCTACTGGCTAAAAGGTTTTACTGAATGCAATTTACAAGTTTTGTTCCCTCTCTCCTTGCATAATAAATTATGCTAGTCAATATTTGGGAAAAACCCCTACAATTCCTGCATTTCTTTGAAATTTGATTTCATATTTGATCTTGTCTTTCCCTGACTGTTTGGGGACCTATAGTACACACCTGACAGTAGATATTCCCTTTTGTGTTCTTTACTTCTACCTATAAGGCCTCATTTGACAATCACTCCTCATTGCTATGATTGGTTCCTAGATCAATCTTGAAACATTCCCTTTAGCTCATCTACTTTATTCTTCAGGCTCCTTGCACTAAAATATATTCAATTCAACCTAAATACACTAAACTCACTTCTTTCTTAACCAAAACTTTCCAGACTCACTTGCATTTTCACTTCTAATTTGTAGTCTCTCTACTCTGAAAGATTGATTGTCAGGATTCCATCCTCAGGTCAAACTAGTTTAAATCTACCCCAACAGCATTTGTAAATCTCCCCGGGAAGAGGTTAATCAGTCTTCTGATCAGATGTAAGCTGTCCAAATTTTACAGTTCCTACTTCCTCCATACTTACCATGTTAGCTCCTGGGAAAATAATTGGAACAAATCTGAAGTTCTTGCTGCCATTCTGAATAAATTCGTTTTGAAGCTGCAATAAAGCAACAAGTAGAAGTTTATGAAACAGCCCAGAGAACCTGTATTTTTTAAAAAAAATTTGGAAATGCATATTCCTTACAGCATTAGCAATAAAGAGTTACACTTAGTTTGTTTCACATATCTTGGAAAGAAAAATATCTCAATTTGAAAAATGATAAAGCTAGATTGAGTGAAAGCTTTTCATTTCAGGTCTCAGAAATGTTCATTAAATTTTAAGGGAGCGTTCGGCAAACAAAGTTTATCCTCTTTTCCAAGGAATTAGCCAACATCAGCTAAAGACAACCTAACATTGAGGTTAGAACGTTTTGTCTCAATTTTGTTTACAGCAAACCCGAAGTCTCAAACTTATTCCCTGCTGTCTGCTTGCATTTGCCCCAAGAAAATGTTGAGGTTGAGAAGATGGGCTACGGTGAGGATGGCAAAACAGGGATCAGTGTCCCTAGTGTTGTGAGGACACTTCATATTTAATCATTTTTGTGGACTGAGTTTGAAGAATTAAGGAGCTGTGTAGATTTTTTTTGGGAAAGGTCAATGAAAAGGACACCAGTCTTCCATGTGTGTTTGCAGGCGGGGAGTTTGTGTTTGGATTTCAATTTAAGAAAGCCTGCTACAGAACAAGCTGCTTAGCTCTAGTCTCCTGTTTCAGAAACACTTTTGCTGTGAGATCAGGGTGAAATCTGATTGTTCTTCTGGAAGAGTGACTAAAAGACCCTCTGAAGATTTTATTTCTTGACCAAACTGTATTCAGCAAGATCCCAGACTCAAAAATGTATGTAATTAGTAACTTAAGCACAAGTGCAAAAACACAAGACTAACTCAGGCACATTTTGCATCTTTTTTTGCCTTCAGGGACAGATCTTACTGAAGGCTGAAACAACTTTGGAGAAGCTAATATCCCTAAGGTAGAATCAGGATAACAAAAGATGATTGAAATCTCTTTACAGTGAGGCATGTAAATGCGTCTGTTGGCAGAGAGACAGCAACACACAGGATTAAATTAATCATAGATTTAAAAGAGAGAAAGACATGGTATGAGATCACAAAACGTGCGCTCTTTAGAACAGAAAAGTGGACAGCACTACTTGTCCACAATAAAGTTAAAAAATCACAACACCAGGTTATAGTCCAACATGTTTAATCGGAAGCACACTAGCTTTCGGAGCGACGCTCCTTCATCAGGTGGTAGTGGAGAGCTCAAACCTAACACACAGAATTTATAGCAAAAATTTACAGTGTGATGTAACTGAAATTATACATTGAAAAATTGATTGTCTGTTAAGCCTTTCATCTGTTAGAATACAGTGATAGTTTCACTTCTTTCAGGTGTAAATCACAAAACCATTTTTTTTTTTTAAAAAGTTGCATTCTCAGGTTAGCTGTTAACAATGGTGATAGCTAGACAATATGTTGAGGGTTCCCTCCTAGTTGGGGAACACTTCAGTGGTCCAGGACATTCAGCCTCGGACCTTCGGGTGACCATCCTCCAAGGTGGACTTCGGGACAGGCAGCAGAGAAAAGTGGCCGAGCAGAGGCTGATAGCTAAGTTCGGTACCCACAGGGAGGGCCTCAACTGGGACCTTGGGTTCATGTCACATTACAGGTGACCACCATTGCACTATACACACAGATACGCCTTCTCACACACACGTCCACACACCCTCTCACACACACCCCCTCACAGACTTAAGACACTCTGCACATGGGTACACACACACACACAACCCCCAACCCAGACAGACACACATACACAGACAGACAAAGACCCACATGCACACATATTTTGTAGGGTGAATTTGTACTTGCAGGATTACATTGTACTTTGCTCAAAAACTGCATGCATTCATGTAGAACTCCATTATCTCACTTTTTAGATTAGAATCAATCTAAACATCATGGCATAGACAGAGAACACAGGGGACCAATACCTTCAACATATTGTCTAGCTACCACCATTGTTAACAGCTAACCTGAGAATGCAACTTTTAAAAAAAAAGTTGTGTGATTTACACATGAAAGAAGTCAAACTATCACTGTATTCTAACAGATGAAAGGCTTAATAGACAAATGATTTTTCAATGTATAATTTCAGTTACATCACACTGTAAATTGTTGCTATAAATTCTGTGTTAGGTTTGAGCCCTCCATACCACCTGATGAAGGAGCGTCGCTCCGAAAGCTAGTGTGCTTCCAATTAAACCTGTTGGAATATAACCTGGTGTTGTGTAATTTGTAACTTTGTACACCCCAGTCCAACACTGGCATGTCCCATGATAAGTTACCATAACTCAATACGATTGCTCAAATTCTCTGTGCATTGGGTTTGGGGATAACTTAGTGATTCAAAAGCATTAAAATTATTTCTCATAATTGGAATTACCTGTTTGTAGATAAAGACTGTATTCAAAGAATGTTCATCATTTTTTATGTCAAAGTTCTGAGATGTAACAGCTTCCCAGTATTTTGGGCTGATTACAATGATGATCAGATATCCTTTCTGTGTACATGTATGAGAAATGAAGGCATTACTGTTATACTTTGAACTTTTTAGTATAATTCAGTCAATTCATAAAGCAGACTCATTATTTTCCAGGCAACTATGAATACTGTTCAAACATGGAGTCTAATTTTAAAAAGGCTAACTTACATCATTGATATATCTTTCCATCCAATCAATTTTGTTTATACTTCGAAAATTCTGCTCAAACATATCAATCTAAAAAAGAAACAAATGGTCTTATAAAAAGGTACTTGGAAGTATGACTTTGGTTTTTCTGAATTTTAAAAAACTGCATGTTCATTAATACAATAAGCATAAGTAAATTAAATTAACTTGCACTGCAGAGAGACAGGTTAAGGAAAAAAAAAGAGAATTGCCTGGATTCTTTATACTTGGTTAGATTTCATTATTCTCTTAATTCCAATGGGTCCATAGCGGGGCAGTATTGTGACAAATATTATGAAACACCACAGATGCCATCAAGATGTGTAAATGTGTAAACTTGGGTGACCCACCTGAGAGAGTATGGCTTTCTCAATGTAGTGAGTAGCCATCTTTGAGGATTTGACTGTGGGTTCAGGGACGTCTGTTGCAATTGTGTAGCACCTTGATGAGACCATTCCTGGAGTAGGGTGCACAGTTTTGGTCTCCTTACCTGAGGAAGATGTTCTGGCAATGGAGGGAGTGCAAGAAAGGCTTACCAGACTGCTTCTAGGGTGGCAGGACTGACATATGAAATCAGACTTGACTTGTAGTGACTGTATCCATGACAGTGTAGAAGAATGAGGGAGGAATTCTTATAGAAACCTATGGATTTCTAACAGGACTCAACACTGAATGGTGACCAGGGAGTCCAGAACCAAAGGTCACAGTCTGTGGATATGGAATAGGCCATTATAAGACTGAGATGAGGAGAATCTCTTCACTCAGAGCAGTGAGCATATAGAATTCTCTGCAACTGGAAGCAGTTGAGGCTAGGGCATAAGTGATTTTCAAGGAGGAGGTGGGTATATTTCTTGGGGAGAAGGGACAGGAGGTCAAAAGTATGGGGAGAAAGCTGAAATAGGGTACAGCATCAGTCGTGTGCAAATCCATCAAGTACATAAGGTATTTCTATCCTTGTATGTTCCTAAGGTAGGGGAGAAGATCAAATCAGAACTCTGATTCCCATATTATCTTTATTTTGAAGTTTTGCTATAAATATCCCCAAACATATTATGCCTGGTAAATTATTTTACAATTGAAATGTTGAGAAATTGTTAATTCTGTTAAAGAATATCATTTTCAAATTAGTTATGATTTTAAATGGAAATGTTAAACTGATAAGTAGAAACAAAGTTTAAAATTCCACTTTTCAGCACTTCCAAAGTGGGTTCTTACTCTGCAAATGCATTTTATCTAACCAAAAAAATGCATGCAAGTAAATTGCTACCAATCAATAAGTTTAGCAGATTCCAAAATTAATTTTTTAAAATGCAATCTTAAATTTGAATGTCTGACACCCAATTATACAGGTAAAAAGCTACTGGGTGGTACCAATCATGTTAGTTTGAAAGATCAGTTACAAATCTCTGACCACTGACACTGGACGGACTGCATGTTAACAATGTTAACCTGGAAGTTTAAAACACAGTAGATTTGTCTATGAAATTTTCAAACACAAGGGAGCAAAGTTCCTTATTAAATCCAAAAGAGGAGTTGCAATATGACAGCAAAGACCTACTCTGGTAAACGTATGTAACAACAGTAACCAGAAATATTTTGTCCAGACATTTAAATGGTGACTATATAAAGATTATAAATGTTTACGACAGAACTGTAATTATGCTTCTAACCCAGAGATGTATTGTGGAACAAAATTTCTAAACATGTAATCCAAACTGGCTATATAATTCCACAAGAGTATGAAGTAATAGAAATAATTGGAAATCAAGCTTATAAGAACAATCTTGTCAACCTTCAAACTTCAGAGATCAAGGACAAGAGCTGAGTGAAGGAGGGAGACAGTAGCACAACCAACCTGGGTTTCAAATCCATTCCTGATCAACAAAGCAACAAACTTGATCACCTCTTCAACATGTCTGTCATTATCTGTAGCATAAGTCACAAAGACTTTTCCTGGTAAAAGTGAAAGTGTGTATATTATGAATTCATTAGTGTTTCGGAAATTGGAAATATCAAACCCAGAATACTAACATGGAACTATGAATAAAAAAACAAAAATGCCAGAAGACTGTTGAAAACAACAGCAAGTTAATTTACCACAAAAATACTTTTCTTCATATAATCATCATGAAAAAATTAGATATCGGACAATTCAAACATTATCTTAGCTTTGTATATCTAATACAGTCTAATCTAAATGTAATTTCCAAGTTACAATGATAAAGTTAACAAAGTAAAGGCCGATTTTATTTTTCAGCTAAAGGCAATTTTGATTTATTATCAATACTTACTCTGTTCACGGGGAAGTACAAGGCTAAACGGTGCATTTGTATTTACTGGATCTGTAGGAGCAACTGCCCTGAAAATACATGAATTATGAATTAGAATGCTCAGATTAAATAATCTATATTGAATATGAAAACCATACTTGCAGCCTCCCACATCAAGCAAATTGATCTGATTAGCTAATGCTGACAATCAAATGAAAATCTGGCTCCATGTTTCATTTTTAATAAATCATATTCTAAAATTATGCACAAAGTCATTTTGCACATACATAATAATCAACATGCACACAAATCAGACAATTGCAGAAATCCTGAAATAAAAACAAAGTGCCAGAGAAACTCAGGTCTGGTAACACCTGTACAGACAGAAACAGAGTTAACTTTCGGTCCCTTGGTTTCTCCAGCTCTGTTTTTATTTTAGATCTCCAGTATCTGCGGTACTTTTATTAGACTGCAGAAAATCTGAATGCTGTCTGTTTCTATTTGATAACTGTGAAAGCAAATATGACACAAATATTTCCTTTAATTTGTAATGTGAGATTAAGATAAAGATATTAGGCACATCAAAATCTCATGAACTTTGGTTTTAAAGGGGCAATATTTGAAATAGTATGCAAACTAGAAATCCATCTTCATTGTTACATTTAATCAGTTTCCACCATTTAAGAAAAATGCATTGTTCTTCCATTCTTCCTATAAAATGAATAAGTTTACATTTCCACACATTGTACACTATTTTCCACCTTCTTCTCAACTCGGTTAATCAGTTTATGCACCTTGCAACATCTTTGCATTTTTCCCATTGTCTGCTTTTCCATTGCAGAGAACAACACAATGGACTCTATCACACCAAACCATGTGTACTGAAACAAGTATCCCAGGATTATCTATAAACCAATGTTGTGATCTCTGTTCTACAGCATGATGGCATTAAGCAGTTGATGACGACTCAAGATATAGCTGCTGGACAGTAGGTCATGAGGGAAAACCTACTGAACTTCCCTCAACAATTGCAGATACAGGTGTCACATCTTGTGGTTAAATACAATTCTGCTGATTGCACACAGTACATCATGGATGCCCGTTTTGAGTTACCAGATCTGTTCAAAATTTACACAATTTAGCATGGTGGTGATATAACACAACACAATGGAGGGTATTCTCAATGTGAAGATGTCATTTTATCTCCACATGGACTGAGCGCCACACAGTGCTGTCATGGTAACTTCATGGTCCAGCTCATCTTTCATTCTGCCATCAAGCCAGGGGATCAACGCATGTTCAATGAAAAGTGCAGGAGGGCATCCCAGAAGCAACATCAGGCACACAAAAACCTGGTGCACCTACCACACAGGATTATTTGCATGCCAAAGACAAACAAAGTACGCAAAAGACAGTTGAAAAATGTGGCGCTGGAAAAAGCCTTCATCAGGCTAAAGCCCAAAACATCGACTCTCCTGCTCCTCAGATGCTGCCTGTCCTGCTGTGCTTTTTCCAGCTCCATACATTTCAATGGACTCTGCAGCATCTGCAATCCTCACTTTCTCCTAGCACAATGGATGGAGAGAAGCAATCTCAACCAACAAACAAATCAAATCCAAGCTCCACTATATTGCCAACATCCAGTCATGAAAGATGAAGGCTGGTAATTTAATAAGTGAACTGAAGAGATGGCTCCACAAAATACCATGATCCTCAGTTAGGAGTTGACCACACATGGGAATCAATACAAAAACAAAAATATTGAAACATTTGCAACCATCTTCAGAGGAACCAAACAGATAATCCATTCACCTGTGAGCAAATCAGCAGAACTGTATTCAACCACAATGTAACAGATGCATCTGCAATTGGTGAGGGAAGTTCAATAGGATTCCACCCCCCCCCCAACCCTGGTTCTCTCATGACCTACTGCTGACTCTCTCCAGCAGCTATATCTCGAGTCGTCATCAACTACTGAAGCTCGATAAATCCGAGTCACAAGTTATTTTGCAGATGGAATGGAGTGCAACAGAACTAAGTGAGCAGCTTTAACTTATTAAAATTAAGAACACACCTTCATTTACATCAACAGACTTGAGGTTGAAAGGGTGGAGAGCTTCAAGTTCCTCAGAGTGATGGTAACCGACAATCTGTCCTTGACTTCCCATAAAATTGTGACGGTCAAGGTGGCACAACAATGCCTCTTCTTCCTCAGGCAGCTCAGGAAATTTGACATGTCCATAACAACCTTCACCAACCTTTATAGATGTACAATTGATAGTATACTGTCTGGGTGCATAACGGGTCAGGCAGCATTTGAGAAGCAGGACAGTCAATGTTTTGAGCATAAGCCCTTCATCAGGAATGAGTTTATACCCAAAACGTCGACTCTCCTGCTCCTCAGATGCTACCTGACCGGCTGTGCTTTTCCAGCACCACACTTTCTCCTTGTTGCATTATGGCCTAATATGTCAAATGCTCTGCCCAGGATCGCGGGAAGAAACTCAGAGGGCAGTGTGCACAGACCAGACCACCACAGGAGCCGACTTTCATCCATGAACTCCATTTACATTGCTTGCTGTTGCGGAAAGGCTGCCAACATCAAAGACCCTTCGCATCCTGGTAATATTTCCTCCAAATTCTTTCATCAGGCGGATGATACAGTAACAGGAACATATAGGTTCAGGGACAGCTTCTTCCCGGCTGTTGTTGGGACTGTTGAATGGACTCTCTAGCCTCAAATAATGCTGATCTTGCTAAAGATGACCTCTCTTGTACGCCCTGTGCAATGTTACCTGTATGACTTGTGTCCTTTTGTTCTGCGCATTCTTGCTTACTATGGTCTGCCTGTACTGCTCGTGAACAAAGCTTTTCACTGTATTTCATTACACGTGACAATAAATAAAATAAAATCAATTTAAATGGTAATCTTCGGCCAAAGCAACTCACTCCATGCGATATTAAGAAACAGTTCAAGGCACTGAATACCACAAAATCCTGACAATTGGTTGGAGTCATACCTAACAAATGGGAAGATAGCTATGGCTGTTGGAGATCAATCATCTCAGTCCTGGGGATCACTGCAGGAGTTCTTCAAGACAGCATTCTAGGGCCAATTATCTTCAGTTGCTTCATTAATGATCATCATTCCATGATAACATAAGAAATATGGATGTTTGCTGAAGATTACACAACATTCAGCTCTAATCACAGTTCTCCAACTACTGAAGCAGTCCATATCCATATGGAGCAAGACCTGGACAATATGCAGGTTTGGGTTGACAAGTAGGCAATGACCATCTCCAACAATGTAGAATTCAACCATTGCCCCTTGGTGTACACTGGCATTAACATCATTGAATCTCCCATTAACAACATCCTGGGTGATTACTACTGGCCAGAAAATCCTGTCTACAAGGCACAAGTCAAAACTGTGATGAGCCCACTTGCTTGGATGTAATCAGCTCCAACAATATTCAAAAGGTTCAATGCTATCCAAGACTAAGCAGTTTACTTGATTGTCACCTTTCCAAATCTACGATGCCGACAGGCTAGAAGAACCAGGGCAGTAGATGCACAAGAACACGGTCATGTCCAAGTTTTGCTCCACATCACACATCATCCTGATTTGAAAGTATGTCTTCATTCCTTCACTGATGTGATATGAAAATCCCCAAACTCCCTTCCTAGCAGCACAGAGTGTCCCCATAGCAGTGCGTGAAAGAAACTCAATCATCTTATCCAGCGCAATTAGGGATGAGCAATTAATGCTGGCCTAACCAGTCACCCACACCCCACAAAAGAAAGAAAGATGAAACCCACGCACCTTGTGATTCTCATTGATTATATCTACTTCCTGTATATAGTACTCTAATATAAAACTTCAACCACTGATTAATCAATCTTTCCAAAGGTCACAAAATCTGACCTAAATAGTAATGTTGCCAACACATCAAATTTCAAGATATTAACAGCTTTTTTCCATTAGAGAGAATTAAGAAGTGAGGAAAATACTTCAAAATGTCTACCTCTGAAATGAAACATTTCCAGGACCATTTGGAGGATTGAAACCTGCAATTAAATTCAAATGTTAGAGGTTACACAATGTGAACTAGTGGTTTTCAGAGCAATCATAATAAGGCATCTACTGAATGATTCTGTTCATAAGATTAAAAGGTAGCTTTGTTTCTGTTCTCACTTCTTAAATGCAAATCCATGGTTCGAATAACTGACATTGTTCCCACCGCCATCTCAATCTTTAGAGATTTTGCATTCTGTCTTTGCATCCTAAGTGTTATCAATGTAAAACTAAACCTTATTATTCCCATAAAAATGATGTTTTTTACCCTGAACTAGTGCACCTGTACACTACCACTAGTATTTTCTGTTAAAAATAGATGTGTATGTTGGAGCATAATTGAGAATGAAGTAACTGAAAAATCATTGAAAGTAACTTAACTATTATAAGTATCTTCTACAATTACAAGCTGGCAGTTAGATAGATACCTGCATCATCATTTGAATAATGCTTAAAAGAGACAATTTAAAAAAAATTGACTTGTACTTAGCAGGGCAAATGCAAATTTATCTCGGGCAAGACCAAAGTCATCGATTTAAATGGATGTAAAGTGTGAAGTTTAAGTTAACATTTTACTCATGGACAGAGTTAGATTGTAGCTTTTCATTGTAATTGATCCATATAGTTTTACCTCAACTCAAGAATAACTGCCTTTACGACTGAACTTGGTGTTGATTAAGGGCTTTGTTATGCTCAATTTCATCTACATGGAACTACTACAGCAGATTGCAAACTTTGAAATCAGAACAGAGAAATGGAAGGAATTTAAGCTAATTCATATGGAGTGTTTTATCCGCTGCATTGTGAATCATTGGTAAGTTATGAACAAAAACAAAATCCACTCCTTCAAATGTGTGCTAAAACTTAATCTCCAACTGTCTTCAAAAGTACATTGTGTGTCAAATGGCCTAAAATAAATCACGATCCTTTCTAAATGTAATTCCATAATAGTTATGAGTGAAAGTATGCCAGTAATTAGGACAAGTAAGATGGGGACTAGCAGTATTACAAATGGGACCACTTATCTAATGTCAATATATACAGGTCACTTGGTAGTATAAAGCTTGAATATTGCTGAACAAAAAACATGTTGCCCAAGCTTTTCATCCTGGACTCAAACACAAGAATGCCACATTTCAGAAGATCAGAACAATTTATTGTACAGGAGAAAAGGAATGTTGAATTTGTTAGCAAGAGTGGGTCATGTCTTTTTATGGCGAGTTGATGTTCATGTGTCCTGGTGGCTAGTTTTCTGCCTGTTTGTCCAATGTAGTGTTTGTTACAGCTCTTGCAAGGTATTTTGTAAATGTATCCTTATCACTAGTATCTTTACATACAGATTAGGAAGGACACCAGTTCAACTGGAACAACACATCAATCCTAGGACAAGCCAAACAGAGACATGCACGAGAGTTCCTAGAAGCATGGCATTACAACCGGAACTCTATTAACAAAAACATTGACTTGGATCCCATTTACCAACCCCTGAGAAAAAGGAACAGGAAATGACATCATAGGAAATGATGTCACAAACCCAAGGAAACCCACGCACAAATAGAAAGGGGCTACACCACCAGAACTTTATCTGGAGGCTCACTGAAGATGTTACCTAGTATGGTGACGAAACATCTGAAAACTAACCTTTCAGCTCAGCAAGCAAACCTTCATCCAGAACCTCAACCTGAGCTACAAATCTCAAAACTCGATGAAAGATTTATTTTATGCAAGAAATGGTAGTACTCAGTACAATGGTGAGCAAAAATTCAACAGTTGTCAAAAAGGGGAACTAGATATACATGAGAAGGAAAGAAAATTGCAGGTAGATGCTGAAACAGAAGATAAGTGGTACTAACTAGATTTCTCTTTAAGGAACTGGCATAGACCAAATGGGATAAACAGCGTCTTTCTGTGCTGTACTACAATGGCTATTGAGACTAAACTCAGGATAACAAGGTGAATAATTTACCTGTGACAGAAGCAAAATTAAACCAGGAATTTTGTGTATTCTAACAAGAGTAATGAAGAAAATAATGAGATTTAACATAGATAAACCCAAGGTTTTTGCGAGGTGTGAGAGAGGAGATTACTAGCCACTGGAGATGTCCTGGAGGACTGGCGAGTAGCTAATGTTTTTCCTCCATTCAAGGAGGGAAATAGGGATAATCCAGGAAACTATAGACCGATAAGTCTCACATCAGTGGTTGGGAAGCTACTGGAGAGAATTTTTCGGGATAGGGTTTACACACATTTAGAAAATGTACAGTTCTATTTTATAAAGAAATCCTAATAGCCTAATCATTTTCACCCTATTGCTATTAAGCATTAACAAGAAAATTGCCAAAATCTGTCAAACTACTCTTCATTAAGAAATTATGACTTTGGTCTGGAAAAATACTAATATCATTCCTTTTATTTATAAAAAAGGGAGAGAAACTTGGTTTCTTTTATGCCTGTCAATTGAAAATCAGTTGTGGAGTGATTGAACAAATGAGATATTATTCAAAACCAATGTGCAAGTTCAGTCTTACCAAGATAGTTGACTTTTTTTTTCAGGTGGACATTGATAAGACAGATAGATAGCATGCATGGACATTTCACTCTAAAAAAACTTCAAGAGGTTATGGAACAACATCAAATATTTAGAGAAAATATCACACAGATGTGCAAGTAGCTTATCGTCTTGGCTTTGATTGGTTGACATGTAAGGGAGAGTGGAGAGATGGCATATGTACCTCTACCAGTTGAATGTGAACACCAAGAATCTGCTTTGTGACCTCAAGTTTTCAACATATTTTTCATTTACTTGGATGAAAGAACAAAAGAGGCTGCAGATAGTACTTATTTACCAGGATAGTAAATTGTTTTAATGGGAACCAGAAGTTACAAATGGTATAGGTACGATATTATAGGTACAGGTGGCATAGTGGTTAGCACTGCTGCCTCACAGTACCAGAGACCCGGGTTCAATTCCCGCTTAAGGCAACAGTTTGTGGAGTTTGCACATTCTTCCAGTGTCTGCATGGGTGTGCTCCGGTTTCCTCCCACTGTCCAAAAATGTGCAGGTTAATTGAATTGGCCATGCTAAATTGCTCGTAGTGTTAGGTGAAGGGGTAAATGTAGGGGAATGGGTCTGAGTGGGTTGCTCTTTGGAGGGTCAGTGTGGACTTGTTGGGCTGAAAGGCTTGTTTACACACTAAGTAATCTAATCGAAACATAATTGGCTCATTTATGTTCTAGCCCCCTCAGGGTGAAGGTCAAAGGATGAAAAGTTATGTTCCACCTAATGGAGAACATTGCTGGACCCCATTTGGTCTACTGCATTCAGTTCAGAATACCTCAGCAGAGGAAGAATTGAGAGTGTTCACCACAGATTCACCAGAGTAAAACTGGAGCTGAAAAAAATTAAAATTGAGGATGCACTGCAAAGTTTTGGCTTGTAGTCCTTTGGATATTCAACGTTAACAGATGCTATGACTGTTAGGGTGGATAGGGAAATAATTTCTTACAGTGGGAGAAGTAGAAAACATTAGACAGTACAAAGACAACTTCTCACACAGTTTATGGAAATCCAGAACTCCCTTCTCTACTCATGCTACCCTTAGAACAACTATTAAAGCTCAGTAAACTCAAAGTTTAAAATCTGAGGGGTATACATTTCTGATAGACAAGGGCATTAAGATTTTGGAACAAAAATAGATAGAGGGAATTGAGGTAGAGATTAGTCATTGAATTTTAATTGAATTGTGGGATAGGTTTGAGGGATCAAATGGCCTATTTCTGTATCAATTTAGTCAGATTAAGTAGCGTGCAAAACTGAATTGAGTTTTATGCGAGCGAGTAACAGACTAAGCATCTGATCCTTAAAGGCATAGCATGCTGACGTACTTAAGCTTGTGGCTCTTATCTACTAGTTTGTGCCACTTGAATTTGTGTCTTTGCATCATTATCATTCTGATATACAGATCAAAGACTCAAGAGCAGCTAATTAATAGGAAATTATTTAAACTTTATATGTCATCTCCAAGGTTTCAATGCACAAATCAGCAAGCCACTGATAGCAACATTTTGCACACTCGTACAGATATCGTTTTTAAAATATCAAAAGCCATTCATCCCAAATACTTATTAATTAGAACATATATAAATAACTGCTAAGAGGAAAAAGGCAAATCAGATATTAGCAAGCGATTTAGTCAATTTTCAAGGTATCACGAGATGATTAACACAGATGCTTTTAAGAGTAAGCTAAATAAACACAAGGAGGAAAAAGGAATGGAAAGATCAGATGATGGAATAAGTGGAGTGGAACATAAAGATTAGTATAGACCTGTTAGGTTAAAAGGCCTGTTGCTTGTTAAGAGCTTTCATGGATTTGTTCAGTCAAGTTGCATCTGAGTAGGCTGCCAAAACCAATTTAACAGAAAGGTAATGTAGTCAACTATGCAGATAGTTGATAAATAAGCTCATAAAAGGCATGCTGGATAGCAGAGGTGTTTGGCAGAATGGAATTATAAAAGAACAGATGGAGCTTTCATTGACAAACAAGAAACGGATTAAATGAGTATTGTTGGGTTAGAAATGTTACCACCTACATTTCAGTGATGGGTTTACTTCTATTCTCATGTGATTTGTCCCTTCATTCAAAGAACATAATAATGGTGAAATGTTGACAACAGAAGAGTAGCAAACAGTGAGGTAGACTAATCAGCTTTAGAAAGGTAGGAATGAGAGCTAGGTAAACAGAGGTAAAAACAATGACTGCAGATGCTGGAAACCAGATTCTGGATTAGTGGTGCTGGAAGAGCACAGCAGTTCAGGCAGCATCCAAGGAGCTTCGAAATCGACGTTTCGGGCAAAAGCCCTTCATCAGGAATAAAGGCAGTGAGCCTGGAGCGTGGAGAGATAAGTTAGAGGAGGGTGGGGGTGGGGAGAAAGTAGCATAGAGTACAACGGGTGAGTGGGGGAGGGGATGAAGGTGATAGGTCAGGGAGGAGAGGGCGGAGTGGATAGGTGGAAAAGGAGATAGGCAGGTAGGACAAATCCGGACAAGTCATGGGGACAGTGCTGAGCTGCAAGTTTAGAACTAGGGTGAGGTGGGGGAAGGGGAAATGAGGAAACTGTTTGTGGACTTCAACAGTTTCCTCATTTCCCCTTCCCCCACCTCACCCTAGTTCTAAACTTGCAGCTCAGCACTGTCCCCATGACTTGTCCGGACTTGTCCTACCTGCCTATCTCCTTTTCCACCTATCCACTCCACCCTCTCCTCCCTGACCCATCACCTTCATCCCCTCCCCCACTCACCCATTGTACTCTATGCTACTTTCTCCCCACCCCCACCCTCCTCTATCTTATCTCTCCACGCTCCAGGCTCACTGCCTTTATTCCTGATGAAGGGCTTTTGCCCGAAACGTCGATTTCGAAGCTCCGCCGTGCTCTTCCAGCACCACTAATCCAGAAGCTGGGTAAACAGACACAATTTCTTCTTAAATGAATGCAAGGTGAGGGAAAGCAAGGACTGAGAGTATGAATTCAATGCAAAGGGACACAAATGTAGGTAAACAAAGACCTGTGGTGAATGGCTTGCATCAGTGGTGGCACACTTACCTTGGAAGCTTGGGTTACTAGTTTAAGATTCAGTTGAAGGACCTAATACAGGCTAATGCTATCAAGGAATGTCATGTCTAGATGCAGTCTGTGTGATGTGACATTAAATTAAATCAAGGCCATGCCATCAGAAATGTTCATAAAATTAGTACAGTAGTCATAGGGAAGTTCTCCCTGCAGTCTGAATGACAACAGAAATGGCCATGTAATCTAGCTTAAGCACAAATTATCCACTGTGGCTGACTACAAAGAATAACAACTACACTTTGGAAATACCTGATTAGTTGCAGAAAACATTCACATATGCTGGGGGTAGGAAAGCTGCAGAGTTAAACACTTTGTATGTTGAGGAAACTTTTTTAAATATACAAATACTTCACCTATTTGCTGTGCATGGGAATGTGACACAAGATTCTCCAAATCACATCTGTTCAGCTTGTTTAGCAGTTACTAAAATAAATTTACATTTATTTAATGCTAAAACATACTTCATAATGAATGCAACTCTAATCCCTCAATGTCAACGCACTGAAGAAGGAAGGAAAAAGCACAATTAACCTGGTGTCCCATAAGGAGGGAAGTCGACTCTGCCCAGAGGCGTAGGAGGAAAATGGCCAGGTTCAGGAACATACACAGAAACCCTAGGTCGACAAGGGTTTTGAGGCAGAGGGTGACCGGGTGGTTGAAATGGATATGACTGCAAAGGAAACCCGGGTTCAAGTTGCGATAGTCCAAGGCTGCTGTGCAATGAGGTTGGCAAGGGTGGTCTAAAACTCCCACTCAGCGATACGTCGGTCATGCCAGTATTTGAAAACCAGTTGTCAGATTTGTACGTATAACAATCTCCACAGTTGGAAACACAGGGAACATGCCAATTTTCAACGTGTCCTGTAGGGGAACTGTAAGGATATTCCTTTGGCTGGGTTGCAGCAGTAGCAGCAGCATAACTCTTAATATTCTCTGCAGAATGTGATGGGAGCTGCGAAAATTGTCCAGAATAATTCGAGAATCCTCTATCGTTGGAGCATCTATTCTTTGGCATTGGACCAGCTGCAAAGTCAAAGGATTTGATCTCTGATGTTAAGAGAGAGTTCTCGCTGTCTGTTTCATCATTTTCCTCTGGTCTGTTTTTTGATGATTTTGCATACTCTTGTGAAGGTTTTAGAAACCTGTAGACATTTGAAAAAAAAAACATTATGCCACACCTCATCCACAAATTGTTAAAACTGTTTTTTATTTGCAATGTGCAGGTAAAAGCTAAATTATGTAGTTTATGCTGGAAACAAAAATAACAGAATTATGCTCAACTTTGGTTTTAAAAGCCGAAATATTTGGAGATGAGAAAAGTTGTTCAACAGTTTCGAATTCAGAGAAAAAGAAATGGAGTGCATTGAGTCTTGATTTCAAAATGAATCGAGAAAGGATGCTCAAATGAATGAGAAGAAATAGATTAGATAAGCACTAGCCATTGTAACAGTGATAAGTTAGAGTCAAAAATATTTTCTGAGCATGTTTGGTATTTTGACCAAATGACAATAGGAGGCTGGCATGATTAAAAACAAAATGTGCTTCTTTTCCTACAGTGGAAAGGTGACCAAGGGAGAGAGTCTGTACCAATAACCACATGGACAGTACTATGCAAGCACGGTGAAAGTGGGTATTACAGATGCTGGAGATTAGAGTCAAGATTAGAGAGGTGCTGGCAAAGCACAGCAGGTCAGGCAGCATCTGAGGAGCAGGAAAATTTATGTTTCGGGCAATTCCTGATGAAAGGACTTTGCCTGAAAGGTAAATTTTCCTGCTCCTCAGATGCTGCATGACCTGCTATGCTTTTCCAGCACCACGCTAATCTTGACTCAGTACTCTACAAGCATCTACTGAATAATGTAGAATATTGCCTAGATATATCACAAGTATAAAGAATCAAAAGCAGGAAGAGGGCATTTGGCCAGTAAAGCCTGCCAGCCATTCAACAAGATCATGGCTGATCTGCCACAGCACCTCATAGCCCTCAACTCCATAATATTTCAAAAGTGTACTTGCCTCCTCTTTAAATACTTAGAGTAACCTAGCCTTCACAATGCTGTGGAAGAGAACTCAAGACATTCACTGCCCCCTGAGAAAAGAAGCTCCTATGCACCTCAGTTTCAAATAAGAGCATTCCATTATTCTGTAACTGTCTCCTAGTTCTAAATTCCCTCACTAGTGGAAATATTTTCTCAAAAGCTACTTGTCAAGGTATCTCAAAATCTTGCATGCTTCAATAAAAAGCACCCCTCATTCTTCTAAACACAACTGAATCAAAGTCAAATATGCTGAGCCATTCTTGCTAAATTAACCACTTCGTCCCAGGGATCAGCCTAATGAATCCTTTTTGAAAGGCCCTCAATGTCAGTACATCCTCTTTTAAATGAGGTCTAAGACCATGCAACAAGGTTATCCTACTTTTAATCTTTAACCCCTCCCCTTGCAACAAAGGCCAAAATTCGATTTGCTTTAATTACTTGCTCTTAATTATCTGCCATTTGTTTGCCCACTCAATCATCTTATCCATATCCCCTTGCAAATAACTTACATCCTCATCACAAAATGCTATTCTAGCTACTTTTGTGTCATTAATAAGTTTGGATATATTGCACTCTTCCTTCAAGTCCTTAATATGGAATGTAAATAGTTGAGGTCATAGGACTAACCCTTGCAGCGATTGTTGCAGATTTCCAACCTGCAAAAGACCCCTTAATCCCAACCCTGTCTATGTCAACCAAACCTCAATCCAAGCTAATACATTACCCTCAATACTGTGAACATTATATTTTGCAATGATCTTTTATGTGGCATCGTATTAAATGCCTCCAAATACGCTATATCTACCAGTGCCCCATTATCAACTCTGCTAGTTATATCCTCAAACGATTCTGACAAACATTTCATACATGATTTCCCTTTCACAAAACGGTGTTTGATTACATTAAGCTTAAATTCTTAATATTGAAACCTAGCATTTTCCGAAGATGTTGATAAGGCCTCTTCTGCAGTACTGTGCACAGTTCTGGCCGCACTGCTATAGGAAGGATATTATTAAATTGGAGGGGGTTCAAAAAGATATTGCTTGGAACAGAGGATTTGAGTTATAAGAAAAAAAAGGCTAGATAGGCTGGGTCCTTTTTCATTAGAGCATAGGAGGCTGAGGGGGTGACCACATACAGATTTATAAAATCATGAGGGGAATACTTAAGGTGAATAGTGAGGGTCTTTTCTCTGGAGTGGGGCAATTCAAAACTAGGGGACATATTTTTAAGGTAAAGGAGAAAGTTTTAAAAAATACATGAAGGGCAACTTTTAAAAAATATATTGATTGTGGTTAGTGTGTGGAATGAACTGCCAGAGGAAGTGGTGTATGCAGGTATAGTTATGTTTAAAAAGATATTTGGATAAGTACATGAATAGGAAAGGTTTGGAGGGATATGGGCCAAATGCAGGTAAGTGGAACCAGTTTAGTTTGGACACCTAGTCAGGCATGGATTAGTTTGACTGAAGGGTCTGTTTCCTGATCATATGACTCTTCCATGTTAGAGAAAAAAGCAGAACAAATACAGTTAGGAAACAATCAACTGGTTGTGCATCATTTCAACGTCGGGGGGGGGGGGGGGGGGGGGGGGGGGGGGGAGGCGAGGAAAAAAAAAGGGTTGATTGGTGATTGGCGATCTAATAAAAGTCTTCCAAATTATGAAAGGTTTCTGGTAGACAGCGGATATAGAAATATTTCCCCTTCTGGGGAAGAGCATTTGTGAACAAGAAACAAGAATAGGCTCCTCGGCACTTTGAGCATACTCTGCCATACACTAAGATCATGGCTCATTTAATTTTAATTCTACACTTCTGCATACCCCGCAAAGGGAAAAATAGACAGCATAAACAATAGGAGACACCTATGGGGGGTAAAATATACATTTTTGGTTTTCTGTAATCAGAAATACGTATTAAGTTCAATTTTTTAAAAAGCTGGAATGCAAAAGTAGTTCCAGTAATGGTTGACATGAGACATCACATGTTAAAACTTATCCACTCACTAATGTCCATTAGAAAAGGAAACTGCCATTCTTACCTGGCCTGGCTTACATGTGATTCCAGATCCTCATGCCACCTTCTTCCTTACTCATTGAAGTAGCCTAGCAAGCCACTCAGCTCAAGGACAATTCGGGATCAGCAACAAATGCTAATCTTGTCACAGTCAAAGAATACATCCAAAAAAAAAGTATGTTTTCTTTGTTACCGAAAAAATATCAAGTTAGAAAGTGAAATTATCAGCTATCTTTAATGTGAAGTCGACTTAAGAGAGAAAGTTTCAATGGAGGACACACTGAACCTTTGAGAGTGACTGAAGACAATGGCTTTGGTCTCACAAATAATTTAACTGAATGGAACTATAGTCCATCTAAGGCTAAATATCCGATAAACAATTTGTAAATACTGTCAGTGAAGGAGATCAGAAAAGTTGAGCTGGGCATTATCAGTTTGGAGGTTTACCTCATGTCAGTGATAGCACACCAACTGCCTGCACTTGAGAAAAGTAATAGCCCAAGGACAAAACAATTTTGATGACCAATGCAAAATCAACACACTGGTGACCCCCTGAGCATAACAATGGAAAAAAAAGTAATTGGAATAATTAAGATAACTGTGGCAAAAGCTGCAAAAGAGATGAAGAGAGGATATGCTCAGAGGCAGATGTAATTTTTGTTGTTCATTTGTGAGAAATGGGTGTCACTGGCTGGGTTGGCATTTATTGCTTATCTTGAGTTAACTTTGAACTGCAGATGCTGGAAATCAAAAACAAAAATAGGGTTCAATAATTTTAGGGCGTGAGCACCTTCTGCCATGACCTTTCCCCAACCCCACACAACAGGCCTTGTCATCACGTGGGCCGCTATTGCAACCAACCCATTGGCAGCTGCCTTCTTAAATGACCTACTAAAGCGCTCAGGATAAGGCAACAGCTTACCTTCAGTTAGAGATGGATAACAAATGCCAATTTGGCCAATACCACCCATTTCCCGAGAATGAACAACATTTTGGTGAGTTACAATTGTCACTTCCCACTTTTGAGTCTCCATACATCTTCCCACCGGCCTGTCTCTCCTATTTGTCTGACTACGGGCACCATGCAGGCTCACTGAACCTCTTGTATAAGAGCTCCCACCACAAAACCGCAAACAAAATACTCAACCACTGGGGAGCTAACATTTATCAACTGAATGCATCAACATTTATAGGTGTCTGATCACATCACAGTCAGAACACTGTGTTCAAATTTTCAGAAATATTTGAAATCAGAGTCCTACCCAAAATACACACACACACAAAATCAATGTAAACAGGAAACATTGAGTATGTGCATCTGTTGTGCAACTGGTTTTGTTCACAAGCAAAAGATTTACTTTGGCCCCACAAAAACTAAAATTCAACACAATGCATAGAAGTTTTATTTATACTAGTAGCCAACAGTCATTTGCTAAAATTGAAACATTAGAAACAGAAGCAGTTGATCATTCAGCCCCTCCAGCCTGTTCTGCAATTCACCAAGATTACAGCTGATCTGACTGTGGCTTTAACTCCACCTACATATCTGCCCAACATTAGTACAAAAGGTACATCATGAGCAAACAACAGATGATAATCAAAACTAAACTTGAAACTCTACACAGTCTCATTCTAATCTTGACGTACCTGCCCCAAAATTCACATTCCCAGTGCTGATTCCTTTTTTTATTACAAAACAGGAATGTAAAGAATCCAATTTTGTTGCTTCGAAGAACTTATTTTCTCTAAGCCATGTCAAATCTATTACTTATTCCTCTTGCTGTGATTATCTGCTGCGAACGTGGTTTTAAAAATGCAAAATCACTTTCAGGAACATCCTAGACATGGTATTGTTGTTGATCATTCAATTGCTGACAGGAAACACAACCACATTCATTTCCCTCCCTACAAACACCTTTTCACTATTACAAGAATCCAAAAATGTTTACCAGGGCTCAGCTTGCCTGCATTTATCCAGTAATCAGTTAGTAAAACTGATTTGAATTGCAACACAATACTCAACTAATTAGCTCTGTTTAAAGTCAGCCTCTGATCTTAAACTAAAGCAAAGTATCGCCCAAGAAGTGCATGTTAACTGCCCACATTTCCTGTTTCTTCAGTAAGGCCAGTTATCTCATCAGTATTTTAAATAAGTGATTCTAAGGAGATACAAATAATTGGAGCGATCATATCAGGATGTTTCAGACATGAAATTTGTAAACGGCCCTGAGTTGAGTTATCTTCAAAGGAAGATGGAACACAAAATTGGGACAGCCTGCTTCACAGGAAATAATCTTCTTTTATTGTGGAAAAGATTATTAAATACTAAGAGTAAACAATAAAGATGAAATTAGTTTAGCATTTCTTAAAGTAAAATGAATGTAAAACAAGATTTGAAATTTGCACATTTATGCATGGAACAAGTGATCCTGTCAAATCTGCAGCACAGATAAATGAATTTATTTTAAAATGTGGTTGATCATAAGGAATCGGAATGGGAGTAGACTGTCCAGCTCCTTGAACCTGCTCGGACAAGGATCATGGCTGATGTGACATTTCTCACATTCACTTTACTGCTCTTCCCTGGTAACACTTGGTTCCCCTACTGATCAGGAATCTATTTCAACAAATCTACACAAAGACTCTACCTCCATAGCTCTGTGGCAAGGAGCTCCAAAGACTCTCAACCCGCTGATTAGGAGATGCCTCTTAATATCACTCTTAAAATAGCCCCTCTTTGCTCTGAGATGATGTCCTCTGGTCCTAGACTCTCCCATGTGGGGAGACATCCTCTCCGCATTTACCCTGTCAAGCCCCTTATGAATTCTATATATTTCAATGAGATCACCTGTCATTTTTTCTAAATTTCAATGAGTCCCAATGTGTTTGTCGAACAAGCAAAGGATAATCTTGCCATATGGGGACCATCCTAGTGAACTTTCTTTGAACTGCCTCCAAAATGAAAGATAACTATTCACGGTACTCCAGAATTGATCACCTACAATATAATCTCCTTGGAATGAGGGCCAACATCCCTATTAGCCTTCTGGTTTCCTGCTGCACCTGTGTTTCAAACCTCCAAGTCCCTGCAATTTTTCTCTATTTACACACTGTCACTTTGTTCTCCATTCCAAAATGAACAGCTTCACATTTTCCAAAAACTATACTGCATTTGCCCACTTATTCAAATCTCTGTAACCTCTCTCAAGTGTTTGAATCCTCATTGCATCTCGTCCATCTATTTTTATGTCATCTGCAAACATGATGCATGCACTTCCTTCCTCCAAGTCATTAACATATATCTTAAACAATTGTGGTCCTAGCACTGATCCCTGTGGAAATCCACTGAAAACCAAACTTAAAAAAAAAACCCATACTTGTTGTTTCCTGCCATTTAGCCAATTCTTTACAGATGAAGCCTTTACTCATTGGATTTTAGAAGAATAAGCAAAGACCTTATTGAAACATGCAAGCTTCTTAGCAGGTATGGGGGGAGGTTATGTCCCCTTGAGGGAGACTCTAGGACCAGAGGGCATAATCTCAGAATAGAGGTTCCCATCTAAGACAGATGAATTTCTTCTCTGAAGCTGAATTAATCCGTGAAATTATCTACCTCAGAGAGCTGTAGAGGCTGGCTCATTTGATAAATTCAAGGCTGAGACAGATTTTTAACCATTAACAGAATCAAATGTTATGGGGAAAAGCAGGAAAGTGAATTTGAGGATAATCAGATCAGCCATGAGATCATTGAATGACAGGGCAGGCTTGAGGGGTAGAATGGCTTACTTCTGCTCCTATGTCTTGTGGTCTCATCATTCAACTCCAACAGTAGAATTTATGGTGCTTGCCCAGAATTCCCTCAGCACTTCAAGATCTCTCATTTTTTGGAATTCCAAGAACAATTACAGTACAAAATCCAGACTGACTTGAGCACCAAGAAATTTAATAACGTCATCCAATTTACATATCCACCACCTTGGCCATGTCACTCAAAATCAAACTAGTTTCGATGAATGACGCTCTGCATTCATGACAAGTGTTTAATATTAAATCCATGAAGATGCTCTGGTTTCTTTCTGCTTTATCGTTGCTATTTCAACTTCATTAGTATTACACATGATAATTTCAAGACTCAATGGGTCACAGTGGAAAATTGTTTGGGAAGTAAGGTTGCAAGTTTAAAGCTTTTAATCGCATCTGGCTGTTTTGCTGTTGAAAAATGGCTTACTTAGCTTGGAAGTTTCTCACTGTGTCAGTCTGCATTCTGAAACACTAAGCACATACACACACACACACACATATATATATATGGAACTGTTCAATACATTTCTTTTTGTTCTGTTGAACAAGTAGAATTGCTTTTTAAAATATGCACTTGTCTGAAATTTGCTGGTTCTAATTTTTATGATGTTAACTCTCATTTGACGGTCATTGTCAACAAGTTAGAAACCTCAAAGAAAGAGGAAGAGGAAATTAAAACAAATTTACAAATACATACTAGATCTACAATCATGCAATAAAATCTACCATCTGACTAAATTCCTGTTTCATCATATACTTTTCCTATTTCTCTGTCACAAAACAACATCCTTTTTATGCTGAGGTTTGTAGCATACCACCAATATTAGTGCAGATCGACTGAACAACAGTGATACATATTAAGTAATTCATTGGATAGTTTTTCTATTCCTTAACACAAATTTTTTACAGTGCAATAAATAATCTGGCATAAAATGCATCTCAACAATGGTGATTCACATCAGAACTGGAAAGGATTCAATGGCAACTTGAGGATATTTGTGCAACAGCACAAAGAAAGATCAAGGTGAAGCTCATACCTTCGGTATTGTAGTGCAAGGCATTAATGCTAATTGTGTAATTTACTAATCACACTGCGTATATTACAGGAAGGAAATATTGCAGGACCTTGATCCCTCTCATAGAAACTTGTGGTTAAGGTATAGTCTACAGTAAGCCTGCAAGTGCCCATTCCTCATGCATAAATGGTATGCAGTCTCACTAACAGGGCAACTTTTACATCCATGTGTTTTCCTTATTCCACCAATTACAAATTCGCTGGGGCTGTTGATGGACGCTCTTTTCTGCTTCAAAAAGTGCACCAACAAGACCAAACCAAGGTCTCATAGACAAAGACAGCCACCTTTCTGGTTTAACTCCAAGTCCTTTTGCTGAACTGTATAAAACCTACTGCATTTCAGTAACTATTTTACAGATTAAATGAATGTGACATATTATTACAAATTCTGTTAGGTGTTCACTAGCCTTAGGTTTGTCTCCCACCAGATCTTAATTTATTCTGACCATTAGTCACAGGGGAGGGGCACTTTAAATTCATGGGGTGTGGGCATTGCTGCTGGTGTCACATTTATTGCCTGTCTCTTGTTACCCTCGAGAAGATTGTGGTGAGCTGCCTCCTTGAACGGCTGCAGTTCATGTGGACCCACAATTCCGTGAAGAAATGGATTCCAAGAGTTTGACCCAGCAACACTGAAAAATGGGACATTTCCAAGTCAGGATGGCAAGTGGCTGGAGGGGAACTTGCAAACAATGGTGCTCCCATGTGTCTGGTGCCTTTGCTTTAAATGATAATGATTCTGGGTTTGCAAAGTGTTGTCTGAAGAACCTTGGTGAATTTCTTCAGTGCAGTAAATAGAACACACTGCTGTTACTGCACGTTGGTGGTGGAGGGACTCAACGTTTGTGGCTGTGTCATAGATTCATAGAGATGTACAGCTTGGAAACAGACCCTTTAGTTCAACTCATCCATGCTGAACGGATATCCTAACTTAATCTAGTCCCATTTGCCAGCACTTGGCCTGTATCCCTCTAAACCTTTCCCATGCATATACCCATCCAGATGCCTTTTAAATGCTGTAATTGTACCAGCCTCCAACACTTCTTCTGGCAGCTCATTCCACACAGGCACCACCCTCTGCGTGAAAATGTTGCCCCTTAGGTCTCTTATATCTTTCCCCTCTCACCCAAAATCTATGCCCTCTAGTCTAGACTTCAACTCCAGGGAAAAAAACCTTGTCTATTTATCCTATCGATACCCCTCATGATTTTATATACCTCTAAGGTCACCCCTCAGCCTCTGATGCTCCAGGGAAAACAGCCCCAGCCTATTCAGCCTCTCCCTATAGCTCAAATCCTCCAACCCTGGCAACATCCTTGTAAATCTTTTTTGAACCCTTTTAAGGTTCACAACATCTTTCCGATAGGAAGGAGACCAAGACTGCATGCAATATTTCGAAAGTGGCCTAACCAATGTCCTGTACAGACGCAACATGATCTCCCAACTCCTCCACTCAATGTTGTGGCCAATAAAGGAAAGCATACCAAACACCCTCTTCACTATCCTACCAGCGACTCTACTTTCACTGAACTATGAATCTGCATTTCAAGGTCTCTTTGTTCAGCAACACTCCCCAGGACCTCACCATTAAGTCTAAGTCCTGTTAAGATTTGCTTTCCCAAAATGTAGCACTTCACATTTATCTAAATTAAACTCCATCTGCCACTCCTCAGCCCATTGGCACATCTGATCAAGATGCCGTCGCACGGGGAGGTAACCTTTTTCGCTGTCCACTACACCTCCAATTTTCTTGCCAATCAAGTGGCTACTTTGAACTGGATGGTGTTAAGCTTCGAGTGTTGTTGGAGCTGCACTAGTTCCAGGCAAGTGAACAGTTTCCCATCACACTCTTGACTTGTGTCTTGTAGATGGTGGACAAGCTGTTGGGAGTCAGGAGGTGTTATTCACTGCATGTTTCCTAGCCTCTAGTCTGCCCTCATAGTTACTATATTTCTGTGGGCAAAAGTGAGGACTGCAGATGCTGAAAACCAGAGTTTAGATCAAAGTGGTGCTGGAAAAGCACAGCAGGTCAGGCAGCATCCGAGGAGCAGGAAAATCGACATTCTGCACCACCTCGTGCTCCCGCAAGGAGGTTGAGCAGTTCATCAACTTCACCAACACATTCCACCCCAATCTTAAATTTACCTGGACCATTTCTGACACCTCCCTCCCCTTCCTGGACCTCTCCGTCTCCGTTAATAACGACCGACTTGACACTGACATTTTTTTTTTTACAAACCCACCGACTCCCACAGCTACCTGGATTACACCTCATCCCACCCTACCTCCTTCAAAAATGCCATCCTATATTCCCAATTCCTCCGCCTCTGCCATATCTGCTCCCAGGAGGACCAGTTCCACCACAGAACATACCAGATGGCCTCCTCCTTTAGAGATCGCAATTTCCCTTCTCACGTGGTTGAAGGTGCCCTCCAACACATCTCATCCATATCCCGCACCTCCACTCTCAAACCCCACCCCTCCAACCGTAACAAGGACAGAAACTCCCTGGTCCTCACTTTCCACCTTCGCATTGACCATATCATCTGCCGACATTTCTGCCACCTCCAAACGGACCCCCACCACCAGGGATCTATTTCACTCCCCACCCCTTTCCGCAAAGACCGTTCCCTCCGTGACTACCTGGTCAGGTCCACGCCCCCCAACAAACCACCTTCCCGTCCTGGCACCCTCCCCTGCCACCGCAGGAATTGCAAAACCTCCTCCCTCACCACCATCCACGGCCCCAAAGGAGCCTTCCACATCCATCACAGTTTTAACTGTACATCCACCAATATTGCTCCAACGTTGCTCCCGATACGTCTCCTGCATATTGGGGAGACTGAACACCTCCTCGCACAGCGCTTTAGGGAACATTTCTGGGAAACCCGTACCAATCAATCCCACCGCCCCGTGGCCCAACATTTCAACTCCCCCTCCCACTGCCGAGGACATGCAGATCCTGGGCCTCCTCCACGGCCTCTCCCTCACCACCCGACGCCTGGAGGAAGAACGCGTCATCTTCCACCTTGGAACACTTCAACCCCAGGGCAACAATGTGGACTTCACCAGTTTTGTCATTCCACCCCCCCCCACCTTACCTCAGTTCCAACCTTCCTGCTCAGCACTGTCCTCATGACCTGTCCTACCTGCCAATCTCCCTTCCCACCAATCCACTACACCCTCCTCTCTGACCTATGACCTCCACCCCCACCCCCATTCACCTACTGTACTCTTTGCTACCTTCTCCACAGCCCCAGCCCCACCCCATCCCCATTTATCTCTCCACCCTGGAGGCTTCCTGCCTCTATTCCTGATGAAGGGCTTTTGCCCGAATCGTTGATTTTCCTGCTCCTCGGATGCTGCCTGCCCTGCTCTGCTTTTCTAGCACTACTCTGATCTAACCAGTGTATTTCTGTGGCCAGCCCAGTTCAATTTCTGGTCAATGGTAAACTCAAGGATATTTAGAGTGAGGAATTCAGTGATGGCAACACCACTGAGTGGCCAGGAATGGTGGTTGATTGTCTCTTAGAGATGGCAAAAGTGAGTACTGCAGATGCTGGAGATTACAGCAAGATCAGAGTGGTGCTGGAAAAGTACAGTAGGTAAGGCAGCATCCAAGGAGCAGGAAGTTTGATGTTTCGGGCAAAAACCCAATGAAGAAGGGCTTTTGCCCAAAACATCGATGTTCCTGCTCCTCGGATGCTGCCTGACCTGCTCTGCTTTTCCAGCACCACTCTGATCTTGACTCTGACTGGAGATCGTCAGTGCCTCGCACACGTGTTGTAAATGTTACTGAGCACTTGTCAACCCAAGCCTGGATAGTGTCCAGATCTTGTTCCGTTTAAACATGGACTGTTTCAGGAATTACAGAAAGTTGTGCAATCATTGGCAAATATTCCCACTGCTGACTTAACAATGGTGAAGCAGCTGCAGATAGTTGAGCCGAGCACACTACCCAGAGGAACCCCGACAAGGTATCCCAGAGCTGAGATGACTAAATTCCAACTAAATCATCTTCCTTTTTGTGACTCCTATTGTTGAGCTTTCCCCCAGTTCCCATAAACTCTAATTTTGCTTAGGTTCCTGAAGCCACTCAGTCCAATGTGGCCTTGCCATCAAGGACAGTCACACTCTCTCCACTTTTAGACTTCAGCTTTTTTTGAACCAAGTCTATAGTGATGTGCGCTGTCAGTGAGCTATTTATTTCGAAGCGAGTGCTGCTTGCTAGCACTATCAATAATACCTTTCACTGATGATGGAGAGTAGATCAATGGAGTGGTAACTGAACGCCTGCAGAACATTATGTTGCAAAACAAATATCAGTTTTTTAACTGCTTAAGTTTTCAGAACATTTGGAAGGTGTCAGGTATTCAAGACGTTTTGTATGTATGAAGACAGCGAACTTTAGTTAGTTATAGAGGTACCTATGAGACCTGCACAAGGAAAATTATGGCCTAAGTTCAGAAAATTCATAAATTGGGGGAAGACTGGTACAACTACAACATTTAAAAGGCATCTGGATGTGCACATGAATACGAAGGGTTCACAGGGATATGGGCCAAATGCTGGCAAATGGAACTAAATTAAATTTACAATATCTGGTCGGCATGGATGAGTTGGATCGAAGGACCTGTTTCCATGCTGTCCAACTCTATGACACTATGAATGACACTATGACACAATTTCCAACTGCAAATTTGTATAAATGATTTGGATGTGAGCACAAGAGATCCAGTTAGTAAGTTTGTAGATGACACCAAAATTGAAGGTGTAGTGGACAGTGAAGAAGATTACTTCAGATTTAAATGGGATCTTGATCAGATGGGTCAATGGGCTGAGAAGTGGCAGATGGAGATTAATTTAGATAAATGTGAGGTGCTGCATTTTGGGAAAGCAAATCTTAGCAGGACGTATACACTTAATGGTAAGGTCCTAGGGAGTGTTGCTGAACAAAGAGACCTTGGAGTGCAGGTTCATGGTTTCTTGAAAAAGGAGTCGCAGGAGGGTGGATAGTGAAGGGAACGTTTGGTATGTTTTCCTTTATTGGTCAGAGAATTGAGTACAGGAGTTGGAAGGTCATGTTGCGGGTGAACAGGACATTGATTAGGTCACATTTGGAACATTGCATGCAATTCTGGTCTCCTTCATATCAGAAGGATAGTGTGAAACTTGGAAGTGTTCAGAAAAGATTTACAAGGATATTAACAGAATTGGAGGATTTGAGCCAAAGAAAGAGGCTGAATAGGCTTGGGCTGTTTTCTCTGGAGGGTGGGAGGCTGACGGGTGACCTTATCGAGGTTTATAAAATCATGAGGGACATGGATAGGATAAATAGACAAAATCTTTTCCCTGTGATGGGGGAATCCAGAACTAAGTGGCATATGTTTAGGGTGAGAGGGGAAAGATTTGGGTCATAGAGTCAGATGTACAGCAGGGAAACAGACCCTTCTGTCTAACCCATCCATGCCGACCAGATATCCCAACCCAATCTACTCCCACCTGCCAGCACTTGGCCCATATCCCTCCAAACTCTTCCTATTCATATACCTATCCAAACGCCTTTTAAATGTTGCAATTGTACCAGCCTCCACCACTTCCTCTGGCAGCTCATTCCATACACATACCACCCTCTGTGTGAAAAAGTTGCCCCTTAGGTCTCTCTTATATCTTTCCCCTCTCACCCTAAACCTATGCCCTCTAGTTCAGGACTCCCCGACCCCAGAGAAAAGACTTTGTCTATTTATCCTCTCCATGCCCTTCAATTTTGTAAACCTCTATAAGGTCACCCCTCAGCCTCCAACGCTCCAGGGAAAACAGCCCCAGCCTGTTCAACCTCTCCCTATAGCTCAAATCCTCCAACCCTGGCAACATCCTTGTAAATCTTTTCTGAACCCTTTCAAGTTTCACAACATCTTTCCAATAAGAAGGAGACCAGAATTGCATGCAATATTCCAACAGTGGCCTAACCAATGTCCTGTACAGCTGCAACATGACCTCCCAACTCCTGTACTCAATACTCTGACCAATAAATGAAAGCATACCAAACGCTTTCTTCACTATCCTATCTACCTGCGACTCCACTTTCAAGGAGCTATGACCCTGCACTCCATTGATCAGATGGGCCAATGGGCTGAGAAGTAGCAGATGGAATTTAACTCCGATAAATGCAAGGTGCTGCATTTTGGGAAAGCAAATCTTAGCAGGACTTATACACTTAATGGTATAGTCCTCGGGAGTGTTGCTGAACAAAATGTACAGGACCCAGCACCAATCCTTGTGGCACTCCACTGGTCACAGACCTCCAGTCTGAAAACAACCCTCCACCACCACTCTCTGTCTTCTACCTTTGAGTCAGTTCTGCATCCAAGTGGCTAGTTCTCGCTTTAGTCCGTGAAACCTAACCCTGCTAATCAGTCTCCCATGGGGAACCTTGTCGAACGCCTTACTGAAGTCCATATAGATCACATCTACTGCTCTGCCCTCATCTATCCTCTTTGGTACTTCTTCAAAAAACTCAATCAAGTTTGTGAGACATGATTTCCCACGCACAGTCATATTGGCTATCTCTAATCAGTCCTTGCCTTTCCAAATACATGTACATCCTGTCCCTCAACAACTTGCCCACCACCGACATCAGGTTCACTGGTCTATAGTTTCCTGGCTTGTCCTTACTACCCTTCTTAAACAGTGGCATCACGTTAGCCAACCTCCAGTCTTCCAGCATCTCACCTGTGACTATCGATGATACAAATATCTCAGCAAGAGGCCCAGCAATCACTTCTCTAGCTTCCCACAGAGTTCTAGGGTACACCTGACCAGGTCCTGGGGATTTATCTACCTTTATGCATTTCAAGACATCCAACACTTCCTCCTCTGTAATATGGACATTTTGCAAGGTGTCACCATCTACTTCCCTACATTCTATATCTTCCATATCCTTTTCCACAATACTGATGCAAAATACTCGTTTACTATCTCCCCCATTTTCTGCAGATCCACACATTTGGCTGCCTTGCTGAGCTTTGAGGGGCCTTATTCTCTCCCGAGTTATCCTTTTGTCCTTAATATATTTGTAAACACCCTTTGGATTCTCCTTAATTCTATTTGCCAAAGCTATCTCATCTCCCCTTATTGCCCTCCTGATTTCCCTCTTAAGTATACTCCTACTGCCTTTATACTCTTCTAAGGATTCAATCGATCTATCCTGTCTATACCTTACATATGCTTCCTTCTTTTTCTTAACCAAACCCTCAGTTTCTTTAGTCATCCAGCATTCCCTATACCTCCCAGCCTTTCCTTTCACCCTAACAGGAATATACTTTCTCTGGATTCTCATTATCTCATTTCTGAAGGCTTCCCATTTTCCAGCCATCCCTTTACCTGCAAACATCTCACCCCAATCAGCTTTTGAAAGTTCTTGCCTAATACCGTCAAAATTGGCCTTTCTCCAACTTAGAACTTCAACTTTTAGATCTGGTCTATCCTTTGTCATCAATATTTTAAATCTAATAGAATTATGGTTGCTGGCCCCAAAGTGCATTCCCACTGACATCTCAGTCACCTGCCCTGACTTATTTCCCAAGAGTAGGTCAAGTTTTGCACTCTCTCTGGTGAATTTAAGTGTGTACAAGAAAATGTTCTTGTACACACTTAAATTCCTCTCCATCTAAACCCTTAACACTATGGCAGTCCCAGTCGATGTTTGGAAAGTTAAAATCCCCTACCATAACCACCCTATTATTCCTACAGATAGCTGAAACCTCCTTACAAGTTTGTTTCTCAATTTCCCTCTGACTATTAGGGGGTCTATAATACAATCCCAATAAGGTGATCATCCCTTTCTTATTTCTCAGCTCCACCCAAATAACTTCCCTGGATGTCTTTCCAGAAATATCCTACCTCAGTAGAGCTGTAATGCTATCCCTTATCATAAATGCCACTCCCCCTCCTCTCTTGCACCCCTTTCTATCCTTCCTGTAGTATGTGTTTCTTGGAACATTAAGCTGCCAGTCCTGCCCATCCTTGAGCCATGTTTCTGTAATTGCTATGATATCCCAGTCCCATGTTCCTAACCATGCCCCGAGTTCATCTGCCTTCCCTGTTAGGCCCCTTGCATTGAAATAAATGCAGTTTAATTTATTCGGTAAAAATAATGACTGCAGATGCTAGAAACCAGATTCTGGATTAGTGGTGCTGGAAGAGCACAGCAGTTCAGGCAGCATCCAAGGAGCTTCGAAATCGACGTTTAGGGCAAAAGCCCTTCATCAGGAATGGTGATCCTGATGAAGGGCTATTGCCCGAAATGTCGATTTCGAAGCTCCTTGGATGCTGCCTGAACTGCTGTGCTCCTCCAGCACCACTAATCCAGTTTAATTTATTAGTCCTACCTTGTCCCTACCTGCCCTGACTGTTTGACTCGCTTCTGTTCTCAACTGTACCAGTCTCAGATTGATCTCTTTCCTCACTATCGCCCTGGGTCGCACCCCCTCTTCCACCTTACTAGTTTAAATCCTCCCGAACAGCTCTAGCAAATCTCCCTGCCAGTATATTAGTCCCCTTCCAATTTAGATGCAAACAGTCCTTCTTGGACAGGTCACTTCTACCCCAAAAGAGATTTCAAATGGTCCAAAAACGGGAATCCTTCTCCCATACACCAGCTCCTCAGCCACGCATTCACATGCTCTATCCCCCTATTCCTGCCCTCACTAGCTCGTGGCACCGGGAGTAGATTACATTAGACTAGACTATCTATAGTGTGGAAACAGGTGCTTCGGCCCAACGAGTCCACAACGACCCTCCGAAGAGTAACCCACCTGGTCCCATTTCCCTCTGACTAACACACCTCACACTATGGGCAATTTAGCATGGCCAATTCATCTGACCTACATATCTTTTGGACTGTGGGACGAAACCAGAGCACCTGGAGGAAACCCACGCAGACAGGGGGAGAATGTGCAGACTGCCCTAAGAAAGTCGCCCGAGGCTGGAATCGATCCTGAGACCCTGGCACTGTAAGGCAGCTGTGCTAACCACTGAGCCACCGTAATCCAGATATTACTACTCTCAAGGACCTCCTTTTTAAATTCCTGCCTAATTCTCTGTAATCTCCCTTCAAAATCTCAACCTTTTCCCTTCCTATGTCATTGTCCACATTGGAACCAATGACCTCCTGCTGGCCCCTCTCCCCCGTGAAAACATTCTGCACCCTCCCTGAGACATCATTGATCCTGGCACCAGGGAAGCAACACACCATTCTGATTTTTCGCTGTTGGCCACAGAAACATCTGTCTGTACCTCGGACTAGAGAGTCCCTTAAAACGATTGATTCCTTGGAACCCGACTTACCCCTCGTTGCATTAGAGGCAGTCTCAATACCAGAAACTTAGCTGTTCATGCTACATTCCCCTGAGAATCCATCACCCCCTACATTTTCCAAAACAGCATACCGGTTTGAAATGGGTATAGCCACAGAAGGCTCCTGCACTAGCTGCCTACATCTCTTACCTTTCCTGGAGTTAACCCATCTATGTTACTGTATCTGAGACTTTCCCCCCCCTTCCTAGACCTGCCATCCATCACATACTGTTGCCGTTGCAAATTCCTCATTGCCTTTAACTGTCTCTCCAACCGATCCATTCAATCTGATAAGACTCGCAACCAACAGCATTTAATGCAGATATAATCCACAGTAACCCTTAAACTCTCTTTAAACTCCCACATCTGACAAGAAGTGCCTATCACTCTACTAAAGGGCCATTTTTGCTCCTTCACAATTTCCAGACCCAGAAAATAACACCACCTTATTCTCTACAAAACACTGCCCCAGGTTAAATTAAGAGTTATGGCTTATATTTTAAGTTTAATCAAGAGACATATCTCAAAAAGCACATAATCAGGAAAGAAACCACTCTACTCACTACTGCAGACTTTCTGTAGGTCCCACTTAAAAACAATACACTTATCTGCTTCTGTGCTGTGAACTTCACCCAAACAGTTCCTCCAAAATCAGTTGCCAATTTCACTGTTTGGAGTGCATCTGGAAAATTAACAATGTCCAGCGACACATGAATTCAAATAGCAAAGGCAGTAACCGGGCATGTTCATTGCTGTGTCAGTTTCTTTCTCTCTCTCTCCTGCACTGACCTCACCATGTGCATCCTTTGTCTGTTCTTCTCCCTTTTAAAACTGCTGTTGTTTTGACTTTTTTTTCCAAAGTTCCAAAACAATGCAACAGCATATAAAACAGTAATTGCTGCTCCTGGAATTTGAGGAAATCACCTCCAACTCCTAAATACCTCAATAAAAGGAGCAGCTGTTACAGCCAGAAATTTTTCCCGTCCTCCATCTTGGATTACCCAGAATCTAAAAGAGACCTAAGAGGCAACTTAGTGGTGGAGGCTAGTACAATTGCAACATTTAAAAGGCATCTGGATGGGAATATGAATACTAAAGGGTTTGGAGGGATATGGGCTGCGTGCTGGCAGGCGGGACTAGATTAAGTTGGGATATCTGGTTGGCATGGACTAGTTGAATCGAAGAATCTGTTTCCGTTCTGTACATCTCTATGACTATAAATGCCATTTTTTTGCGTGTGACACCAGCACAAACACATTACAGCTGTAAATTAAGGTCATTTTCACATAGGCACCTGATTCCTATCAACATCAGCCTGAATACCTGTATGCTAAAACACATACCCTTAGCAAAGATCATGCATGCATGTTTAATAACTTGGGGAGAAGAAGGGTAAGATAAAATATTCAAATTTTTTAAAAATCCATAGTTTTCTGCTGAATCAGTAGTCACACACTATTGTAATTTAACTAAAACCAAGGACAGTTTAAAAACACATGGATAAACCAGTCATGCCAAGAGATAATGTGATAATGTGCGCTTAAAAAAAATAGATCATGCAACTCATAACATTTTCTGTCACTGTCTATTAAGCTTTGCAGAGAACACCAGAAAGAATGATGGTTACACCTGTGGACATTGACACCCACTGAAGGTAAATAACTTAATCCTAGCGATTTCAATTTCTATTTGGATATGGTGGAGGAAAGGGTTATGATGTTGTACTCCATTAAACTAATTGAAACCTTTGACCATAACGCCTTTAAAATAAAATTGCTAGGACTGCAAACAATTTCTTGCCTCTTGAAATTAGCTGCCTCATGTCCTATTATAGGGGAAACTAGTCAATCATGCTTGACCATATTGCATCTTAAGTCTTAAAATGTTAATTAAAATGATGCAAGTCCTCTGAACACTAGCTTTGACATTCAGTCTTTTTCTCATTTTCTTCAAACATGGCATTTTAAAAATATTAAATTCATGGTTTAGAGAAAAAAGATTGCCACATTAGCAAGTTAGTTTTGCTTTGATTGCAATATATGAATATACATGAAAAGTATATCAAAAAGTATAGTAAAAATACCACCAGCAGCTTCATAGGTGTGCCAGACTTTGAACCAATAGAGGAGACATGAGGACTGGCGATGGGTTTTCTTTGGACCAAAAAGCCAGAACAGGAAGACAGTTCTCAGAAGTTGCAAACTAGACGAACTTAGAGATAACAAATGATCTAAATATCAGTTCAATTTCTGCTAGAAAATTACGTCAAAAATCTGGGAGATGGGTGGCATCAAAAGACCAACCTCAGCGATAACCTCAGAGATTCTGTAGCAGGAAAATACAGGTAGTACTACAGAAAACCACTTCCTACTCAAAGTAATCTAGTAATTTTTATTGAAAAACATCAAAAACACCAAAATCTAAACCAGATATATTTACAATTAACCTTCAAATTGAATCAAATATTAACAGATTCAAGGTCATGATTTGGAGACATTGGTGTTGGACTGGGGTGTACAAAGTTAAAAATCACACAACACCAGCTTATAGTCCAGCAGGTTTAATTGGAAATGCTCCAAAAGCTAGTGCTTCCAAATAAACCTGCTGGACTCTAATCTGGTGTTGTGAGATTTTTAACGTTATAACAGATTTAAAAAATGCATATTGCAATTTCAATATGAAAACTTGGGACACTTGTATAAAAGAAACAACTGATATATAGAATCGATCAAAGGGAAAATAAAAATGTTATGAGAAAACCTATGAAAGCATGACATTTGAACTACTCTACCAAAAATGTTTCAAAGTAGCTTAAATCGGGTAATTGCGGTCCTTAGGATTGATACGGGGGCTAACTCCACTCCACTTAGTGATTTGGATATAGATCTGCACAAATACTATCAACATTTCATGGGTTACTGAAACAGGATGTACAATGAAATTCTGTAGAAGACCACAGGAAACTGTAATGAGGGGGAAAATGGCCTAAACAGGTGGCAGTTGGAATTTAATTCTGGTCTCTAATGCATATTGCTAAGACAATCTACTTCCTCTTCGCTAAAATCTCAACCTTGTTCCTTTGTAGCTCATCTGTTGCCAAAACATTCATGTACACATTTGTCATCTGTAGATTTGACTATTCCATTGCATGCCAAACACATTCCCACATTCCAGGAGCTTTACTAAAACTACAGTTCATGGCAATCGTGCATGCACATGAGGCACACTCCCTGCTGGTCTGAATTATACTTAGCGCCAAGGAGGATGGTTGTGGTTGTTTAGAAGGTCAGTCATCTCAGTCCCTGGACATCCCTGTAGGAGTTCCTCAGGGTAGTGTGCTGGGTCCAACCATCTACAGTTGCTTCATGAATCATCTTTCTTCCATCAGAAGTAAGGGTGTATACTGATGATTGCACAATGTTCAGCACCTTTCACCACTCTTTAGCTACTGAATAGGTCCATGTACAAATAAGCAAGACCTGGCCAATACCCAGACTTAGGCCAACATGGCAAAAAACAACCACACTATATGCCAGGGAATGTGCATCTCTGGCAAGGCATAGTAAGGAACCATTGCCCCATGAGATTCTATGGCTTCACCACCACCAAAATACCTCTGCTCTTGAGAGAGCATACAAAGAATGAGAAGGTAGGGAAAGAGTTAAGTTTTGGGTTGTGTGAGACAAAGGCTCAGCTACTATGACTTGGATCTAATAAGAACTAGCAGTAAACAAAGAGGTGCTGGAGACAAGGGTAGTGGGTTAATAGGGTGAAAAAGCATGTATTATGTAAAGCCAGTTAACAAGGTGTAACATTCACTGTGTAACACCAGATGGCTTAATCTTTACGGTTGATGCTCGTTGATTGTAATCATCACCCAATCAATATAAGTGTTGCCTTATTTGGATGCTGCTCCCTGTAAGTGACTATATAATTCATTAAGAATCTGTGTTTGAGAGAAGACCGAGAACTCATGTCTCTGTGCACATGGGCGATCGTTCTCTCTCCCCAGGGCCCAGAATAAAAGGAAGGTAGAACCATACTGTGTCGCTGAGTGTTTGCTTTGGCTGAGGCAGGAACATGACAATATTGGCGTAGTCGGCAGGATCCAAATGAATAGTTCTAATTGGACGGTGTCAACGATCGTCCGGAACATCAGTATCGCGAGGTGGACGGGCCCAGAAGGTAAGATTTAAAACCTTGGTCCTTCTCCATATTCCTGTGTGTCCCATGGTTCAATCGCTCTCTATTCTACGGAGTCCTCGAACGGTAATCAGTTCAGTCGAGACACACAATTTTGTAAACACACTGACAAATAAGGGTTTGAGTCCTCTCAGCTGAATTGGGGTTCGAGTTCCCTGGGCTGTATTGGGGTTTGAGTCCCCTGTGCTAGTTTGAGGTTAGAGTTCTCTTTGTTGGATTGGGGTTCAAATCCCGTGCTGGTTTGAGGTTCGAGCCCCCTAGGCTGATTTGAGTCCTCTGGGTTGGATTGGGGTTCGAGCCCCTTGGGCTGAATTGAGTCCTCTGGTTTGGATTGGGGTTCGAGTCCCTGCGATGAGTAAAAGTAAGAATGGGGTTCATGTCCCCAAGAGTAGGAATTAATTTGTAACTGTCATTGTTAAGTCTAAAACAGTAAGAGTACCTTTAGACACTTGATAAAATCGGGTCTTTCGTCCCAGTTAGGAAACATTTCGATAAACTGTGTGACGAGTTAAATTATCGAAGATTGAGCACTCGACTGTACAAATTGTTGGGAAACGAACAATGGCCATTGGGGGAAACCTGGGATCTAGATGAACATTCAAAAGCAGAGGCGCAGGTGTAAAAGTTTAATATTTCGCAAAAAATAAAAAGAATTACTATTTGGAGGACGTGGCCACCCAATTAAATGAAAAATCCTGTCAAATTTCTTGGGAACACACCGCTAGACGTAAGAATATCCCTATCACTGATGATAAGGGGAAGACCCGTCATTGGGAGGTTTTGAAGGCATTATGTGAAATGTATGATCTTGAATCAAAATCTACTAAAGACAAAAGTGAGAAAAGTGTCTCTCAGGTGCCAATGGACATGTCTGGACTTTATTTGATAGTGGGGAAGATTCATCAGAAATTAAAACTGTGTGCTCCTCAACCCCCCTACAGTACTTTTACCCCCAAACTGAATCACCTCCACCCTACAATCAGTCCCACACCTTCCCTCCCCCCTCCCCCCCCCCCCCACCACCACCACCACCACCACCACCACCACCACCCCCCCCACCCCCCCACCCCCCACTGCCTGCCACCCACCAACAGAGCTCTGCCATGGCCCCCATTAACTTTCCCCACAATCCTCCCTCATGGCCTTAGATGTTCAATCCAGTGATGCAATTACCCCAATCACATACACTGGCCCCATCTGTGGCCAGACTCACAGTTATTCTAATCACGGTAAATCAAAGCAGATTTCTATGCCTAATACCCTCCATGGAAACCAGAGCGGTTCCCAAAAGCCTTTACAAAACACATATTTGATTGGGTGCCTAGATCTCTATCCTGTCTGAATCTGACTCCAACGCTGATTTCTCCGTGAATGTTAACGCTATGACTAATCACCCTGAGAGTAGGTCCCGCCACTCAGAACCCCAACTTCACCAACAGTTTCCACTGCACCAAGTACCCAATCCAGACCCCAACGCCATTGCTCAAAGTCCCACAATCCCCATCATTACCCCATGGAAACCACAGGAATTTGGATGATTATGAACGGTGCCCCAGACAAAAAAGGCCCAACCTGAAGATTTTATTGAACATACCATGAGTACTATCTGAATCGACCAAGCCACGCCCCGGGACCTTTTTAGGGTCTGTTGCATGATGCTTGCCTCTGGTAAACATAAAAAATAGCAAGAGTCTTTGGGCAACCATTCGACTTGGGAGGCCTTTGCTGCTGCCGTCCCGGGAGAAAATGATCAGACAATTGCAATCAGAAACACCCCACACTGCACCCTTCAAAAACCCATTGACTTTACTAACATTATAAACTGTAAACCTAAGAAAGATGAAGACAGTCCGGACTTTTAGGACAGGTTCTGTTCTACTTATGCCACCTATGCTGGCAATACCTCCGTTCATGCAGGTAACATTTCCACCCAGTTCAATGGACTCTTAATGCAGTGTCTCCCTGATGAAATACCTAAATTCATCCGTACTCATGGCCTAGATTGGTCAGAAAAGAATAGGCACGGTGGCTCAGTGGTTAGTATTGCTGCCTCACAGCACCAAGGACCCGGGTTCGATTCCAGCCTCGGGCGACTGTCTGTGTGAAGTTTGCACATTCTCCCTGTGTCTGAGTGGGTTTCCTCCGGTTTCGTAGAACATAGAACATAGAACAATTTAGCACAGAACAGGCCCTTCAGCCCACGATGTTGTGCCGAACATTTGTCCTAGCTTAAGCACCCATCCATGTACCTATCCAATTGCCGCTTAAAGGTCAACAAAGATTCTGACTCTACCACTCCCACAGGCAGCGCATTCCATGCCCCCACCACTCTCTGGGTAAAGAACCCACTCCTGACATCTCCCCTATACGTTCCACCCTTTACCTTAAATTTATGTCCCCTTGTAACACTCTGTTGTACCCGGGGGAAAAAGTTTCTGACTGTCTACTCTATCTATTCCTCTGATCATCTTATAAACCTCTATCAAGTCACCCCTCATCCTTCGCCGTTCCAATGAGAAAAGGCCTAGCACTCTCAACCTATCCTTGTACGACCTATTCTCCATTCCAGGCAACATCCTGGTAAATCTTCTCTGCACCCTCTCCAAAGCTTCCACATCTTTCCTAAAGTGAGGCGACCAGAACTGCACACAGTACTCCAAATGTGGCCTAACCAAAGTCCTGTACAGTTGCAACATCACTTCACGACTCTTGAATTCAATCCCTCTGCTAATGAACGCTAATACACCATAGGCCTTCTTACAAGCTCTATCAAGTGACAACTTTCAAAAACCTATGAAAATAGACCCCAAGATCCCTCTGCTCCTCCACCTCACTAAGTACCCTACCGTTAACCCTGTATTCCGCATTCTTATTTGTCCTTCCAAAATGGACAACCTCACACTTGGCAGGGTTGAACTCCATCTGCCACTCCTCAGCCCAGCTCTGCATCATATCTAAGTCCCTTTGCAGCCGACAAGAGCCCTCCTCACTATCCACAACTCCACCAATCTTGGTATCATCTGCAAATTTACTGACCCACCCTTCGACTCCCTCATCCAAGTCATTAATAAAAATTACAAACAGCAGAGGACCCAGAACTGATCCCTGCAGAACTCCACTTGTAACTGGGCTCCAGGCTGAATATTTACCATCTACCACCACTCTGACTTCAACCAGTTAGCCAGTTTTCTATTCAATTGGCCAAATTTCCCTCTATCCCATGCCTCCTGACTTTCCGCATAAGCCTACCATGGGGAACCTTATCAAATGCTGTACTAAAATCCATGTATACTACATCCACTGCTCTACCCTCATCCACATGCTTGGTCACCTCCTCAAAGAATTCAATCAGACTTGTAAGGCAAGACCTACCCTTCACAAATCCGTGCTGGCTGTCCCTAATCAAGCAGTGCCTTTCCAGATACTCATAAATCCTATCCCTCAGTACCCTTTCCATTACTTTACCTACCACCGAAGTAAGACTAACTGGCCTGTAATTCCCGGGGTTATCCCTATTCCCTTTTTTGAACAGGGGCACAACATTCGCCACCCTCCAGTCCCCTGGTACCACCCCCGTTGACAGTGAAGACGAAAAGATCATTGCCAACGGTACTGCAATTTCCTCTCTTGCTTCCTACATAATCCTAGGATATATCCCATCAGGCCCAGGGGACTTGTCTATCCTCAAGTTGTTCAAAATGTCCAACACATCTTCCTTCCTAACATGTATCTCCTCTAGCTTACCAGTCCGTTTCACACTCTCCTCTTCAACAATACGGTTCCTCTCATTCGTAAATACTGAAGAAAAGTACTCATTCAAGACCTCTCCTATCTCTTCCGACTCAATACACAGTCTCCCACTACTGTCCTTGATTGGACCTACCTTCGTTCTCGTCATTCTCATGTTTCTCACATACGCATAAAATGCCTTTGGGTTATCCTTGATCCTATCCGCCAAAGATTTTTCATGCCCTCTCTTAGCTCTACTAATCCCTTTCTTCAGATCCCTTCTGGCTATCCTGTATCGCTCCACTGCTCTGTCTGAACCCTGTTTCCTCAACCTTATGTAAGCCTCCTTCTTCCTCTTTACAAGACATTCAACCTCCCTCGTCAACCAAGGTTCCCTCACACGACCATTTCTTTCCTGCCTGACCGGTACATACATATCAAGGACACATCGTATCTGTTCCTTGAAAAAGTTCCACATTTCCACGACATCCTTCCCCGACAGCCTATGCTCCCAACTTATGCTCCTCAGATCCTGTCTTACAGCATCGTAATTACCCTTCCCCCAATTGTAAAACCTACCCTGTTGCACGCACCTATCTCTCTCCATAACCAAGGTGAAAGTCACAGAATTGTGGTCACCATCACCAAAATGTTCACCCACTAACAAGCCCATCACTTGTCCCGGTTCATTACCAAGTACCAAATCCAAAATGGCCTCCCCTCTGGTCGGACAATCTACATACTGCGTTAGAAAAGCTTCCTGGACACACTGCACAAACACCGCCCCATCCAATCCACTTGATCTAAAGAGCTTCCAATCAATATTTGGGAAGTTGAAATCGCCCATGACTACTACCCTGTGGCTTCTGCACCTTTCCAAAATCTGTTTCCCAATCTGTTTCTCCACATCTCTGCTGCTATTGGGGGGCCTATAGTAAACACCCAACAAGGTGACTGCACCTTTCTGACTTCAGCCCATACTACCTCTAAAGGCAGATCCCCCTCAAACTGCCTTTCTGCAGCCGTTATACCATTTCTAATTAGCAACGCCACTCCCCCTCCTTTTTTACCACCCTCCCTAATCCTACTGAAACATCTGTAACCAGGAACCTCCAACAACCATTCCTGTCCCTTTTCTATCCACGTTTCCGTGATGGCCACAACATCGTAGTCCCAGGTACCGATCCACGCCTTAAGTTCACCGACTTTATTTCTGATACTCCTTGCGTTGAAGTATACGCACTTGAACCCATCTCTGTGTCCGCAAGTATTCCCTGTCAGTGCTACCTTCTCCACAGCCTCCCTACATTCTTGGACATCCTGACAAACAGCTAGCCTACTTGCTGGACTACAAGTCCGGATCCCATCCCCCTGCCAAATTAGTTTAAAACACCCCCGAAGATAGCTAGCAAACCTACCCCCCAGGGTATTGGTGCCCTTCTAGTACAGGTCCCACCTTCCCCAGAATGCAGTCCAATTGTCCAAATACCTGAAGCCCTCCCTCCTACACCATCCTTGCAGCCACGTGTTCAACTGCACTCTCTCCCTATTCCTTGCCTCACTGTCACGTGGCACCGGCAACAACCCAGAGATGACGACTCTGTCCGTCCTAGCTTTCAGCTTCCAGCCTAACTCCCTGAGCTCTTGAATGACCTCCCCACCCCTCTTCCTACCTATGTCGTTGGTGCCAACGTGCACCACGACTTATGGCTGCACACCCTCCCCCTTAAGGATTCTGAAGACACGGTCCGAGACTTCTCGGACCCTGGCACCCGGAAGGCAACAAACCATCTGAGAGTCTCACCCATGCCCACAGAACCGCCTGTCCGTCCCTCTAACTAGAGAGTCTCCTATAACTAGCGCTCTCCTCCTCTCCCCCTTTCCCTTCTGAGTCTCAGAGCCAGACCTCACGCCACAGACCCGGTCACTGCAGCTTACCCCTACTAGGCTGTCCCCCCCACCAGTATCCAAAGCGGTATACCTATTGTTTCGAGGAATGACTACAGGGGATCCCTGCACTGCCTGCTTCCTCCCCTTCCCACCTCTAACTGTTACCCAGCTACCTCTGTTCTCTGGCGTAACTATGTCCCTGTAGCTTCTATCTATCACCTTCTCAGCCTCTCGAATAATCCTCAGTTCATCCAACTCCAGTTCCAGTTCCCTAACTCGTTCTGTGAGGAGCAGAATCTGACTGCATTTCCTGCAGATGAAGTCGGCAGGAGTATCGGTGGTCACCCCTACCTCAAACATCCGGCAGGAGGAACATTCCACTCCCTGCGCTGCCATTACTCTGCACTTCGTCTCCAAAGCAAGAACACTGAGTAGCTTACCTGTGAACTTTTAGGTTGGTTAGAGGAGGAGGATGGGAGAGAGGCCCTACTATGTAGGGCCTGGGGTAAAGAACACACCCACTCAAATATCAATCACTTACCTTCCCGACCAGCTCTGCGCTCCAACCTCACCTCCGCCCAGCTCGCGCCACTCTCTGCCGCTCTCTTCCCATGTCCAAAGATGTGCAGGTCAGGTGAAATGGCCATGCTAAATTCCCCAGAGTGATCGGTGTATTAGTCAGAGGGAAATGGGCCTGGATGGGTTACTCTTTGGAGGGTTGCTGTGGGCTTGTTGGGCTGAAGGGCCTGTGTCCACACTGTCGGGAATCTAATCTAATCTACTCCTGGTTAAGCTATCCTGAAGAAGGGCTTATGCCCGAAACGTCGATTCTCCTGCTCCTTGGATGCTGCCTGACCTGCTGCGCTTTTCCAGCAACACATTTTTCAGCTCTGATCTCCAGCATCTGCAGTCCTCACTTTCTCCTTAAGCTCATGCCATGGAAACTTCCATCACCATCAGCCTTCCACTGACGCCACCTCCTCCCCATTGCCTGAGGTCTGGGCTATATCCAAGACAGAAACTGGGTTAACCTATCATTATCTGTCTACAGGACAATATCACGCCACCACCTGTCTTGCAGTATCCCCTTAAAAAGGAAGTAGTAGATGGTCTCCGCCCCCTGATTAAGTCCCTCTGGCAACAGGGTGTCCTTGCCCCTTACCTTTCACCTTGTAACACCCCGATCCTCAGCGTTCCCAAGCTGGAAAGACCTGACTGGCAATTAGTTCAGGACCTTCGGTCCGTGAACGACATTATTGCACCCCTCCATGCTACTGTCTCTAACCCTGCCACCATCTTGGGGCAGGTTCCCACTGCGGCAGCTGTTTCACCATCATTGATTTACAGCATGCCTTTTTCTCTATCCCTCTGCATGAAGAGTCACAGTATCTTCCCCTTCACATTTGATGACAGACAGTATACATGTACCGTTTATCATAAGGTTTCATCCACTCCCTCACTATTTTCTCTCAAACTCTCTGTGGTCAACTCCAAGACTTGGAAATCCCTATGGGTTCAGCCCTGGTCCAAAACGTTGTTGATGGTTTACTCTTAGCAAGTAACTCCCACGAAGCCAATAATGTTGACATGAACTTCCTTTTGAATGCGGATCATTCCCAAGGTTATGTCATCCCACCCAGTAAGGTTAAACGCAGTCAAACAACCAGAAATCAAGTTTTTGGGCATTCTGTTGAGTGCTCCGAGCAGATCTCTTACCCCAGACAGGGTGCATCCTTCAACCTAACTCCTAACGTACGAACAGATATGGAAATTTCTTGATTTAATTAATTTCTGCAGACAATGGATCCCAAATGCCTCTTGCCTTATGAGAATCCTGAGCCCACTGGTCTCCCCCAACATGGCCTCATGGTTCACTTTCAATTCTGAACAGTTGAAGGCATTTGAGTCCTTGAAGACCCGCCCTTTCTTCCCACCAGTGCTGGGACGACCTTTATTTGACCAACCCTTTTCCCTCTCGGTGTCTATTGTGGATGGCTGCACATCCGCCATCCTGGCGCAGACCAATGGCGGCAGCAAGCAACCCACAGCCTTTTTTTTTGGCCCTACCCAACCCGGTCGCCCTCGGGTTCCACCCTCCCCGTACCCAGATTTGCTTGCCATTTACCTTATGGTCACCGCTGCAGCGAACATGACCCTCCAGCAGACTGTCACTGTGTACTCTTCCACAGCCCTTCTGACGACTCACCAGAAACAGCATCTGACACAGGTGCGTCTTAGCAAATATGAGACAGCCCTACTCCACAACCCTCCTCTTCACTTTCACCTACTGCACAACTATTAATCCTGCTACTTTCATTACCCAATCTCCTGAAGAACTCTCCTCATTCAATGTCCAGAACTAAATTGCTTCTTGACCAGTCCTCATCAAGATTTAACCAATGAGCCCCTGGCCACCCCCGATCTTATAATTTACGTTGACAGCTCTGCTTCAGTTTCTATGGATGGCAGAAGCCTCTTCAGTTATGCTGTTGTCTCTGACTCAGATTATAGATTCGGCGACATTGTATCCTGTTGTCTCTGCACAGAAAGCAGAACTTTTTGCCTTTACATGTGCCTGCATTTGGGCTACGGACAAAGCTGCCTATCTCTATATTGATTCTCATTATGCCTTCAATGCCGCTCACGGCTTTGGGACTCTGTGGGCTCCGAGATGGTTCCACACTTCCGCAGGCACTCCCATTTCCAACATAGTATACACTGAAAACCTCTTACGCGCCATCCTTCTCCCAACCGAGACACTCACTTGGGAACGGAGGGAATGTGCGTGTTCTTATTTCGAACATGGTGGAGCCCACACCTAAATAAGGCAGCTGAACAAAGGGCCAGGCATTGTCTTATATGCCAAGAAGTTAACCCAGGGAAACTGATTCAATGTACCAAAGGAAGAACTCCAATTCCAAGTGGCCCCTTCGACACTTTACAATTGGGCTTCATAGAATTACAAGTACAATGGTATAAATATTGCCTTGTTATAACAGATACATTCAGCAAATGGATAGAGGCTTTCCCAACAACCAATAACAAAGCATCTACAGTGACCCAAATTCTCCTAAAAATAACAACCCCCCCAGCTTTGGCATACCTCAAGGACTATCATCTAATAATGGACCGCATTTTATTGGAAATATTAACCAAGTAACTGTGTACCATCCTCAACACTGACCAGCAGTTCCATTGCGTATATCATCCAAAGGCAGTGGGAATAGTGGAGCGTGCGGATAGAATAAGGACAAACTTACTAAACTCATTCTAGAAACAGGACTGAACTGGCTAAAGGTCCTGCCCTCACCCTGTACCACATGCACATTACTCCCCAAATTGGTACCGGTCTCACAGCAGCTGAAATAATACACGGTCGTCCTAGACAAACTCCATGGATGGCAACCAGGTCCCACCACCCCAGATTGATCTGCATGTAATGGGAGATGAAATGTAGCATTACTTCAAATGACTAACGATGTATCTAAAGTCTCTCCGCTTTCACACGAGGGAAACCACCAAACCACTCCTTTCCCCCCCCCCCACCCCACCGGATCATGACGTGACTGGGAAGGAGTAGGGACTGGCGAGTGAGGCCCAATCAGAGACTGGGAAAGGCTGAAGCTGGGACCCCCCCTAGAAAGGATCATTCCAGGTGTTGCTCTAAACCCCCACTGCAGTGACAGTCAAAGGAAGGGATCGCTGGAATTCACCTGAGTGACTGTAAACAGTGGATGACGGACCAGGGAAGGAGGAGAAGGACTAAGGAGGACTGATAAAAACTTTAATCTGTCCTTCTGTATTGCCTGCTTTGCTACTGATACACCGCCTTCCTCTAAACTTGCCTCCTGTGAGGTGATGGGATTGGGTTGTCAAGGGAGATTAGCATTATGATAGGCTTAGCAGGGATATGTCTACTTTAGCCAGGGTACCGAAGGGAGGGTCAAGATTTGCAGGCTGGGTAGATGTAACTGGGTTCATCATTTATGCAGGGGAGACGTTCTAACGTGTTCCAATAAGCAAGGGAACCTGTTTGGGATATGCAATGTTACTAAAATTGATTACTGTAATGGATTGCTTGCCCAAACAGATCACAAGTTGATCCTGGACCAAAGGAGTCTGTGGCAACTCTTGTGTTTGTATTGGGGCTGCAAGTTTGAATTTATCTGCAGGAGTGACCCCCTGGAAGGGAGAGACCATCACCTATTGTATGACGGTAGGTGCTATAGGGAGGCTCTGGAAAATAACCCCTCCCTGCAAAAGATATCCCCCCCCCCCACCAATATCCATGACTCAGTCCCACAGAGTCCTCCCCAATAAACAACAACCAGTATTGACCATTCAAGAATACGCGGCCAGCAATTATTTCTATTAGGTCTACCAACGGCTGTACAGTTACGGCATCATTGCCTGTTTCCCTCGGCCACTCTCCTTTCTCCATTTTCCCTCAGTGGGACTGTAGCCTAAACTACCAGTGCGCTCTGGTCAGTAATAGTTTGCCACGGTCCTGAAGAATAACTCTTCAGTATGAACCTGCACAGGCCCCCATGGCAGACTGCCTGTATCTTCCCCATCCTTTTAACCACATAGACAGAGACTGGCTGAAGGGGGAAGACAAAAGAGGGAAATTCCCCAGTAACCACCGGGGATACGAAAGGTGCTTCACTGGTCATGGATGGGAATGTTCGGAAGTGTTCATTTGCGATGAGAAAACCTCTTGCCTTTACCGTTCCTGCCACCGTCACAAGTGCGGGCCTACCCAGGACATGTAAGGTGCTAACTGCAATTGTGACACGTCCAATGGTGTTCCCTTCAAAAGAGGAAAACAGCTCCTATGTGGTAAAGTCAATCGTACCCACCTCACCATAGATGCCTGTGTTATTGTCCTTGCTCAAAACAGAGGAGGAGTTAAGGAGGTCTTATGTCCCTCTGGTGCCACATTTGCCTGGATTAATCATGATTACTTTCACGATTAACACTGTTGATAACCCTTTTTACAGACTCAGGCTACTACTACTTCTTTAACAGTACAGCCACAAACTTCCTAGAGCTCCCTTACCCTCACTCAGTGGCCCTTGGCACCCTACTTCCCAGAACAGTACCCTTTCTTAGGCATTGTGGACCAGTACGCGGCCGCCAGAAGCATGATGTCTCCGAGAAGTTTTGCGCTGCCGGCAGACCTTTCCACCCTTACTGCTAGACAGACAGCTGGTTACCGTGCAGCAGGCTTTTTCTCCCTTGGGGTTTCTGGGGCCAACATGGCCGCCCATAACCGTAACTATCTTGAATGCAGACTGACCATGCTGGGCAACGCTACCCATGGAGCGCTCAAGGTCATCACCCAGAACCTGAACCAACTCAGACATTTCTCCATGCAAAATTCACTATACATTGGATCACCTCCTCGCCAGTCAAGATGGTATTTGCCTTATAGTACAGGACAAATGCATCATGGGTCTGGACGATGTCACAGCTAATGTCAGCCACTATATCTACAAGATAGATGAACAATTAAGGTCTATAAAAAAGGGGAAACTGGGGGCTCAGAGGATGGAAGGACTGGTTAGTCAACATGGCTATTTACACAGGGGTGATTATAATAGAAATCTTCCTGGGAATAGCTATTCTGAATTGCATCTTACATTGAATGATAGACTCCATGCAGGGAATATTTCCAACAGGTTTTGGGGATCCGATACCTGGCTGTTGAGGAATCAAGTGACAACAGCAATGAGGACGGCCTCTATGCCATTGGTTATCATGAAATGATAAAAGGAGGGAATGAGAAAGTGTATAAAGTAAGAGCAGGTGGGGAAAGAGTTCAGTTTTGGGTTTGTGAGACAAAGGCTCAGCTCGCATGACTTGGATCAGATAAGAACTTGCAGTAAGCAATGAGGTGCTGGAGGCGAGGTTAGTGGGTTAATGAGATGAAAATGCATTCATTACGGAAAGCCAGTTAACAAGGTGAAAATAATTCATTATGTGAAGCCAGTTAACAAGGTTAAGAACATTCATTGTATGACTACAGATAGTTTAATCTTTACTGTTGGTGCTCTCTGATTGTAACGGTCAGCCAATCATATAGATGTTGCCTTACTTGTACGCTGCTCCCTGTAAGTGACTATATAATTCATTAAGAATCTGCTGTTTGAGAGAAGACCGAGAACTCATGTCTCTGTGCACATGGGCAATCGTTCTCTCTCTCCAGGGCCCGGAATAAAAGAAAGGTAGAACCATACTGTGTCGCTGAGCGTTTGTTTCGACAGAGGTGGGAACAGGGCGATACTCAGAACACCCTCAGGTCACTGTTGACCAGAAACTGATATGTACTAACATATAAATACCCTGGCAACAAGAGCAGGCCAGAGGCTGTGAATATTGTATTGCATAATTCACCACCCAGCTTTTCAAAAACTGTTCCCTATCCACAAGGCATAAGTCGGGAGAGTCATGAAATACTTCCCACTTGCTTTGAGGGGTGCAACGCCAGCAAAACTCAAGAAGCTTGACACCATCTTGGTCAAAGCAACACGTTTGACTGGCACCACATCCACTCCTTCCACCACGGACAGTAACACTAGTGTGGTGTATAGTCTACGAGATGCACTGCTGAAATTCAAAATAGACAGCATTTTCCAACCACACATGACTTTCATCTACTAGGACAAGGGCAGCAGATATATGGGAACACCACCACCTGCAAGTTCTCCTCCAAGCCACTCATGATCTGGACTTAGAAATATGTCTCCATTCCTTCAGTGTCACTGGATGAAAATCCTAGAATTCCCTCCTCAATGGCAGTGAGAGTCTATCCACATCTCACCACAATCTTCTTAAAGACAATTGGGACAGGCAATAAAAATGGATGCCAAGAGAAGCCCACATACCTACAATACAGAAAAACAATTCTTGAGGTCATCCAAAACTCTACTGGCCATGTCCTATTCAGTTATCACCCATGTGATCACCTAGAGCAACTGGCATCCAGGTGCCCCCCACCATGTGCTACCACTTTGACACATCACCTGCCCTGCAATCCTTAATTGCCTGTAAATGTCATTATAAAGTAGTTCCTTAATCTTATTATATTTTTTACATCTTTTAAGAAACCTTACCACCAGTTGATATGTTATATCAAGTCTTAATAGACTAGACCTTAGTTACTTACCAAACACTCACCAACTAACCTGCTCCTTCTATTACAAAACAAGGATAAATTCCTAGAGTCTGAAAGCTTTTAGGAAAAGCGCAAGCAACTGAAGATCGCTTTCTCTTTTTCCCCTCAACTCCCTCACTTGCTCAGAGACTGAAATCTACACAGTTACAGAAGAAAGTTTTCACACAATGGTGTGTCAGTGGATTTCACTTCCATATAAAATCACCAGACGTACAAACTGGCTCAACACAAGATTTAGTTGGTTGATTGGATGGAGGAAAAGAAATTGAAAAACGTGGTCCCTAGTGTTAAACTGAATAACCTTCCTGCAAGCAAGAGTTTCTAAACACTGACATCACCAGGAAGATTGTTTACAACGTTTTACTTTATTTATAAAGCAATTAAATTCACAAAATTACAAAGGCACTACAGGCAACTGACCTTTAGTCAAATCATTGTAGTTGCTACTATACCTAAAAATTCAAAGCAATTATTAGCTCAATTCACTGATAATTCTGTCGCTTGAGGTATGGCTTAGTATCGACTTGTTTTTATAAACTATTAAAGACCATAGAATGGGTCACCTGAAAATGGTCAACATTTCATACTATACGGACTACAATAAACAATTATAAATTTACAGATCATGGCCAAAGAATAGAGATTTCAAGGAAAGTGAATCAAAATTCTCTTCCCATTACTCTAATAAGTATGCCACTGTTGAACAGTTACAGTAGAATTCAATTACACTTGCACTCACAGTCAGTGTCAGCTTCACAGATGCATTACAGCACAGGAGGGGGGTAGTTAGGCTGCAAATCTCACAACCTTTACAAAGCACATGGATGTATATTCGAAATATCCTTTCAAGGCTTTGGGATGAGTGCTGGGAGTGAGACTGGTGTAGATTTAGAGTAACTGTTTTGTCAGTGCAGACTCGATGGGCCAAAGGGCTTCTTCTATACTTATTCCCCAGAAACTGTATGGACCATTGCATTCTGATGTAACCCTGCAAGTTCAATTCCTTTAAATGCCTGCCCAATTTTCTTATGAAATCATTCATCTCCTCAGCATTCTCCAGGTCATTACATTCACTGCAGTAAAACCTACTTCCTCACCTTAAGACCGTAAAACATAGAAGCAGAAGTGGGCCACTCAGCTCATCAAATCTGCTCCACCATTGAGATCATGGCTGATTGGATAATCCACTTTCCTGCCATTCCCTTCCTGAGAAAAAGTCTGTCAATTTCCACCTTGAATATACATAATCACCCTCTGCGATAAAGAATTCCACAGATTCACAACTCTCTCAAGAGAAGAAATTTCTCCTCATCTGCCTTACATGTGTGAGATTATTCTGAGATTATGCATTCTGGTCCTAGACTCTCCTACGGGGGAAACCAGCCTTCTGCATCTACTCCGTTATGTAATTTATGAATCTTGTACGTTTCAATAAATGGTCATCTCTCATTCTCTCTATTCCAGTGAGTGCAGGTCTAATCTATTCAACCTCTCTTCAAAAGATAGCTTTTTTTTTTAAGATTACTTACAGGCCCTTCGGCCCAACAAGTCCACACCGACCCGCAACCCACCCAGACCCATTCCCCTACATTTATCCCTTCACCTAACACTTCGAGCAATTTAGCATGGTCAATTCACCTAACCTGCACATTTTTGGACTGTGGGAGGAAACCAGAGCACCTGGAGAAAACCCACGCAGACACGGGGAGAATGTGCAAACTCCACACAGAGAGTTGCCTGAGGCAGGAATTGAACCCGTGTCTCTGGCGCTGTAAGGCAGCAGTGCTAACCACTGTGCCACCGTGTCGCCCATGGTGGGCTCTGTGGTGACACAGTAGTAATGCCCCTACAACTGAGTCACGACACCCAGGTTCAAATCTCTCCTGCGCCACAGCTTTGCAATAAGCTCTCTGAAGAGCTTGATTACAAAATATCTAAGGACAGTCCCTCCACACCTAAATGAAACTTCTTTGGATTGCCTCCAATGCCAGCATATATCTTTCCTGAAATGAGGAGTCCAAAACTGTTCACAGTATTGCAGCTGTGATCTGACTAGCATCTTGTAGTTATAGCAAAACCTCATGCTTTTGCATTCCATCCCTTCCGAAATAAAAGGCCAGCATTCCACTTAAGAAAGTGAGGACTACAGATACTGGATACTCAGAGTCAAAAAGTGTGGTGCTGGAAAAGCGTAGCAGGTCAGGCAGCAACCGAGAAGCAGGAGAGTTGATGTTTCGGGCATAAGTCCTTCATCAGGGATGTCAGCATTCCAGTTGCCTTCCCTATTACCCATTGAACTCAGATGCTAGCTTTTTGTGATTCATCAGCGAGGACTTGCAAACCCTCCTGCTCTTTAGCTTTCTTCTGTCTTTTTATATTTAAATAATAATACTCAGTTCATTTATACTTCCTGTAAGTTACCAAAACTTCCCCCTCCCAACACCATATCCTCAGCCCAAAACCTTAAATCTGTGTCAAGTTTTTGTACCATCAGCTAATCGGAACAGCTTTTGTCTGCTTTAACTTGACCAATTCAGAATCTTGTGGAATGCATTCAGATCTCATTACAACCTTCTTTGCTCAAAAGGAGACCTAACTGTGTCAAAAGGATACCAACCTAACTGTGTCACTAAAATCCTTCATCCCTGTAACAATTCAGCTAATACTCCAATGTAACCTCTGAAAAAGGCACTGCTTAAAAATCATTACATTTTGCCATCTTTTAGTCATGTGATAACCAGAGCATTAACGGGTTCAGAACAGTTTCCCTGCTTTGTATTCAATTCTCCTATTTAAAATATTTACATACAGGTCCCTCTGTCCCTACTCCCTTTTTTGAACAGTGCCATTTATTGCCTCTTCTTATCCCTTCTACTGAAATATGTCACTTTGAACTTTAAAATTACCTCCTCCTACTTGTGATGTGGAGGTGCCGGTGTTGGACTAGGGCGGACAGCCTGCCAATTCTGCTTCCATATGGTGCTGCTGTAACAGATTTGTACTCCCTTTTTTGAACAAATATTAACATCTTGACTTTTTAAATTCTAATTTTAGTTTATTTTTGCTGGCTAGATCAGTATGTGTTGCCCATCCCTAATTGCCCTTAAAAGTGGTGGTGAGCTGTCTTCTTGAATAATGCAGCTCAAGGAGTGTTTGTTTTGACAATGATGGTGATAGGTACACCAAATGCTGTTAGGAAGTCCCAGGATTCTGACAAACAGTGACACACTTCCAAGTCAGAATGATGTATGGCTTGGTTGGAACACGAGCACTTACATCAGTTGCACTTGCCTTTCCAGGTGAAATACGTCTCACATTTGGAAGGCTTTGTTGAAAGAGGATTGGCAAATTGCTGCTATGCATCTTGTGGATGGTATATACTGCTGTCACAATGGATCAGAAATGGAGGATATGCTAATCAAGTGGGCCTCTTGTGCTGGAGGTGGTGAGCTTCTAGAATGCCATTAGATATGCATTCATCCAAGCAACTGGAAAGCATTCCATTACACTCCCAATTTCTGCATTATAGTTGACAGATATGCATGGGGAGTCAGAAGATGTCTTACTTGCCACAGAATTCCCAATGTCTGACTAACTCTTGTAATCAGAGTATTTATGTGGCTGGTCCAGTTCAGATTCTGGTCAATGATAACCCACAGAATGTTAACAGCAGGAGACTGAATAATGGCAGTGCCATTAAATGTCAAGAAGAGATGGATAGATTCCTTTATGTTGGCGGTGTGTTGTGCAAAGACTCATCAGCCCAAATGCACAATTTGTTCAGGTCTTGCTGCCTGTGGACATGGTCAACTTCAACAGATGTAAATTGTACTGAATAGAACATACAACATTACAGCGCCGTACAGGCCCTTCGGCCCTCAATGCTGCACCGACCTGTGAAGCCAATCTGAAGCCCATCTAACCTATACAATTCCATTCTCGTCTATATGCCTATACAATGACAATTTGAAACGTCCTTAAAGTTGGCAAGTCTACTATTGTTGTAGGATAAAGTGAGGACTGCAGATGCTGGAGATCAGAGCTGAAAAATGTGTTGCTGGAAAAGCTCAGGTCAGGCAGCATCCAAGGAGCAGGAGAATTGACGTTTCGGGCATAAGCCTGAAGAAGGGTTTATGCCCGAAATAGTCGATTCTCCTGCTCCTTGGATGCTGCCTGACCTGCTGCATCTTTCCAGCAACACATTTTTCAGCTACTATTGTTGCAGGCAGTGCGTTCCATGCCCCTACTACTACTAAGTAAAGAAACTACCTCTGATATCTGTCCTACATCTATCACCCCTGAATTTAATGCTAATGTCCACTCATGCTAACCATTGCCACCCATGGAAAAAGGCTCTCACTGTCCACCCTATCAAACCCTCTGATTATCTTATGTGTCTCAATTAAGTCACCTCTCAACCTCTTTTAACAAAAACAGCCTCAGGTCCCTCAGCCTTTCCTCACAAGACCTTCCCTCCATACCAGACAATATCCTAGTAAATCTCCTCTGAACCCTTTCCAAAGCTTCCACATTCTTCCTATAACGCGGTGACCAGAACAGTACACAATACTCCAAGTGGGGCTGCACCAGAGGTTTGTACAGCTGCAGCATGATGGTCATGGCTCCGAAACTCGATCCCTCTACCAATAAAAGTTAACACACCATCTGCCTTCTTAACAACCCTATCAACCTGGGTGGTAACTTTCAAGGATCTACATATGTGGACAGAGAGATCTCTCTACTCATCTATCCTACCAAGAATCTTACCATTAGACCAATACTCTTTATTCCGGTTACTTTTTTCAAAGTGAATCACCTCACACTTTTCCGCATTAAACTCCATTTGCCACCTCTCCACCCAGTTCTGCAACTTATCTATGTCCCTCTGTAACCTACAACATCCTTCGTCACTATTCACAACTCTATTGATCTTAGCGTCATCCACAAATTTTCTAACCCATCCATCTATGCCCTCATCCAGGTCATTTATAAAAATGACAAAGAACAACGGCCCCAAACAGATTCCTGCAGTACACCACTAGTAACTGAACTCCAGAGTGAATATTTCCCATCAATCACCACCCTGTCTTCTTTCAGGTACCAATTTCTGCTCCAAACCACTAAATCACCCTTAATCCCATGCCTCTGTATTTTGTGCAATCGCCTACCGTGAGGAACCTTATCAAAACATCTTGCTGAAATCCATATACACCACATCAACCGCTTTACCCTCATCCACCTGTTTGGTCACCTTCTGAATGGTCCGAAAATAATACTGTTCCTAACATAATTGTTTCATCCAAGCTGACAGTGTGCCTCTTATTCCATTAGTCAGTCTCCATTTTGTTAACTAGCATTTCATGCTGGACTTTGTCAAAGCTTTCTTAAAATCAAATGAGTCAAAAGTAGAAAGTCAGGATTGAGTTTTCATCCTTGCCACGTGAGGCACTCTGCCCAGTCATACTAACCAGAAATCTCTGTTTGGAAATTAGCAGTCTCTTGCACAAGTATTAAAAGCTTGAATTTCAGCAGTTCAGTCCCCATAAGAGAAGTCTCATGCCGTTGTGCCTACTTTTGGGAAAGATCCACGTTCAATGCCACATGCTCTAGACATGTATCATAACATGTCTGAACAGATCGATTAAAAACATCTTAGTGTTCTCATGCATCCCATCTGAGCCAGGAAGGCTGGGTTAAAATCTTACCTGCTCCAGAGGTGAGTAATAACATCTCAGAGCAAGTTGATGAGAAAACAAAAACAAACAACTGCCATAAAACTTATAATAAAGATTCAGCCCTTTAAAAATAATTAGAGAGCAGTGAATTAGCTTGACTGCCACATTCTCTTATTTTAAAAAAGGGTTACACTTGCTCCTTGCAGGTTAAGTTGGCAAATTATTGCTTTTTATCAAGGTGACTTCCAAATGCTAATAAGACAGTGGTAAGAGCTAGACCAAGACACAGGAGCAGTAGGGGGACATTCGGCCCATCAAGTCTGCTCCACCATTCAATTAAATCGGGACTGATCTGATAATCCTTATTTTCACTTTCCTGCCTTTTCCCATAACCCTTCATTCCTGTACTCAGTAAGAATCTATCTGTCTCAGCCTTGAACATAGTTAATAACCCAGTCTCAGCAGCTCTCTGTTGTAAAGAATTCCACAGATTCACAACCAGGAGACAGATTTAAAAAAAGGTACGAGAGGCTATTTTAAAAAAAGCAGAGTTTCGTTCACAGATGAACCTCCAGAGGGCACAGAGGATGTGGACACAATTACAAAAGACATTTGTATAACTCCATGAATGGGAAAGGTTTGGAGGGATATGAGTCAGGAGCAGGCAGGTGGGACCAGTTTTGTTTGGGATTATGTTTGGCATAGACTGGTTGGACCGAAGGGCCTGTTTCCCTGCTGTATGAATTTATGAGAAATTCCTCATCATGTATGTCTTAAACGTGCAACCCTTGATTGAGTTTATACCCCCTGACCCTAGGCTCTTCCAGAACGGGGTAACAACTTTTTCTGCATCTATCCTATCAAGCTAACAATCTTGTATGTTTCAGATGGCCACCTTTCATTGTTCTTCATTGTTGTGGTTCTGTTCACCTAGCTGGGAATTTGTGTTGCAGACGTTTCGTCCTGTCTAGGTGACATCCTCAGTGCTTCGGAGCCTCCTGTGAAGCGCTTCTGTGATGTTTCCTTCGGTATTTATATCACTATAAATACCGGAGGAAACATCACAGAAGCGCTTCACAGGAGGCTCCCAAACACTGAGGATGTCACCTAGACAGGGGACGAAACAAATTCCCAGCTCGGCGAACAGAACCACAACAACAAGCACCCAAGCTACAAATCTGCTCCCAAACTTTGAATTGTTCTTCATTCTAATGAGTTCACAGAAATCTCATTCCCACAACACTGTTAATATGTTTAAAGCACTAAATGTAAAAAGGGCTGACATGTTGGGCAAGCCCACAAATCCCATTTTTATAATGTCTAAGATTTACAATTAAGCAGATGTAAATTCCTACCAAGATGGCGAAACTTTTATACAATATTTAAACACTTCAATTTTCCCTTACGTTGTGTTTTAGAATCATTTTAACTGAACTTTGAGTCTTTAAAGATGTTCACAATAAAAACAAATTTGACAGCTTTGCTCAAGAATCGTCTATAATTTCTTAATCATTATCGATATATTAAAGTATGCGCTTTTCATGAATTCATGAAGTTTTTCCACTCACATTCCACTCAGTATTCTTTGCTCTATCTCACGTAAGAAAATAATCCCTTAACAACAAGTTAGAACACCGCTTGTCCAATGCAGTAACTAAACGTTTAGGGAAAGGTAACGAGTCTGGAGAGAAAAAAAGGGTGGCAGACAGCCAACTAACAATCAGGAAGTGCCCGAGAGAGACAGAGAAGAGAAAATTTGGCCGAATTCGAGCTAGTTTAGGAACAAGGCTCAAATTACAATATTCAAATTGAAGAAAGCAGCGAGAGTTTTTTTTAAAAAATCAATTCATTTCATGTCATTTCGAACAGGTTAGTTTACCAATTATGCCGAGGAAGGTATTAAACTCGCATTTAAAGAAAACTCTTAAGACTTTCTATTCACCTTTAAGAATATCCAACTGACATCAACCTTAACGCTAACTCCAAAGTGGGTGCCTAAAGTCTCTCAACAACCTCTCATATTACGTAAAATTTGGAATATGACTGGCAAAGAATCCGATTTTGTTTCACAGCCGAAGCAGACATGGGCGGACAGAAACTTACTTTATGATACTGAAAGAAAGATACAATATGCCCGAACTCAAAGCAGAAAGTAAACTAAGAGGATAAAAGCCACTTGCAGTTTACCTCAACATCCTTATGCCTATAATCGAGGATTTTCACATGAAGCAAAAGGTTTCCAGCAACTAGCACAAAAGTGAACCGCAGGAACTATTTTCACGCAGTAATTAATCTTCGACGCATGTCTTTACAGGTACAGGAACAACATCGATGTCAGCGAACGAGAGCTTCTCGAGGGAAGGGAAGGGGAGGTTCCTTACTCAACTTGAATATATTCTAAACACTTCCAGTCGGAACCAAAACCCTTCTACATTACAGTCTCATTAAAGTCAGACAGCTTTTGTTTATTACCAAATAACCAGCTATAGAATACTCTCACCCATAGACCTTAAAGCCAAGACCAAACCCCAAATCTGACTTCCGTCCAGGTGCGAGAATTTCACGTGATAACAAACACCCAAATACCAATATTAGCATTGATCTTAAAGCATTTTTTTTAACAAATGCAGATTTTGTTGAAGAAACTCGGCAGAGTTGGCAGCATCTGTAGACAGAAAGCAGAGTCGATGTTTCAAGTCCAGTGACGCTTCACTTTATTTTAAAATTTACTTATAGCCCTGCTCGTGGACACAACGTGTAATGCTCCACAGTGCCACTGCTTAGGAGGACTTCAGTACTTAATGAGCTTCGAAGAGACCATTGCAACTACATTTGTGTCTTTTTTATCGAGTACTTTTTTGTGCTTTTGCTCTTTTTAAAGGGCAGTTTTTGATGGCGTATTTTTTATGAACGGGGTTATCGACCTCCATGTCAACTTTATTCCTACCCACGGTTCTTCACTCAATTTGTCATCGGTCAGCCCCTCTATCAAAAATACTGACTCTGCTTAATTTGGATGTATAACTGAAGTTCCCTAGCCTTCCCCCAGCTTTTTTTAACTTTTTTTTTCCAATCTCGTCCTTTATTTACATCCCCCACCAACTTCTTTAGACATCATCTCGTTTTAATCATCTTTGGTGTTTCTCTTTATTGGACAAAGTTAAAAATCACACAACACCAGGTTATAGTCCAACAGATTTATTTGGAAGCACTAGCTTTTGGAGCGCTGCTCCTTCAAGATTGGTTGTCCAGTACTTCACGGGGAGCAGAGAAACTACCTTATGTTCTTAGCAGCCTGTAACACATTATCAATGAGGATGAGCACCTCGCCAAGACCTTCCCCACTCCTCCACTTCTCGCTTTTAAACAACTGCCAAACCTTAAACAGACCATTGTTTGCAGCAAACTGCCCAGCCTCCAGGACAACATCAACCATAACATCATACAACCCTGTCCTGGCAACCACTGCAAGACATGGATACTACTATTACATGTGTAATAGTACCCGCCATGTATGCAGCAGTTGCTCATGTGACTTGGCCAACATTGTCTATCTGAAGAGCTGCAGGCAAGGATGCCGCAAGGCATGGTACATTGGCATAGACGAAGCAGATGCTATGACAACAGATGAATGGACATCGCGCAACGATGACCAGACAGGGATGTTCCCTCCTAGCCAGAAAACACTTCAGCAGTCAGGGGCATTCGGCCTCAGATCTTAGGGTGACCATCCTCCAAGGTGGATTTTGGGATACACAATAATGCAGAGTGGCCGAGCAGAGGCTGATAGCCAAGTTCGGTACCCATGAGGGTGGCCTTAACTGGGACGTCGGCTTCATGTCACACTACAGGTGACCCCACCATACTACATGCTCTCATAGGAGAAAGTGAAGAAGGGCTAATGCCCGAAACGTCGATTCTCTTGTTCCCTAGATGCTGCCTGACCTGCTGCGCTTTTCCAGCAACACATTTCCATCTCTACATGCTCTCATACACATACTGACACACATGCACACATACACACACACTCTTTCACGCACACATACACACACAGACATCCCACAGAGTCTCCACCCTCCACCTCTCACAGGTTTAAAGTCCATTGCACTCACGGACACACTCTACCAAGCATGTGCACACACACTCTCTTTCCCTCACATGCATGCACACACATAAGTCTATGGTGTGAATTTGCATTTGGAGATACATTCTGTTTTGTTGAAAAAGCACACAATCTGCAAGCAGTCAATCTATGTGACATTTTATAACTTTCTACTTTGGAAATAGTCCCAGTCTGACTCAAGATTGGAATACAGACAGACCCTAACCTCACACCTTAATGCATTGTCTGAGCTGAGCTGTCACTTTCTTTTATAAAACCTTAAGTTATCTTGGGAATGTGACTTGAAAGAAGTTCTGGGATTTACATATTAATGAATTGATACAGCAACCCATTCTAAAAGATAAAAGAATTAACAGCAATCTAGGTGTGTTCAATATATCATATCAGTTGCATGACATTATGATCTTTTGCTATTAATTCTGTGTGTTATGATCCTGTCCCACTAGTTAACTGATGAAGGAGCAGCACTCAGAAAGCTAGTACTTCCAAATAAACCTGTCGGACTATAACCTGGTTGTGTGATTTTTAACTTTGTTCACCTCAGTCCAACACTAGCACCTCCAGATCATGGCTACCATTGACACCTCTTTATTGGAAGTATTGGTGCTGATCAATCAACCATATCCTCCTCACACTTTCCTTCAATCCACTCAGCATTTGGTCATTGGATAACAATTCAGCTGTATCCTAAATTCACTAAGTCACAGTTCACTCAGCCTAACTCTTAACTGCTTCTTTTTATCTGTACATTTTTAAACAGTTCCCTTTCCCTGTCTCTTTGAAATCTTTGTGAATATTAAATTGTATTGCCTTCCATTGCTGCAACACTTATATCTAACCTTTAGTGTAATTAGATATTGGAAGGTTGTCCATACAGGCATTATAAAACAAAATGTGTACCAAGTCACATTAAAGAAGGACATTTTAATAAGTATGTATCTCTTGCCAACACACTTGAATTGTAGGTCAAAGCAGTTGAAGTCATCATTGTGAGCCCACCCACCACACTGGAGCTGGAAGTTAGAAATGAAAGTGTAGAAACATCGAAATAGGTAGATTGGCCATGCTAAATTGTGCTGTAGCATGCAGGGTTATGCTGGCTAGGTGGAATAGCTATGGGAAATGTAGGGTTACAGGAATAGAATTGGGGGAGGATGGTTTATGGGGATAGGGTGGATGTCTGGATCTGGTGGGATGCTCTTCAGAGGGTTGGATGGGTCAAATGGCCTCTTACTGTGCAGATCCTATGAAGTAGTACTTGACATGATTATGGCTGATCTTCAACCTCTAAGTGACATTCCCACTCTTATCCACATCAATGCCTCTAGAAATCTTTTTCTTCCTTAAATATATTCAGTAAAGTGGTTTCCACAACCTTCCATGGTAGACAATTCCACAGTTTCACCACCTGAGTGAAATCTTGAGATTTTGAGATCCCTTTTATTTCGAGAAGGTTTGTAGCTCAGGTTGAGGCTCTGGATGTAAGTTTGCTTACTGAGCTGGAAGGTCCCTTTTCATTCTTCTAACATATAGTGAATACAGTCAAACCAATATCATGTCATAAAACAAACCTGTCATCCTAGAAATCAGTTTGGTGGACATTCACTGAACTCTGATTATGGCAAGTAATTTTTTTTCTTTGGAAAGGAGACCAAAACAGCACAAAATATTCCAGATGCGGTCTCAGCACAGACTTGTATAGCTACAGTAAGATATATTTACTCTTGTACTCAAATCTTCTTGGAATAAGGACCAACATACCATTTGCCTACATGTTTACCATACCCGAATGCTTATTTTGGGTGACTCATGAACAAGGACACACTTGATCAATATTTCCCAATCTATCACCTTTTTAATAATAGTCTGTCATTCTGTTTCTCCTACCGAAGTGGACAATTACCTACATATTACTGCATCTGCTATTCATTTGTCACTATGACCTTGAAGCCTCTTTACATTCTCCTCATCACTCACTTTTTTGTGTCATCAGCAAACTTGAAAACATGATATTTGATTCAGTTATCCAAATGTATTGTCAATACCTGGGGCCCAAGCGCTGAGCTGCAGTATGCCTTACACTCCAAAAATTACTTGTTTATTTCTTGAAATGCATAAAAGTGGATAAATCCCCAGGACCTGATCAGGTATAGCCTAGAACACTGTGGGAAGCTAGGGAAGGGTTTGCTAGGCCCCTTGCTAAGATACTTGTATCATCTGTAGTCACAGGTGAGGTGCCAGAAGACTGGAGGTTGGCTAACATGGTGCTACTATTTAAGAAAGGTGGTAAGGAAAAGCCAGGGAACTATAGACCAGTGAGCCTGACGTGAGTGGTGGGCAAGTTGTTGGAGGGCACCTTGAAGGACAGGATGTACATGTATCTGGAAAGGCAAGGACTGATTAGGGATAGTCAACATGGATTTGTGCATGGGAAATCATATCTCACAAACTTGATTGAGTTTTTTCAAGAAGTAACAAAGCGGATTGGAAGATTCCCCATGGGAATTTGGTTAGCAAGGTTAGATCTCATGGAATACAGGGAGAACTAGCCATTTGGATACAGAACTGGCTCAAAGGTAGAAGATAGAGGGCGGTAGTGGAGGGTTGGTTTTTCAGTCTGGAGGCCTGTGACCAGTGGAGTGCCACAAGAATCAGTGCTGGGTCCATTACTTTTTGTCGTTTATATAAAATGATTTGGATGTGAGCATAAGAGGTAAAATTAGTAAGTTTGCAGATGACACCAAAATTGAAGGTGCAGTGGACAGCCAAGAAGGTGACCTCAGATTACAACGGGATCTTGATCAGATGGAAACATTGGGCTGAGGGGTGGCAGAAGGAGTTTAATTTAGATAAATGCAATGTACTGCATTTTTGGAAAGCAAATCTTAGCAGGACTTATACACTTAATGGTAAGATCCTGGAGAGTGTTGCTGAACAGACAGACCTTGGAGTGCAGGTTCATAGTTCCTTGAAAATAGAGTCGCAAATAGATAGGATAGTGAATAAAGCTTTTGGTATGCCTTCCTTTATTGGTCAGAGCATTGAGTATAGGAATTGGAACGTCATGTTAAAGCTGTACAGGACATTGGTTAGGCCACTTTTGGAATATTGTGTGCAATTCTGGTCTCCTTCCTATCGGAAGGATGTTGTTAAACTTGAAAGGGTTCAAAAAAGATTTACAAGGATATTGCCATAGTTGGAGGATTTGAGCTGTAGGAAGAGGTTGAATGGGCTGAGGGCTGTTTTCCCTAGAGCGTTGGAGGCTGAGGGGTGACCTTATAGAGGTTTATAACATCATGATGGGCATGGATAGGATAAACAGACAAAGTCTTTTGCTGGGGTGGAGTAGTTCAGAACTCGAGGGCATAGGTTTAGGGTGAGAGGGAAAAGATATAAAAGAGACTTAAGGGGCAACATTTTCACACAGAGGGTGGTACATGTACAGAATGAGCTGCCGGAGGAAGTGGTGGAGTTTAGTACAATTGCAACATTTAAAAGGCATCTGGATGGGCATATGAATAGGAAGGGTTTGGAGGGATATGGGCCGGGTGCTGGCAGGTGGCACTAGATTGGGTTGATATATTTGGTTGACATAGACAAGTTGGACTGATGGGTCTGTTTCTGTGCTATACATCTCTCTACGACTCTATTGATGTTAAGCTAACTAATCTATCATTCCCAGTTCTCCCCTCCTTTTTTAAATGGTGGAATTTCCTTTTCCACACTCCAGTTTGCCGGTATTGCTCTAGAAACATATTGAACTCAAGAGGATAATGACAAATTATTTCCTTGGCCAACTCCTTTGGTACCCTGGGCTGTAGATCATCAGTTCCCGTTAATTTCTCCAGCATTTTTATTTTAAACCAATATGAATTCTTCTTTCCAAATATATCCTCTCAAAATGCTGGGAAGTTTTATGCATCTTCTTGAAGACAGGACTAAAGTAATTATTTATTTGCTTTGCCATTTCCTGGTTCTCCATTATTAATTTATCAATTTCGGACTGTTAAGGGCTTACATTGGTTTGCCCTATTTTTTTTTTCTTTTTACACACTTATGGAAGGTCTTGCATTCCATTGTTCTCTTTTTTGCACAGATTCTCTCATACTCTATTTTTCCCCTCTTAATCAACTGCCTGGTCCTCCTTTGCTGAATTCTAAATTGCTCCCAGTCCTCAGGCTGTTATTTTCCTTTTCGAGAAAACGTAAATGCTTTCTTTGGATCTCATTCAAAAACTCAGGTACAAAATCTGAATTTCTTTTATTAACTTCGTTGTACAGGAAGTTGATGAGGCTACTTTTGGAAGACTGTGTATGGTTCTGGTCGCTCTGCTAATAAGGAAGATATTATTAAATTGGTGAGGGTTCAGAAAAGACTTACAAGGATGTTGCCAGGACTGGAGGATTTAAGTTATAAGGGGAGGATGGGACGTTTTTCACTGGAGTGAAGGAGGTTGATGGATAACCTTATAGAGATTTAGAAAATCATGAGGGGCATAGAAAAGGTGACTAGCAAAGGTGTTTTCTGAGTTCAAAACTAGAGGATATATTTTTCAGGTGAGAGTAGAAAGATTTAAGAGAGACGTGAGGAAGCACTAGATGAAGGTACAGTTACAACATTCAAAATACTTTGGGCAGGTACATGAATAGGAAAGGTTTAGAGGGATATGGGCCAAATGCAAGCAAATAGGACTACTTTAGTTTGGGAAACTTGCGTGGCTTGGATGAGTTGGACCGAAGGGTCTGCTTCTATGCTGTATGACTCCACCTGTTGTGTCCTTTCAACCAGAAGGAATTCAGGTCATTCTGCTATAACGTGACAATTGTGTTCCTCTACAATCTTGTGCTATAGAAAATTGCACTATGGGAAACCTGCTATACCCATTTAGCAGAAAGTTCACATTTTGTAAACAATGTCCAAAATAAAGCCAATTTGTGCTGACAGAATGTGCATTACAGCAGAATGACCCATATATAACTGTTACAACATATGCATTCATTCCTTTAATATTAACCACTGCCTACTGGTCGTCATACTTTTTAATGAAGTTATGTAGTCTATCACAGCCAACTCATCCCTCATACTTCAGTAGTTTCCTGTCTTAAAGGCAGAAAGATTTGCAAAGGATTTCCAGAACTTCAGCCTTGGCACCTTGCATCTTTGATCCATCAGTCAGATGATGCAAACTTCAGTATAATTGCTGCATGAAGTTTGCAGATACTATGAAACAGTGTAGTAGATGGTGATGAGGATAGTTATAGACATCTGGTTAAAGCAGTATGGTGAAAATGGGCTCAATTAAGACAAATAGAATTCAATGCAAAGAATAATGATGTGTTTTGAGAGGACTAATTTGGAACCAGAGTGCATTATCAACAACATTATTTTGAAAAATGTGAATGAGCGCATGAATTTTTCTTTTTTTTTGCTGGGAAGTATCTGTTGCCCATCTCTAGCTGCCCTTGGATTGAGTGGATTGCTGAACCATTCAGTGATTGGCAAGTAGTCAAGCAGTGCTGTAGATTTAGACCCACACGTAGGACAGACTAGGAAAGCACAGCATATTTCCTTTCCTTAAGAACTTTATTGAACCAGATATATTAAATAGACAAGCATTGATTAGTTTCATGGTCACCATTACTAAGACAAGTATTTGCTTTCAGATTTATTAATTAAAATGGTAATCACCAGCTGCTGTGCCTCTGAAACGTTAGCCTGGGCCTCAATTATTAGTCTAGTAAATATACAAATACTTAAGGCAGGCAGGTTTACAAGATAGTTAAACAGCATATGGTGTGCGAGGCAGTCCGAGTCCAGGCCAGCCTGGGAAATGAATGCTGTTGGCGAAGGCATGAGCCGGAGCTCAGGGTGGCAGGCAGTCCAAATCCAAGCCAGTCTGGGGAGATGAATCCTGGTGGTGAGTCCCATGTCGGAGGCCAGCGCGAGGAGGCAGCGAGGCCTGAAGCCCAGCGGCCATGTAAAAAGGACTGTAATTTGAGTACTTAATAAAGATACTTTTATTCTTATTTTGGACTTTGAGTAATTCAAGTACTTTTTAAAACTTCATATTCCTATGCTAGCCCAGTTTTTTTTTAACTCTTTCAATTCTGTAACAAACGCTTAAGTACCTGTACCTAAGATGGCGCCAAAGCAGCAACATTACAAACTTTTCACTGCACTCATTTGAGTGCATGTGACAATAAAGGCTATTCTATATAGTTACTTAGTTTCATAAATTGATGCTGAGAAAGAATAGATATCATGCAAATAGAATCTTATAAATCACTGGTCAGACCTCAACTGGAGGATACAGACCAACTATGAGCATCACAGTTTGTGCAAAGATATAAAGACATGAGAAATAACTTTAGAATGTTAACCGGTGGTCTATTAAAGGTTTTAAAAATGTTAAAAGCTTTCAAAAAAGTAGACAAAGAATAGTTGTTCCCACATACTCATCGAGAAGTACGGCACTGGAAAAGCACAGCAGCATCCAATGAGCAGCAGAGTCGACATTTTGGGCATAAGGCCTCCATCTGGAATGTGGAGGGGGAAAGAGGGCTGAGAGATAATTGGGGGCTTGGAAAGTAGGGTGGAAGGCAATAGGTGGATGCAGGTGGGAGATAAGCATGATAGATCGGTGGGGAGGGTGGAGCAGATAGGTGGAAAGGAAGGTGGACAGGAAGGACAGATCAAGAGGTTGGTGCCGAGTTGGAGGGTTGCATCTGGGTTGAGGTGGGGGAGGGGAGATTTGGAAAATGGTGAAGTCGATGTTGATGCTATGTGAGTCATAGAGCACGGAAACAGACCCTTTGGTCCAACTCATCCATGCCGACCAGATATTCAAAATGAATCTAGTCCCATTTGCTAGCACTTGGCCCATATCCCGCTAAATCCTTCCATTCATATACCCATCCAGATAGCTTTTAAATATTGTAATTGTACCAGCCTCCACCACTTCCTCTGGCAGCTCATTCCATACGCACCACACTCTGCGTTAAAAAGTTGCTCTTTAGGTTCCTTTTAAATCTTCCCCCTCTCACCCTAAACCTTTATCCTCTAGTTCTGGATGTCCCCCCACCCCAGGGAAAATAACATATCTCTTTACCCTATCCATGTCCCTTATGAGGTCAACCCTCAGCCTCCGACACTCAGGGAAAATTGCCCTCGCATATTCAGCCTCTCCCTATAGCTCAAACCCTCTAACGTTTTTGCGCAGAACATTACTAAAATATGGGTTGTAAATGGCTTATGAAACAACATTAATGCCTGCATTTAAAATGGATTCAGATCATTATGTAGGGAAGATTAAAGAATACAAATAATAAACAGAGTATTTGGATTGAAGCAGATTGCTCTGACATGGGCCAGAACTATCACATGATAAACAAACACAAATGTCTTGTACGTACATGAATTTTCTGCAACTCTTAAAACAATGCAATAAGTTTTTTAAAAAAAAATTTTTCTTCCCCCAGTACCTCAATTCTCATATTTTAGCACAATTTTGGTTCCACATTAATCCTTACATTAATGATTTATTCAGAAGATCCTTGCCAGTGGTGATTTTGATTCCAGTGGCTTCTACACTGAAATGCATTTTGCATGTATCACAAAGTCAGAGAAACTGCACAGATCTGAATAGTGAGCTATGTTTTACAATCCTTGCACTGTAATATGAAAAGAAACCTTGTTCAACACAACTGTCCATCCATCAAACTTCAGTAGCAACAAATGTTCCCTATGTAATCTATTTCCTAGATTTGACTTGATTTTATTTATTATGTCACTTGGATGAAGGCACAGTGAAAAAAGTGTTGCCTTGCATGCTTTAGGCAGATTGTACTGTACAAGTGCATCAAGGTAACAGAACAGGATACAAAGTTACAGCTGCTGAGAGATCAGTAATAAAATAACATGAAAGTAGCCTATTCAAAAGTCATATAATTAATAGGTAACCAAGTACATGATTTCTAAATATTGTTTTAGTTCACTGACTTCACATGACTGAATTCACGGTAAAGAGACATTTCGTATGTGCCAGTATTAATACTCTACATGAGCTTCCTCCCACTCTAACTACCCCTTTTTATCCTATCCCTAGAACTGTCTCTTCTTTGTTCCCACATGCAAGTCTTTACTTTTTTAAAAACCAATTGGCTTGTTTCAACCACACTATCTGGCAATAAAGTGTGAGGTTTCTTTAGTTCTGAGCCTCTTGCTTCATATATGCTCCCCTAACATATTCATTGCCAGCCCCATGACATTGAATCAGTATAGCAATCACTTACTGTACCATTTCTCCTTGCACAGCTACATCCTTCTATAGTTTTTACTTCCAGTTTCTTTTTGATCTGCCCCAAATTATTCAGTCATAGAGATGTACAGCATTTAAACAGACCTTTTGGTGGTCCAACTCATTCACGCCAACCAGATATCCCAAATTAATCTAATCCTATTTGCCAGCATTTGGCCAATATCCCTCTAAACCCTTGACTATTCATATACCCATCCAGATGCCTTTTAAATGTTGTCATTGTACCAGCCTCCACCATTTCCTCTGGCAGCTCAATCCATACATGTGAAAAGGTTGCCCTTTAGGTCCGCTTTAAATCATTCCCCTCTCCTGAACCTATTCCCTCTAGCTCTGGACTCCCCCCACCCCAGGAAAAGATCTGTTTATTTACCCTATCCATGCCCCTCATGACTTTATAATCTCGATAAGGTCACCCCTCAGCCTCTGATGCTTCACGAAAACAGCCCCAGCCTATTTAGCTTCTCCCTCAAATCCTCCAACCCTGGCAACATCCTTGTAAATCTTTGCATTTGCCATTTCAAACTCTTCATTATCGAGTTTTGGATCTCCCATTTACCTAATCGTACAATCACTTCTAGAGGCATACAGTCTGCAAACAGAGGATTTGGTCCAACTAGTCCACGCCAACCATATTCCCACTTGGCTGCATTTAGCCCATATTCCTCTAAACCTTTCCTAATTGTGTAATTTTCTAATTCTCTTTTAAACATTATAACTATACCTGCATCCATCACTTCCGTTGGCAGTTCATTACATACACTGACCACTTTGTATAAAAAAGGGTGCCCCTCCTGTCCTTTTTAATGCTTTCTCCTTTCACCTTTTAAGAATGCCCCCTCTACCTTAGGGAAAAGACAACTACCATTACACTACCCCTCATTATTTTATAAACTTCTATAAGGTCACCCCTCAACCCCTGTGCTCCAGTGAAAAGGAAGAGTCCCAGCCTATTTTTATAAGCCAAAAACTCCAGTCCCTGAAACATGTGGTTGGAGGGTCACAATTACCTCCCATATGCATATCTCTCCGCCCGCCCCTGCCCCCACACGCCCCCACCCACCACCCCCTAGCCCCACCTCCAACTCCCTATTTATCTCTCAGCCCCCTTCCCCCTCCACATTCCTGATAAAGGGCTTTTGCCCAAAACATCGACTCTCCTGCTCCTCGGATGCTGCCTGACCTGCTGTGCTTTTCCAATGCTGGACTTTTCAACTTTGATTCTCCGGGATCTGCAGTCCTCGCTTTCTCAACTACTAGTCAATCAATAATCATTTAAAATCACTGATGAATGGGGGAGGAGGAGGAGGAGGTTAAGACACATTTTTGATTCTCAAAATCTCTGTTTGAAAAGGTAGTGGACTCCATAAATAATTTTTAAAGGATGTTGAACACATATTTATGGATGAGGAACTTAATAGCATTCCAGATACAAAAGCAAGGTGTGGGAACTAAGTATGACTGCTCTTTCAATGAAAATGGCCTCCTCAGTGCTGGAAGGCTCTATGATTTCGATTGTTTAAACAATTCTGCTCCTCTTGGCCTCACAAAGATACTTTTATCTGCAGCTGAAACACAATAAACGTGGCAGGGCATGCTTAACACAGTAGTTTCCAAAAATTGCAAATCAGAGTACTGTATATATCATAGGACTGCAAAGTAAACAGGATCACTGTCTTAAGCTGGCAATTATTAAATATTTTTCAGAAACACAAACCTGCCTGCACTCAATTATCATCAATTCTTTTTCCCAAGGCAACTACTCTGTACAACATTGGAGATGGGACCACTCAGAGACTCACCCAGTCTGGGTTAATTTGCTTAAAACTTCATACATATTAGGCTAAAGGCAAAAAAAAACTCATAAAAAGGTCATAAGATTGCTACATGCTGACAGATGACAGCATGGGATACCTCATAATAAATAGAAATGAGAGGTCAGATTTATATCTAATGGCCAAATATTTAAAAGAAGTTATGTTGCAAATCTAGCCAATAGTCCATCATCTTTACGAGAGGAAAGATCTAATATTTAAAGCCAAAAATAATTTATCTTGGAATTCTTTTCTAACAGATGAAAACAAATGTTCTGTAAAGTTTTGATTAGAAGCTTATTTTTTGCAGTTGGTTACAATGATGTTTAGACACAACATGGTCATACAAAGCTGCCAATGTCAATTAACAAAAGAACACAATTCTATTTGACAAAAGTTAAAAAGAGACAATTCAGAAAGATCTTAACGTAAACTGTTTCAACCCAGTTTTCCAGAATACCTTCACAGGTATTCAAATTCCCACTACGATTCTTGCTTTCATTCTGAACTGACTCTTTCCTGGACGACTAAGACGGTTTCATGGCTTCTTGCTAGTTCTACTGGCCTAAACTTACTTTCAGTTTTGATGGCCTTAACCCCTTTTCAGTTCTGACAACTTGAAAACCTCTGTACAAACTTTCACAGCTTGGAGATCTTCCAAACTAAAACCATTCTGCAAACATGACTATTATCCTGAACTGAAATCAAGATTCTTCAGCCAGCAGAAGTCAAACTAAACTGATCTGATCTGTTTGCCTGTTTTTCATCGACTCAGTAGTTTAAACATTTAATCAATTAATACCCCAGCTATCTCACTTAATTGAATCATATAGCTTTTTGGAAAAGATATATTTGGTCACTGTTCCAAATGACTTTCTGACCTCTTTAAAATAAAACAGAACCTAAGCCAAGCTCTCACTCTTCTGAGGAAGGATCACTCGACCCAACTCGGATTTCCAGCAGTTTCTGTTTTTGTGTTTGCAAAATGTTAGTTGAGTTTTTTTTTGTCTTAATACTAATGTAATGTCAAAACAGTAAACATTAGAAAATTGAGAAATAAGTCAAATCTGAGTAGTCAGTGCCAAAGCCACATTTATAATATAAGAAAAACTGAAAAAAATAAAATGAAAAAACATTTGTATAACAGATACTTTATCATACTTAACCCCAAGCCCACATATATGGTATTTTCAGTGTGGTGTCAGGATGACTTTTGCAAATGCAACCTTCACTCAGAGTTAGTTAGTTTAATTTCATACGAAAATGTGTCAACCTTCTGCTGTTTTGAGAAACAAACTTCAAGCCATCGAGCTTGGACTACAACTGCTGTAGGATTCTCCTGTAGGTAGCTCTGTAACTCCTAGAATCAAGACACAAATAGCATCAGTGAGGTGACATTACCTTGACATTCAGTGCTGACAAAAGGAGTAGATCAGAAGTCACGCAACACCAGGTTATAGTCCAACAGGTTTATTTGAAATCACAAGCTTTCAGAGAGTTGATCCTTCGTCAGGTGAAGTCACTTCACCTGAAGGAGCAGTGCTCCGAAAGCTTGTGATTTCAAATATGCCCGTTGGACTATAACTTGGTGTCACATGATTTCTGATCACATCCACCCCAGTCCAACACCTGCGCCTCCACATCAAAAGGAATGGAAGTATAAAGTTGAGCAACTACACTTTGATCAATTCTTGTTTAAGATAATCCAGTCTAGTTCTGGCCCAAAGTTTGGTCAGAAACAATATCTACATAACTGTAAGCATACTTTATTCACAGAATTTCTTTCTTCCCAAACATCACCCCATCCCTATTCTCTTTTGCCATGTTCAGCTGCTCCCATGTTCCGCCATGCTCTCTATTATGCAGTCTATCTGCAGCATGCTTTTCCTTGTCCTGAGATTACCTATTTCTATACAGCAATTATAAATGATTCATGTCTCCTATGCTGCTCTCATGCTCACATGGTTATCTCTAGAATAATCTAAAAGTCCTTGGTACTTGTCCTTCACTATTTACATAACTCCGAGGCAATATTTATTATCTAGAAGCATGGGGTTAACACAGAGTAAACAGTGTAGAAAGAAGGCAATCAACCCAACTAGTGCATGCTGGTATTTACACTCCACCTTTCACATTACCTCTAATCTTCATTTTCCTAAAAAAAAAACTCCCAGTCTATTCAATTTATGTACAAAAGTGCATTATCTTATGATAGTTCACTTGTTGCAAAGTGCTTTGAGACATCTGGGGGGGGTCATGAAAAATGCTAAATAAATGCAAGATTTTCTTTTTCAAAAACATTTTTCTTTTCTAATTTCACTATTTAGTCTTGACAGGTTGTTTCGGGAAGTTCAAATCTCCCATGCTTATCATACAAAGTCTGCTATTCAGCTGATGGGTTTGCCAACACGTTTCTTGTTTCAGTTGTCAAAACTGTACCAACTCAATCTTATCTTTGGTACCTCACCTTCACTCTGGCATTTTCACCTTTATTTTCCCTTTTTATCGTCCTGCTCAACAAATTCTTTTTTCCTCTCAATGCAGATTACCAAGGCATACTCCTATACATTGGAGTGTTGTAGAAATGCTGTATGAAGTTAATATGCAAATGTGGGAAAGTAATCCCAAGGAACATGCACATGAAAAATATAAAAAAGGTAAATGTAATTTAAACTGATGCTGTTTACCTGCAATTGGCTAGAATCATCCACTTGTGCCACAATATGAGTGGTTTCAGCACAGAAATTCTGATCCACATCACCATTATAAGTGCATTTACATTAAAGAAAGTAATTACCATTGAAGGAAAATGAAAATAATTCACAACTGAAAGGAAGACATTCACCATTTTATGAAATATGTAACATTTAGTTCCCAAAGTATTCTGACAAGTTTGAAGAGTTCATAGATTTCATCATCTCTAAGATAAATTATGTTTGGTTGCTGCTGTTGCTCACCTTCTTCTTACAGTCACAGAGATGTACAGCACAGAAACAGACCCTACGGTCCAACCTGTCCCTGCTCAGATATCCTAACCTAATCGAGCCCCATTGGCCAACACTTGGACCATAGCCCTCTAAACCCTTCCTATTCATATATCCATGCAGATGTCTTTCAAATATTATAATTGCACCAGCCTCGACCATTTCCTCTGGCAGAGTCTAGATTAGAGTGGTGCTGGAAAAGCACAGCAGCTCAGACAGCATCCGAGAAGCAGGAAAATCGACATTTCGGCAAAGGGCTTTTAACCGAAAAGTTGATTTTCCTGCTCCTCAGATGCTGCCTAACCTGCTGTGCATTTCCAGCACCACTCTAGTCTAGACTTTGATCTCCAGAATCTGCAGTCCTCACTTTTGCCTAGTTGATTTCCTCTGGCAGCTCATTCCATACACGCACCACCCTCTGCGAGAAAACGTTGTCCCTTAGGTCGCTTTTAAATCTTTCCCCTCTCACCCTAAACCTATGCCCTCTAGTTCTGGACTCCCCCACCCCGTCGTCTATTTACCTTACCCATGCTCGTCATGATTTTCTAAACCTCTATAAGGTCACCCCTCAGCCTCCGACGCTCCAGGGAAAACAGCCCTAGCCAATTCAGCCTCTCTCTATAGCTCAAACCTTCCAACTGTGGCAACATCCTTGTAAATCTTTTCTGAACCCTTTCAAGTTTCACAACATCCTTCCGATAGGAGGGAGATCAGAATTGCACACAATGTACCAAAAGTGGCCGAACCAATGTCCTGTACAGCCGCAACATGACCTCTCAACTGCTGCACCCAATGCTTTGATCAATAAAGGAAAGCTTACCAAACGCCTTCGTCACTATCCTATCTACCTGTGACTCCACTTTCAAGGAATTATGAACCTGCAATCCAAGGTCTCTTTCTTCAGCAAGACTCCCCAGGACCTTACCATTCAGTGTATAAGTCCAACTCAATTTGCCTTTCCAAAATGCAGTATCTCACATTTATCTAAATTAAACGTCATCTGCAACGCCTCAGCTCATTGGCCCATCTCTTCAAGATCCCTTTGAACTCTGAGGTAACCTTCTTTGCTGTCTACTACACCTCCAATTTTGATGTCATCTGCAAACCGACTAACAATACTTCCTATGTTCACATCCAAATCACTTATATAAATGACAAAAAGCAGTGGACCCAGGACCGATCCTTGGGGTATGCCACTGGTCACAGGCCTCCAGTCTGAAAGGCAACCCTCCACCACCACCACCCTCTGTCTTCTATCTTCAAGCCAATTCTATATCCAAATGGCTAGCTCTCCCTGTATTCCATGAGGTCTAACCTTGCTGATCAGTCTACCATGAGGAACCTTGTCGAACGCCTTACTGAAGTGCATATGGATCACATCCACCACTCTGCTCACACCAATCTTTTTTACTTCTTCAAAAAACACAATCAAGTTAATGAGATATGATTTCCATTGCACAAAGTCATGTTGATTATCCTTAATCAGTCCTTGCCTTTCCAAATACATGTAAATCTTATCCCTCAGGATTCCCTCCAACAACTTGCCCACCACCAACATCAGGCTCACCGGTCTATAGTTCTCTGGCTTTTCCTTACCACCTTCCTTAAACAGTGGCACCATGTTAGCAACCTCCCATCTTCTGGGAACTCACCTGTGACTATCAACAATACAATTATCTCAGCACGGGCCCAGCAATCACTTCCCTAGCTTCCCACAGAGTTCCAAGCTACACCTAATCAGGTCCTGAGGATTTATCCACTTCTATGCATTTTAAGACATCCAACACCTTCTCTTCTGTAATATGGACATTTTTGAAGATTCAACATCTATTTCATCACATTCTATATCTTTCATGCCCTTCTGCACAGTAAACACTGATGCAAAATACTTATTTAGTATCTCCCCTTTCTCCTGCGGTTCCACACGTGGGCTTCTCCGCCTCCACCCTACTCCGACCTATCACCCTCACCTTGACCTCTTTCCACCTATCACATTTCCAACGCCCCTCCTCCAAGTCCCTCCTCCCTACCTTTTATCTTCTCCTGTTGAACACTCTCTGCTCATTCCTGAAGAAGGGCATGTGCCCGAAACGTCGAATCTTCTGTTCCCTAGATGCTGCCTGACCTGCTGTGCTGTTCCAGCAATAAAGTTTCAGCTTTGATCATTGAGGGGCCCTATTCTCTCCCTAGTTACCCTTTTGTCCTTAATGTATTTATACAATCCCTTTGGATTGTTTTTAAATTTATTTGCCAAAGCTATTTCATGTCTCCTTTTTACCCTCCTGATTTCTCTCTTAAGTATACTCCTACTGCATTTGTACTTTTCTAAGGATTCACTTGATCTCTGCTGTCTATACCTGACATATACTTCCTTCTTTTTCTTAACCAAAACCTCAATTTCTCTAGTCATCCAGCATTTCTTACACTTACCAGCTTTGCCTTTCACCCTAACAGGAATATACTATCGATGGACTCTCGTTATCTCATTTTTGAAGGTTTCCTATTTTCCAACCGTCCCTTTACCTGCAAATTTCCAAATCAACTTTTGAAACGTCTTGCCTAATACCGTCGAAATTGGCCTTCCTCCAATTTAGAACTTGAACTTTCAGATCCATTCTATCCTTTACTATCTCTATTTTAAAACTAATAGAAATATGGTCGCTGGCCCCAAAGTGCTCCCCAACTGACACCTCAGTCACCTGCCCTGCCTTATTTCCCAAAAGGAGGTCAAGTTTTGCACCTTCCTCTAGTAGGTACATCCACATACTGAATCAGAAAAGTTTCTAGTACATACTTAACAAATTCCTCTCCATCTAAACCCTTAACACTATGGCAGTCCAGTCTATGTTTGGAAAGTTAAAATCTATGATCATAACCATCCTATTATTCTTACAGTTAACTAAGATCTCCTTACAAATTTGTTTCTCAATTTCCCATCAACTATTGGGCGTGGGTCTATAATACAATCCCAATAAGGTGATCATCCCTTTCTTATTTTTCAGTTCCACCCAAATAACTTGCCTGGACATATTCCCAGGAATATCCTCAAGTATTGCCTAAATGTTATCCCTTATCAAAAATGCCACTCCCCCTCCACCTTTGTCCCCCTTTCTCTCCTTCCTATTGCAGTTGTACCCTGGAACATTAAGCTGCCAGTCCTGTCTATCTCTGAGCCATGTCTCTACAATTGCTATGATATTCCAGTTTCTTGCCCATTAAATCAAAATGCCTCCACGTCTATCCCTGCCCTTGACTTGAATCTTTATCCTCATCTAACTTTGCCCCCTTATAGAGGTGTATAAGATTATGAGGGGCATGGATAGGGTAAATAGGCAAAGTCTTCTCCCTGGGGTCGGGGTATCCAAAACTAGAGGGCATAGGTTTAGGGTGAGGGGGGAAAGATAAAAAAGAGACCAACGGGTCAACTTTTTCACACAGAGGGTGGTATATGTGTATGGAATGAGCTGCCAAAGGAAGTGGTGGAGGTTGGTATTAACTGCAACATTTAAGAGGCATTTGGATGGGTATATGAATAGGAAGGGTTTGGAGGGATATGGGCCAGGTGCTGGTAGGTGGGATTAGATTGGGTTGGGATATCTGGTCGGCATGGACGGGTTGGACCGAAGGGTCTGTTTCCATACTGTCCATCACTATGACTCTATGTTTTCTTCATTTGCTCAGCTCATTTATGAAATCTCCTTTCATCACTTTCAAGTCTATCCCCAACAAACTCATGACTATACAGTTCCTTTGGAAGATCCCTTTTGACTTAAGTTGTAAATAGTTTGCTCTTTTCAAATGACATGACACCATTTCCCCCCTCTTCAAAAATACTCTTTATTTGCACTAATCTAGCTCCCTCATTATTCCGGATTCTTTCCTGGAATTATCTCCACCAGGCCCTAAAATTCCTCAACTTCCTTTGTTCCTTTAAGCCTATTCCTAAAACGCCTCCTGATTTCTCCCTCATGTCTCTGGGTCAGTTTTCCTTCTACCTCTATGGAGTGCTAAGGACACTTTTCTACTCTATAGGTTTTACATAAATATACATTGTTATTGCTTCTTTCTTCAACCTAAATTGGAATATGTATGTAAGGACTGCAAGGTGAAATGATCTGAGGTAATATTCATTTATTTCATAGTCAATATCAGTCTACAGCTCCGTGTGTCTATAATTTAGTACAACATAGCTGTCTGAGAGTGTCCTAAGATTAGCTCGTTAAGTGAAAGTGTAACACTGATCATACTTACAATACTCGTGAGCAAAACGTACCTATGAAAATGGGGAAAATGAAAAGTGAAAATACCACAGTACAAAACATAGAACCATATACCTTTCTAGAAATGAGATATAAAACATATTTGCATTTGGGATCAAATTTTGTTTCACAATCCTGATTCTAAGTGGGGCAAGGATGAAGGAACACTTGAGGAAACATAAAGCTGCTGGTCTCCTGGTCTTCTCCGTCATGAGATGTAGTTCATTTTCATGAACCTGAGCTTCCTTGATTTTTTTTTCTTGATTTGTGTGCCTTCTTCCAATAAGCTCTAAACATGTGCCAGCAATGTTCTATTTAATTGGTGTTTCCAAAAAGTTTGTTTCAGTGCAATTTCCTTCATTTCTCACTAGGAAAGGCCTGAACAATAGCTTCTTGGCTGCTATGTGGCTGTGTGCAACACTGCTGGAACACTGGTTGCCAGGATAAACTTACCTAAAATCGATAGAAATCATGCCAAGTTCTCCAATATGACAGGGTCACTTTGTTAAGTATTAGACTTTCGGTTTATTTCTTGTCTCGATGTCAAAGAACCAACATACTGCATTTTAGTCATTCTCTCCTTTGCCTCCATTCATGCTCCAATTCAAGGAGAATGTTCAAACTGAGTGCAAAGCAATTTGAATCAAGTATTTTGTGATAACAGTCATAAAATTAGCAAATCATTTAGATTTGAACAAACATACACAAAGTCAACCTCCTGTACGAACACCCTCTCAAATTCTCAGCACAAAATTAAAATATAAAAGACAATTATAAATATTCACCATGAACTAGAAGACTACATTTCGTGATTAAGTCATTTAAATTGAAAACGCCCACATTAAATATTGGAAAGTAACTGCTTTAGCAATGCTGCCCAGTTTCAAAAATTAAAAAGCTATGAGAAAATGATCACAATACATTAGACAACCTCACCATCTAAAGAAAAAGGATATGTAATCAAATAACGGCTTAGCCTCTTCTTTTCTGATATATTGAAGAAGTAAACATTTACACCAGACATGAAATCTGGTAGAATAGCTGAACTTTCTGCGGATTGTTCGGCAGCATCTCCCTCAGTCCTACTTTTGTTTGCTTTATCCTGCTTTGTTGATATGTTGTCAGCAGAATCGGAGGATCCAGAAGCAGATGCACTATACCTTTTGAAATAGTAGCTGGCATTTCTTGTAAAGGAGATGTTAAATTTGGTTTCATAAAGACGACCATAAATACAGAGCTCACTGAAGCATCTTAACCATAACATTACCATAAAATCAAATAATAAAGCATCTAAAAGGTTCAATGAGTGAACAGGATTGACTTCGTTTTCTTTTGATTGTGACAAAACATCAATATCTAATCAAACTGAATGCCATTGAGATTTATATTTATCAAGACGCAACACTTTCAAGTTTGTTTTTATCTATTCTCCCTGTCCACGTTTCTTTTAAAATGCTTCATTCATACTTCAGAGGTAGACAGTTGTATTACCTGTTCTCTGAATCTGAAGTTGATGATTAAAAGGTATATATGGACTGTCTCCCTATGAATTTACTTAAAGGCTTCTGAATCAAGTTACACAAAGAATTGTTGGCTAGCTTGTGTGATAAATCAGTAACAAGCATCAATAAATGAAAATAAATATGTTCTGTGTGGCATTCAGAAATATATCTATAACTCTCTCTGAAGATAGCTGGGCAAACACTTGGTGGGTTTGCAAAACATCAAGCCATTTGGATCTATTTCACTTCAAGTGTCTATCAGAGCTACAATTATGCATATGCACATAAATGTCAAGTGGCTGTTTTGTGACCCTTGTTTTGAAATGAGACCTTCTGCAATTCTGTACAATCCTATCTACCTAATGCTTCCTAAATGATTGTACATAAAGGAACAAAAACAAAGTGTTGAAGAGTCTGGCAGCATCTCTGAATAAAGAAACAAGAAAATAACTTCTTTGGGTTCTGAAGAACATTTACATTTAACTCAAAATGGTAATCATTTCTCTCCCCATAGATGCTGTCACACCTGAACTTCTCAGCAGTTTCCAACTTTGTTTCAGTTCTCCAACATCCACAGTATCAAACTTTCATTGAAGTGTACTTAAAGGGACTCCTAAAGAACTCAAACAATTCCATATTTAAAAATATAGTGCCAACTTTTTTTTTGAGGAGCTGCAATCTCATGTAGATTAGCATTCCACTCCTTTTTAACACAACTAAAGAGCTCTGCATTTCTGACAACCGGATTCCAATCAGGGCTCCTTCTGAAATACGAGCTGTGCTTTCAGTCAGTTCCAGAGCAGGGGAAGGTGGGTGGGTTGGCCTAGTCCAGCACTGGGTCCAAGTTATCATGTCCCGAGCAGAGGGAGATATCATGTCCAGTGGCATGATGGGTTGGTGTCTGAGTGGGTTTTAGGGGTCTCAAGAAGGTGTAGTTGAGGTTGTGTGAGCTAAGTTAAAGGTCAGTTGAATACTCACTCAGAATCTACGACGTGTTTAATAGTCTAACATTTCTTGAGTAACCATTTACTTCATTGCAGCAGGACCCTTTGTATACTCCGACGTAAACAGATTTAAAGTCTTTTGGAAGCTTTCAGGCATAGGAAAACTTGCCTAGCGGTATGTTTCAGGCAATTTCTTCTGAGACTGCAGGGGCCCATGTGAAAATCCCATCTCAGCTTCAAAAATGATTATCTGACCATCAGAAAATCCGCATTCATGTCTCTGCTAAATGGAGCAATGAGGAAACAAGTGCTCTAGCAGCGTTTCTAAAAACCATACACTATTTGGTAGCATGGGCAAGCAAAACAATGCCCTGAAATATAAATCTGCTTTAACAGTACCCTATCTGGTTATGCAATGCAAGTATCCACGCTTGAGAGTAAATTCAATCAAGGTCCAAGGCGTAATATTTAATATGGATCGAATCTACCCATTTTAGGAAGGAGATTCATCATTATGTCGGCGGGGCGGCCAGCAGTCAATTTAACCCCAAGTATGTTTCACTGTGAACTTAAAGCAACTTCACTTTAAATCGTCCCTGTGAAAGGGTAGTCAATAGTTCCCAAAATATGAAACCTTGATTGGAAACCATATTTTTTTCCACTCTCTTTTGAATTTATCCATGATCTTTTCAGTATTGTTAACAACATATAATTATTTCTCATTTTTTGCTCCCCCCTCATCATGTATACCCCTAGTAAAAAGGCAATGGATTGGTAGGTGCTACGAAGTTGTGTACTGTATTCATGAAGTGAAAGGCAGGAAGCTAGAATTTGTTTGTGAAAATGATAGGTCGAAAGAGTTGGTGGTCCCTTTAAGAGATAAAGTGCTTTCCTAAGCTTAAAGCTTTATACAGAGAATGTGTCTGTGATTAGCTGCAGATTACAGACAATTCTGAAATTGAAATATGTATCAATTGACTGTGTGGTTGGCAACTTAGGCTGGTTTTGATGTTAAGGCAACCAGCTTGAATATTAGCCACTTAATTTAAACCAAGCCCTAGACATCAAAACCCAATGAAATTTAAAATCTGGTAGCTTTGATTACCTGGAACCAGATTGTAAAGAATTTAATAGGTCATCAAGGGTATAAAAGATGAAGGCTCTCTCTTCAAATGGTGGTTAGCCATTTCAGCTCTCAGAAAAAAAGCACCATCTATTCGTAAAGATACATGGCACTCTTAGATAATATTCCTGACACCAGAATTCAACAGAGAGAGGCATTCAGAACAGAAGAAATTACAGAGAAAACATCCCTCACAGCAGGATTAGCAGAAGAAAGGCTGCAGAGACAGCAGAAAAGGCAGTGCATTCCAGAAGACAGATTCTGTGCGAACTTTGAGAGACTAAATGTTAATTTATTGTTTTCTTATTATTTGAATTTATATAAGTGGGACCAGCGTTTATTGGAACAGCATACCAGCAGAATTTAGTTCAATAAGGGAATAGTTAGTAGTTAGAGGGGAATTGTTCGGTTTGTTAATAATTCTGTTAAGTTATTCACTATTAAGAGTTAGATAAATAAATTGTTACTTGTTGCTTATAAACTTAGTATCATGGATTCCTTTCATGTAACCACTCTTTTAAAAGATTACAAGGGGCAAGGCAAGCTTCTCTGGGTGTTTCGAGTTTAATTATTAAAAGGGAACCTCTACTCCTGCCATAACAGATTGGGACTTGTATTTCTGTTTAATTATCAGAGGGGGTTGACCTTTTCCCCTTCGTAACAGTAAGGCAGTTAACTGTAGTAGCTCTATTTCATATAGCAGCTTCTTTGATCAAGTTAAAACTGCACGTTTAAAATTCATCCATAGGACGAGAATTTCTCTCAGTAGGCATTTATTGTCCAGCCTTAAACACTGTTGAGAAGGTGGTATTGAGTTGCCTCATTGGACCTAAAGTCCATGTTGTTATAGGCGCTTTTGAGGAAGGCAGAGTTAGGAGTGAGGTATTCATCACTAAACTCCCAGCTTCTGATCTGTTTTTGTGGCCACAGTATTTATATCTGGCTGATACAGTTCAGCTTCTGGCCAATGGTAAGCCCCAGGATTTTGATAGTGGTGGATTCAATGATGGTAATACTATTGAATGTCAAGGAATGATGGTAACATTCTGTCTTGTAGGCGATAATCATTGCTTAGTGTGCATGCTTCTTGCCACTGATCAGCCCAAGCCTGAATGCTGTCCAGGTTTTGCTACATTTGGTCGTGGGCTGCTTCACAGTTTTTAATCATGGTTTGCTTCAACTTAGTCGTCTCTGTCTTCAGGCTATCAAAGTATCTTCAGATCTAGGTGGGAAACCATGAATTGCAAATAATTGAAATGTCCAATTTCCACACACCAAGTTCAGCAAGAAAGAGGTAGTAAAGGTCTATCAGGCCAAAGTAGGAGCTTAGAACTAGGGAACTTAGAACGTGTTTTGAACTAGGGAATTTTAGCAAAATGTGATTGAATTAGTAATTAAACATGAGAATATCATTAGCATGGTAAGGACTTCCTTCAGTTCCTACTGAGACATTCCATTTTTCTAAGAATTCAACAAAGTAATACTTTGACAAATGAATTTCTCATGCAGTATATGGAATTTTATGACAATCAGGGTGTCTAACTCACATCTACAATATTTGTTCTTGAAATTGTTAGTCCAGGAAACTTTTATAACATGTGAGCTATCATCACGTTATGGATAAAACAAGGATACATGTAGGTTGATATGCCTCTCGAGGAAAGGTACTTCCGAATAAGTCTTTCAGTGCCATACCAGTTAAATCCTTTGGTTGTATGCCCTATTCGTGGGAGATGCACACTTGCTGAAAATGAAGGATTAAATGTGATTCAAAGATACACTGTTAAAATATAATTGCGCATGCAATGGTATATCAATACAATTAAATAAAATGCTTGGGGAAAACAATTTGAAGAGGAATTAATAGAAAAAATATCAAGCTGATAGTATTCAAAACAAATGTTAACAGACCTTAAATGTTCCTTTTATTTTAAATTCTTTCATGAAATGTAATGGCTACTGAAAGGCAGCATTTGTTGTCTATCCTACACTGTTCTTGAGAAGTTGGGGTGAGCCGCCGCCTTAAACGAACACTATTCATCTAGTACAGGTACACTCAAAATGTAGTTTGGATGTAAGTCCTATTCACAAAAAGCAGGTCAATTCAACCTGGCTAATTACTGCCCTATTAATCTACTTTCGATTATCAGAAAAGTGATAGAACGGTCATCGACAGTGCACTCAAGAGACACATGCTCATATGCTGGTACAGCCTAATCTGATCACAGCTTCTCATCTGATTAGCCTTGGCCCAATGATGGATAAAATGTGCTTTTGTCTGAAACGTCGGTTTTTCTGCTCCTCGGATGCTGCCTGACCTGCTGTGCTTTTCCAGCACCACTCCAATCTTGGCCCCAAAATGCTGAACAGCAGAGGTGATTGAGAGTAGCTACCTTTGACATCCAGATAGCAATGGACTAAGTATGGCATCAAGGAACTTTAGTGATCCTGGAATCAATAGGGATCAGAGTGAAAACTCCATTTGTCAGTCATACCCAGCATAAAGGATGATAGTTGTGAATATTGGAAGTCAGTCATCTCAGTCTAAGGAGACATCTGCATTCAGGATAGTGTCCTGGCCCCAAACATCATCAGCTGCTTCAATGGCCTTCCCTCCAATGAAAGTTCTGAAGTGGCAACATTCACTGATGATTGCACAATGTTCAGTGTCTTTCATGACCCCTCAATTACTGATGTAGCCCATACCCATATGCAGAAAGACCCAAACAACATCAAGCTTGAGCTGATAAGTAGCAAGTAACATTCACACCACTCTAATGCCAGGTGATGATCATCTCAAATAAAGAGAATCTAACTATTTCCCTTGACATTCAATAGCATCATCATTCATAAATCCCCAATAACATCATCCCGGGTTTTACCACTGACTAGAAACTGAACTGAACCAGGCATATAAATGCTGAGAGTACAAAAGCAGTTCCAAGGCTGGGACATCTGTGGTGAGTAACTCACATCTTGTGCCCTCAAGACAAAGCAGCCTGCTTCATTGGCACTCTCGGCATTCTTTCCCTTCACCACCAGACCACAATGGCAACAGCTTGTACCATCTACAAGATGGACAATGACAACTTACCTGGGCTCCTTCAATAGCACTCTCCAACCCCACAAATACTACCACCTAGGACAAAGCCTGCAGATGCATGGGAGCCCACAAAAGACACATACCATTCTGACTTGGGATTTGGAACTACTCCTGCTCTGTAACTGGGTCAACATCCTGGAAATCTCTTCCTAAGAGCTCTGTGGGCTACATCGCAAGGCTGCAGCTCATCACCAACTTCTCAAGAGCAGTTAGAAGTAGGCAATAAACACTGGGCTAGCCAGCAAAACCAATAACCCATGAATATATTTGAAAAATAGTGGAGAATGTCAGGCCATAAGGCCTTATTTCTGTGCTGTCAAATTTCTGTTTTGTTTATATTACAACCACAGTGCAGGTGTTGAAGCTATTTCACTTCATACCAATACTCAAGTTATAATGCAAATTCATACTCAGGTCACAAAACTATCTAGGAAACAAAATGAAGCGAGTACACAAAAATAACAGAAATTGCTGAAAAAATTCAGCATGTCTGGCAGCATCTGTGGAGAGAAAGCAGAATCGATTTTTCAGGCTCAGTGACCTTTCTTCAGAACTGAAGACACCCTTCTTTCTGAAGGTAGCTGTTCACAATATGTTAATTCTGCTTTCTCTCCACAGATGCTGCCCAAAACTGCTGAGTATTTCTAGCAATTTCTGTTTTTGTTTCTGATTTCCAGCATTCGCAATGCTTTTGTTTTTGTGAAATGAAATGAGTCTTAGCCACTCTGTAGTGCCAGATTTCTACATAATTTACCTATCAGTGCACAGAAAATCCTTTTGCTTTGATTTTTAAAAATACATTCACTGGATGAGGGGATCACCAGCTAGGCTACCCCTAATTGCCTAGAAGGCAGTTGAGAATGAGTGTGTGGACACATGTAGACTAGGTTGGCAACTTCCTTCCCCAAAAGGTATCAGTGAACCAAATGAGTTTTTTTTCCTGATAATCGACAATGGCTTCATGGTCATCATTAGACTCTCACCTCTAGATTTTTACTGAATTCAAATTCTATCATACACCATGGCAAGATTTGACCCATTAAAACTATCTGGGTATCTGGATTAATAGTCCAAAAATAGTACCACCAAGCTTTCACCTTCCATGGATTATTTTCTGAGGCTACATTTACATGATTATTTTAGTATTCACTTACCATTCCTTTTCTTGGCAGCTCTGTAAAGTTTTTGTAGCCCTTCTTCTAAAGCGGTCAGCTTGATTCCAGAAAGATTGTTGGAACGATCTCTTTGCTGTGCAACTATCAATGCTAACTAGAAAAACAATTGCTTGGTCAAACACATTAAACCTAAGTATTATCAGCTGTTTAAATGCCCACAAAATGGACAACTGGAACCTGTACAAGTATGAAGAATGGTTCAGAGGGAAAATTAAGGTATTGACTTACCAAACTATGTACAGGCGTAATTTTCAGGGATAATAAAATACTTTTGTAGCTTGTGATGTCATGAAAACCACAGGATTGAAATAATAATCATGAGTAAGAGATAAAAGAAAGGCAAACTACAATTTTAATCATTGGTCAGAGTTGGAAAGAGGGAATAAACTAGTCATAGAGTTATAGAGTAATACAGCATGGAAACTGACCCTTCGGTCCAACTCGTCCATGCCAACCAGATATCCTAAATTAATCTAGTCCCACTTTCCAGCATTTGGCACAAATCCCTCCAAACTCCTCCTATTCGTATACCCACTGAAATATCTTTTAAATGTTGTAACTGTACCAGCTTCCACCATTTCCTCTGGCAGTTCATTCCATACATGCATTGGAAATTCAACAATATTTTAATTTTCTATTCTGTTAGGAATTACATTGCTTGGAATAATCTGGTGAACAGATGCCCAATAGCAAGCCCATGATATAAAGGCCAAACAAGGGGCAGGACATAGTTATTTAAACACTTCAGGCTTGCCTTACCATTTAGATCTTCAACAACACTCCCAGAGTATTTTTGAGAGTAGGTGCCAGAAATATAAGTGGTTGCACTAAGGCCATTGGGAGTTGGGAACAGGGGGTAGGAATCGACTACTGATACATAGCCATCAGGATGATTCACACTCCTGGGATCTCTGCCTTTCTTCCAATGCATTTCTGGGCAATGTTGGCAATAGTTACTGCTCTCTCTGCTATTACTGCATGTAAGTCCAACATATAGATGAAACAATGGAGGCAATTAGTTGATCTTAAATTATAATAATGAAAATAAGTATTCCTGAAAAAATATGTTTTATTGAAGATTCTTGCTTGCACTTATCAGGACAAAATGATTTGAAAAATGTGTATTTTTTCAGTAATATTCATGTTTTGTATTATCAAATGAACAGAAGACAATGAAAATATGTTAGCTAAACTTAGGGCAGACAAAGTATCAACACATTTTGGTTTTGCTAAAGGATAATTGGTAAAGTTAATACAGAATAAGCAATCTATCCCTACCAGGTCTTGCCCTGTATTTCTTGACTCCTTGTCATCAATGGGAAATAGAAGAACACTTCCCAGAGAAAGGTCTGGAATGACAAAATAATTGTAATAGAAATACCAATGACAAATGATATAAATGAGAAATATGTTCACCAATAATGAAATTTTGTATGATCTAATTGTTAATTATTTTATTAATCATTGGCTAGTTATATTTTCAGAGAGTTTGTTTAGCATTTCCCCTTTTGACTTACTGTATGAAACACATGTCACTACTGTTCTTCACAGCACGACTGAACTGTAGTTCAGTTTTGCTTACTACATGCAACATATTTTTCAGGCTTAAATAGACTTCTAAGCAAAACAACACATTCATAAATTGCTCCACCGAGGTAGTTTATTTTTAAATTTTGAATATATTAAAGAAACAAAAAAAGATATCAACTACTAAAATTTACTCTCTTGTACCTTTCATTTTCCCTGCTCGTCCATAATGCTTTCTTGGTTCATCTGACCTAGCTTCCAAAGCTGTAAACAAACCTCCTTTTCCCCATCTTCCAGAGTCATCTAAAAATTGTAAATATTGAAAGAATGTTTAATGAAAGACAAATGTACGTAAAACCAAATTAAACTTGCCTTAAGACACAATTATTTGGATTGAACCAAACTGCATTCGTGAGGGGGGGTCTCGGACTCCAAAATTATTAATTTTGATAGTTTATTTACAGAAGATTGCTTTTAACATTGTGCTACTGTAAGAATCCAGCAACATGAATTTTCAAAAATATTTTTAGGCGATTAATGGGCACAGCAATAATAACTGCAGCAGGAAATCTAGGGCAGAACTAGATACATCTGTAGGTTTTCATGGATAAAAGATGGTCTGGTATTAACCTACTTGCATGAGTGAAAAAACTGCGTCAACAAAGAATCTTTTCAAAAATCAGTGTTCCTCTAATTCTGGCCTCTTATACATCCCCAATTTTATTTATGCCTGCATTATATAGCATCTAATTCTGGAATGACCTCCCTATAGATCTCCCCTTCCACAACTCACTTTCTTACTTTAAGACATGCCTTAAAACCTATCACATTGACCAAACTGTGATCATCAAACCTAAAATCTCCTTATGTGGTTCGTTATCATATTTCATTTTATAATGCTCCTGTGGGCCACCTTGAGACACTTCATTACGTTAAAAGCTGCAAATGTTGTTGCTGAAATAAAGTAAGTAGTTAGGAAATTATAGGCAGCTTCCTTAGATCACAGCTGGAACAGAAATCCATGCTTATGTGAAACCACTCTAGCCAGCTTTACAAATGCTGCTTGTCACTTACAGGAATAATGGATCTATTCAACTGAACAGAGTCAGTGGGCAGGATTTTCCTAGCCCTGGGATGGCAGGTTGGCCAGGAAAAAAAAGCAAAGAGCAAAATCACGGTGGCTCACTGATGTATGGGGAGAAAGTGAGGACTGCAGATGCTTGAGGTCAGAGTTGAGTCTGTGGCGCTGGAAAAGCACAGCAGGTCAGGCAGCATCCGAGGAGCAGGAGAATCGATGTTTCGCACATAAGCATTTCATCAGCCAGCCAGTCCTGATGAAGGGCTTATGCCTGAAACACCAATTCTCCTACTCCTCAGATGCTGCCTGACCTGCTGCGCTTTTCCAGCACCACATTCTTGGCTCACTGATGTAAGTCTGTTGCCAAACAGAAGTGTGAGATAGTGTACATATCTCCTATTAAAACTCATAGGATCGTATTATGGTCAATATTCAGCATTTGGTCAGCAACTGAATCAACCACCCACCTCACCTCCACAACCCTCCAATTCATACAAGTGGCCACTCTGTGATAGCCCTTGGGTATCTGAAGGCTCCGTACCTTTGGACCATCCAGCATCAAGACAGGCTATCTTCACAATCCATCTGATTTAATTTAACACTTTCTGCTCTGAGGGAGCTCTCTTGGTCTGAGCTATCTTCAGCAGCACCAGTAGTGCTGTCAAGGCTCAAGTTGCCAACATTTCTTGCCTGACATTTTAGCTTGGAATTTCTGAGCTGGTTGCTGCTTCCTCTGGAACCCCATTTTGTTCTGAAGCTTGTGGTAAATTCCTGTCAGAACGTCTGAAGGCAGAAATCTGTAGGTATTATTCCATGCACAAGCCAAATGTCACATTGCAAACCTAACAAGGGCAGTCTGACAGTGACCTAAACATTCACACATGAAAGAAATTTTACAGAATGACTCCGAGAAGGTGAGTAAGGTAGGCAGCTAATCCATGAGCTAAGTATTTAGGCAATTGTAGGTATCCAAATAATGGTGGAGATATAAAAATCAAAGATGTGCAAACAAAGTGGAGAAGTACACATAAACCAGAGCTGGAAGAGACTGTAAAGGTATGAAGGAGCAAGAGCATGAAGGAAATTGAACCTCACTTATGAGAACTTTAAAACCAAAGTATTACTACTCCAAGTGCCAGCGTAGACCAACAAATACAAGAGTGATGGTTGAACAGGACTTGGTTCTATCATCCATAATATAAGGCTTCTATAGTACAACGATTATTTTTCTACTTGCCAACACAATGCACTATTATTGCATCCTCTTTATCAGCAGCCATTGGGTGAGTGACATCCCCAAGAACATAATGAATGGATGTCTGTTCTGTATCTGTAGAATCGAGATCACCAGGAAGGTCATTTCCATCCTCCTCGGATTCATCCTCACTCTCACTACTCAACGATGGAAGACAGGGAGATCTGTAGCCATGAGATTCCCACCAAGCCATTCTAAGGAGAAATGTTATTTATAACTGCATTATTGCTATTTAAAACAAATATGGTCCCTGCTTAAAAAATTGGTGTAGGCTCTTAAAAAAAACCAAAACAGTTATTATATTGTTAAAGCAAGCAATTAGTTCTGAAATTGTTTGAGGTCTTTTGATAGTTTAATGAAGTGTCACATGGTTCTGTGCTCTTCCTTTATAATCTACAACAATTATGGTATTTCAAAGTGTTTTTGAAGAGGAAACATGTGATCAGCCTCAATGTAATGAAGTTCTGCCCAAATCAGCTTCAGTGAATTATCCTCGCTAAATTACTCATGTCCAAGGCTGAGAAGGTAAGGTGTATTAGCTATGGGAAATGCAGGGTGGCAGGGATAGAGTGCGCGCGTGCTGGTGGGGGTCTTGGTTGAATGCTCATTGGAGGGTCAATGTGGACTCGATGGGCCTAATGGCTTGCTTCAACACTGTAGGGATTCTATGAGTCTAGAACAGAATGGCATAAATGTCAAACCCTTCTCCAAACGTTCAGCAGATAATCTAGGCCAGCAATTCAGTTCTGAAGGAGCATTTCATTTTCAAGATACTATCTTTAGAATAGACTTTAGGCCAGAACTTGATTGCCCCTTGAAAGAAGAGCAAGGTATTTTTCCTGGCGGCCATACTTGTATTTATGTCTAGATTAGAGTGGTGCTGGAAGAGCACAGCAGGTCAGGCACCATCCGAGGAGCAGGAAAATCGACATTTTTGGCAAAAGCCCTTCATCAGGAACGAAGGCCTAATCTGGACTCTGATCTCCAGCATCTGCAGTCCTCACTTATGCCATACTTGTATTTATCCTGAGCCAAGGACAGATTAAATGGTCATTCATCTCATGCTTTTTGTGGCACTTGACTGTGTGTAAACTGGCATGCTTGCCTATAAAAACATTTATAATTCAAAAATAATTCAAGTACATTGGGACATCCTGGGAGTACGAGCGGTGCTATATAACAATACGTTTCTTCACTCGCGGTTTAAAATATTAACCTTGTTTGCTTTACACTATTTCCATTGGAGATAGAAAGAAATACAATGATTCAGCCACCAATGGCCAAGATGTTATTCTCAGTTTTTTCTTAATTAGCTGATTTCTGTATCTATTAGAGGTTCATGTATATCAACATCCAGAGGAGACAGGATTAAGTTTGTACGCAATATACCCACCTAACAAGCAGCCTGCCAATTCTTACCATGATGTAGAAATAATTTGCAATAAAGTGTTAGAATTAGATTGAAGGAATAGAACTCATGATGTGGAGCTGCTGGTTTTGGACTGGGGTGGATAAAGTTAAAAATCACACAACACCAGGTTATAGTCCAACAGGTTTCTTTAGAAGTACTAACGTTTGGAGTGCTGAGAGAGACAGAGAGAGAGGGAGAGAGAAAGAGAGACAGACAGAGACAGAGAACTATAGTGGGGTCACCTGTTGTGTAACATGAATCCAAGGTCACACTCGCGCAGACCTTCCTTCATACACACACTCTCTCATACACACACACACACATACACCTCACACCCACATTTTACCAAGCTTTCACATACGCAAACACATACACTCTCACGTGTACTCACACTCGTATGCACACACTCTCTCTCTCTCACATGCACACGGACACACATTTAAGTCTATGGGGTGAATTCTATTTGCAGATACATTCTATTTTGCTCAAAAAATGCACAATCTTCAGGCAGTCAATGCAGGTGTTGTGAAATGGACTGTAATTCTACAGGAAATCAGTGCCTTCAGGATTGAAGGGAAGAAAATTGCCAATAAAAAGAGAATAAAACTGAAAACAACAGGATTGATATGCTAGAACCAATGTTCATTTCTTATTTGCAACTAGAATCAACAAAAGGATACAAAGAGGAAAACGGTTATTCCTGACTACCCTGATTGGGTTCCCTAATTAGCAATATTATCCCTCCAGAAATATATTGCTTATTTTTGTTTCAATTGGACTTGCTAATCTATGACACTACTTTTAGTAATACCCTTCCTAAACAAGCAAAAAAAAATTTGAAGTGGCAATAAAGCAGTTCCTTACTTTTTTTTGTGTTCTTCCTCTTCTCGCTGCTGTTTCTTTTCAGATAGTAATTTTGCTCGTTTAGCTGCTGCCTCTTGACGTTTCTGACGCCGTTGCTCAAGTTCTTCAGGTGACAATATTCGTTTTTTCCTAATGGACAGATCCAGTGGAGCAGTCAAAAGCACCTGTACAGATAAGAAATAAGAAAGTGATAAAATCACAGAATCCCTACAGTGTGGGAAGCAGGCCATTTGGCCCATCGAGTCCACATTGACCCACTAAAAGCATCCCACCTATAGTTTCCTGATTTTTGTCTCCCTCCCTTTTTTGAATAAAGTTAAATAGCTTTTTTTCCAATATAAAAGAACCTTCCCAGAACATAATGAGTTTGAGAAAATTAAACCCAATGTATCAACTATCTCGCTAGCTACTAGGATGAAATCCATCAGGATCTGGAGACTGAAATTCAACAGTTCTTACGTCTACTTTCCTGTGTTTTCCCCACAACTCTTGATTTCCCTGCTAATCATACCTTAAATATGCACAAATACCCTAGTCCATAACTCTGTGGCAAGGAGTTCCAAAGACTCAAAACCCTCAAAGAAATGAATTCCTCCTCTCAATTTTAAATTGAGAGTAACAGTAATTTTCAGTAATCCTCCTGGTAACAGTAATTTTCAAGATCCCACTTCCTTTCAATTTCTGATTTACAGCTAGTTCTGGGATGCAACCTGCATCCTTTTTAGTGAAGACCAATACAAAATGTCTATTCAATTTGTTCAACATCTCTTCATCCTCCATTACCAGCTCCCCAGACTCATTTTGTACAGGACCAATAGTCACTTTGTTAAAACCTTTACTTTTTAACTTTCTGGAGAAACCTTTCCTATTTGCTTCTATATTTTTTGACTAACATTCTCTTTACTTTGGCTACATTTTCCCTTGTTAATATTTTTGCAATTCTTTGCTGTTTTTTATATCCTGTCCAACCTTCTGACCTGCCACTTGTCTTTGCACAAACAAATGTCTTTTTTTTTAAGTTTGATACGGTCTTTGACTTTGGAATCCTATGTGGATGGATTTTGAATCAGTGCCTGATTTTGGCACCACATTCCTCAAATATCCTTCTGGGTAACAAAAAAAAAATGATATCTGGAGGACTGGAATACAGGGGGTTGGAAGACATGTTTCAGTTATACAAAGTTCTAGGTTGACCCAAATAGGGACTACTGCAAACAGTTTTGCATGTCCTATCTTAGGGAAGATATATCAGCAACAGAGAGTTTTCTAAAATGATACTAGGACTCTGAGTTAAGAAATAAGGATTAAACAAACTAGAGTTGTGTTCCCTAGAACGTTGAAAGTTGATAATGATTGAAACAGTAGATTAGCAAGTAAAACATTTTTTCACTGGTTGATGAGTGTAGGGTATGGTAGGATATTCTAAAAATTAGAATCAGATCATTCAGGAATGAAATTAAGAAATATTTCTTCATACAAAGAATGGTAGATATTTGGAATTCTCTTCTGCAAATAGTAATTGATGTTGAATCTAGGATAGACATGGATGGAATTTTATTTGCCAAAGATATTAGGAGCATATGGAGGTAGTTTGCGGAATATCATGGTGTCACTAAATGGAAGAGCAAGCTCAGTTGGCAAAATGGCATACACTGATCCTATAAATAAATTATTATTAATTGGGATCAGGTGTGACCTTCTATGACTTTACAAATTTTGTTACTCTTTTATAATTTATCTTTAATTTACTAATATTATTACAGATTAACTGTCAGTACATTCAAGGATATGATTAAAGGCACATTAAAGGATATGATGAAAATTATTACAAAACAACACAAGGTTTGCATATGCAATTTACATAGAATCCTTAGAATTAGCACAGCTGTCTTACATTAGACTTTGTGCGGAGTGATCTTCCTCCTTTACTGGCTTCTTCAAGTACCATTTTGTGAAGATCCAGAAGTTGCTCAAAAGTTTTCTGATCTGCTGCACTGGGTTCTTTAGAATAATCTTTCCCCTCATATTGATACATGTGGCCTAAAATAAATAAGCCTTTGGTAATAATTTGCAGTTTAACAAGCTTGACTCTAATTAACCATTTAAAACAAAACAATTTTCTGCACCCAAAGGGATCATACCTTGGCTGCAGATTAAACTAGTTTAACACTTAGATTAAAATCATATACTTTTAAGTTCCTTTGGTTGCAAAGCAACAAGTTAATGACACTTGTGGGGTAACTATTAAATTGATGCAGTACAATGATATACAGCTTTGTTATGCCATGTATATTGTTCTATATTATCAACAGGCCCCTGATTTATGGCAACTAAATATGTCAAATTACATTATTAGATACCATTCAGCAGCATTCAGAATATTGTGGGTGAAGGTGAATTCTATAAAATGGAGGGCAGCTCTTGGTTTGGCAAGAAAAGGGATAGCGATTTTGAAATTTGGTAGCAAAGAAGTATCTTGAGACTTTGCAGCATTTGACTTAACAAAACTAAGGGGACAATATGCAAGCAGCACAGTTCTGAAAGTAAATGTTTTACTGTAAGAAGATTGTTTTTTGAATATCTGATTTTTTTTTAAAAATGAGACACTCGGGGGATCCAAGATGGCGGCGACCCAGCAAGTCTGAGTCGATAGTGCTCCTCCCAAGACTTGGGCAAAGTGGGCCACCCACCCCCACCACACTCACCAAATCATTTAAAATAGCTGTTTAATTTAATTAGTTGCTTAGTATTAAATTTAAACAACCTAATCTTTAGTAAAAATTACTAAAGGGAAGGGAGCCCACAGTTTTCAGCAAGCAGGAACCCCTCCCCCACCCTCTCCAGCTGCAGCAGAGGCGTCCGCAGCCGCTTCGGGGGACTTACCTAAGTGGCAAGCCTTGTGGAAATCATCTCCAAACTGGATGCGAAGATCGACGCTTTCATTGAAGAATCCCGAAGTCGATGGGACTCACTCTCGGCCGCACGACCGAGACATTAAAGAAATCGAGCGCTGAGTCAGAGGGGCAGAGCTAAAGGCCGCGACCTCCGAAACTACAGTGCAATGGGCTGTGGATCAGGTCCGGACTCTCGAACAGCGAGTCCAGACCTTAGAGAAACATATTGATGACCTCGATAATCGAGGTCGCCGAAAAAATATTCGTTTGCTGGGCCTTCCCGAACGGGAAGAGAAAGGCCAGCTTACAGCGTTTCTCGAGCAGTGGCTGCCACAGCTTTTAAACCTGGAAGATGGATCAGGCCAGGTAAGGGTGGAATGGGCCTACCGGGTTGCAATACATGGGCCCAGCTCGAACCAGCACCCCTGCCCGGTCCTGTTCTGGCTGCAGAGCTATAGGGAGAGGCAGATACTCCTAGAAGCCTCTAGAAATCTTGGAAAAGATTCCCAAGCCATGATCTATAAAGGATCCAAGATTATGTCATTCCAGGACTTTTCCCCAGGCCTGAAAGAGGAAGGCATTCGATGAGGCGAAGAAGTGTTTAAGGGACTTAAATATTCAGTACTCCTTACGCTACCCAGCAACCATGAAGGATCCGTGTATAACTTCGGATCGCCAGAAAAGGCTAAGGAATTTTTGGACTCTCTTAGATAAATTGTAAGAGACAATGGATGTTGGTTTGCCGTTCCCCCACTCCGATTTATATCCCCCTCCTTTTTCTCTTTTCTTACCTTACTGTTTAATATTATCTTGGGGGGTGGGGAGAGGGATTTATTTATTTGTTCTCTATTTAACGATTTTCTCCTCCCCTTGGGGTTTGTTTTTATTATTCTATTTATGTATGTGTGTATGTATATATATGTGAACGTATGTGTGTGTGTGTATATATATATATATATATATATATAAGCCGGGGAGTTTAGTTAATGTTGGTGGGGGGAGGTGGTTACCTTATTCTATTTTACCTCTGTCTCGAGGAGCGGGGTTGTTTTCCCTTGCTATTTTGTATTATTATATTTAATTATTATTTGTTGAGGTTGTCATTTTATAGTTATATATGTTTATACATGGTATTAACATTACCAAATATATCCAGGGGAGGGTGGTGGTGGTCCGGGGGTGGGGGGGTTAGGGTGCTCACTGTTAACTCTAGCTTTGTATTATATTTGAATTCTCCTCATCCTATTGAGGAGCGCCTGGGTGAAGGGTGGGGCATTGGTTGGAGAGGATAAGATGGACCTTTGGAAAGGAGGTGATACCCCCTGGGAACAAGGGGGAAAATCTCCATTTAAATACGTTTTTTTTTATTATTTAGAAATAGTTTTTTATTATACTGTTGTGAGTGTATTAGAGAGCCTTTATTTTTGTGAATTTTATGTGCTCTATGCTCGGGATATTTTGGATAGGGTTTCCCCTCCAGAGGGGTCTCGGATTTGCCCGGATGATTATGGTTGATCAGTCGGTTAAGTGGTGCACCTGGAATGTCAAGGGGAGTAATTCCCCAGTCAAAAGGAAGAAAATATTATCAAATCTTAAGAAAGAAAGAGTTGATATAGCTCTCCTACAGGAGACATATCTGTTGGATAAAGAACACTTGAAATTACGACAGGGTGGATTTGATCAGGCCTTTTTTTCTTCTTTTAGCTCAAAAAGTAGGGGAGTTGTTATTCTTGTTCAGAAGAATTTCCCTTTCAAAATCCTAAATCAGATAAAAGACGAATCTGGACGATATATTCTGATTAAAGCCCTTATAAATGGAGAGGAATATGGGATTTTAAATTTGTACTGCCCCCCGGCACACCCCTTTAAATTTATAACGGAAGCCTTCTCAAAATTGATGGCTTTTGGTGCCTGTCATACAATTATAGGGGGAGACTTTAATTGTATTATGGATCCGGAAATAGATAGGATTCCCAAGAGTACTGCAGGAGTATCTCCCAGATCTAGACAATTGGTGGATCTGAACAAAGAATTAAGATTAGATGATGTATGGAGATGTCTTCATCCACAGGGCAGAGATTTTTCTTTTTACTCCAATTCATATAAATGCCATACCAGAATTGATATGTTTTTTGCCCCCTCGATTTTTTTAAAATTCCATATCATCCTGTAAAATAGGTAATATAGCAATTTCCGACCATGCTGCTGTATATATGGAAACCAAGGCAAGGAACAATGGGATATCCCCTCGGCATTGGCATATGGACCCCTTCCTAATGAAAGACAGTAAATTTGTAAAGTACTTCTCTCAAGAATTTAAAACTTTTTTAGAAATTAATTTAGGGACAGCTAGCAACCCATCAATGATGTGGGAGACCATCAAAGCTTACACGCGAGGTTTGATCATCTCCTACTCAGCGACCCAGAAAAAATTAAAGGGAGAACAACAGTGCCTGCTCAAAGCACGCTTAAAAGCAGCTGAAACTGCATACGCTGATAGACCTTCTATTATTAAATTGCAAAGGATTACGACCCTTAGGACAGCTCTAAACACTACACTTACCCAAACGGCTAAGAGGGAAATATTATTTGCAAAACAAAGGTTATATGAATTTGGCGACAAACCGGGTAGATACTTAGCATTTCTTGCAAAGAAAAAAAAAGGCCCCTCAAACTATCACGTCTATCAAGGAAAATACGGGTATTTTGACTCATGATCATAAAAAGATTAATGCAATCTTTAGAAAATTTTATTCTGATTTATACAAATCGCAGGATTGTGAAGACAGGACTAGGAGGATGCAATCATTTTTTTAAAATTTGACCTTTCCGGGCCTAACTCCAGAACAGGTATCGGTCTTAAATGCTCCCCTAACAGTCCAAGAAATACTTGACGCAATAGGCAACTTCAGAGCGGTAAGACACCTGGCCCAGATGGTTTTCAAGCTGAATTCTATAAAGAATTTACAGAAATATTGGCTGGTCCACTTATGGACATGTATAACAATGCATATAGTCAGGGCTGTCTCCCGCCTTCACTGAAAGAGGCAAATATCTCTCTTATCCTTAAAAAAGGAAAGGATCCTGAAGATTGTACATCATACAGACCAATATCCTTGCTAAATGTAGATTTTAAAAACCTTTCTAAAACGTTAGCATTGAGACTAGAAAGGGTACTGCCACATATCATAAAGGAGGATCAGACGGGGTTTATTAAGGGCCATAGATCATCCAATAATATTAGAAGGGTTTTGAATATGATTCAAGCCTGCCATTAGGGAGAGATACCAGGAGTAGTAGCTTCATTAGACGCGGAAAAGGCATTTGATAGGGTTGAATGGTCATATTTGTTTTACACATTGGAAAGGTTTGGCATTGGAAAGGTGTTTACCAAATGGGTCTCAACATTGTATAGTGATCCCAAAGCAGTTGTGGTTACCAATGGATTAAGTTCGGATAGCTTCAGTGTGGGTAGGGGCTGCCGTCAGGGATGTCCTCTCTCGCCATTGTTATTTACGCCAGTAATTGAACCACGAGCAGAAGCTATACGGGCTGATCCTAATATAATGGCCCCGAGGATTGGTACAGGTAAACATAAAATTACCCTGTATGCAGATGATGTTTTTCTATTCCTCAGTAATCCTCTGATGTCCGTACCTCGCTTAATCCAAGTTATTAATACATTTAGCGCATTCTCAGGCTATAAAATTAATTTCTCAAAATCGGAGGCTATGCCAATGGGTGGCCTTGCTATGATACCCCACTTAGTGGATGGATCCCATTTTCCCTTTCGTTGGTCCCTGGAGGGTTTCTTATATTTAGGTATTTTTATTACCCCAGTATTTGGTCAGTTATACAAGGCTAACTTTGTGCATTTACTGGAAAGGATAAGGCAGGACCTCCAGCGATGGGGAGACCTTCCAATTTCCTGGCTGGGTAGAATAGCACTAATTAAAATGAATGTCATGCTCCGTCTCCTGTACCCTATGAGAATGCTTCCGGTGATGCTGCCGAGGCTGGCACTATGTAAATTATATGGCTGGTTGGGTTCCTTTATCTGGAATCATAGACGGCCCCTCATTAAGCTGAAGAAGCTACAGCTTCCACAGGCAAGGGGAGGATTGGACTTAACTGATATTTCCTAAAATCTGGGAAGTTCTTTATTAAGTTACATAGCTGATTGGGTCTTGTTTGATCCACAATCAATCTGGCTGGACATCGAAGCTTCTCAAGTAAAATGCCCACTTATTAACCTTTTATTTTCAGACAAGAGGAAAATCATTACGGATCACTGTAAAAACCCTATAATACTACACACAATTAAAGCTTGAAATATAATGCGGCAAAATGAGGGCAACTCACATAAAACATCCCCCTGTGCGCCGATAGTGGGAGCATGGGGATTCCAACCGGGGTTTACAGATGCCACTTTTAAACTCTGGAGATCCAGGGGTATCTCATGTCTAGGGGACCTATTTGAAGATGGGGTCCTGATGTCTTTTGAACAGCTGCGTCAGAAATTCGGATTACCTATTGGAGACCTCTATCGATACTTCCAAATTCGAGACTATATACAGAAGAAGACTACGTTATTAGATAGTCTTTATAAATCAGATAGAGAATGTAGAGTACTACGACCAATGGGGATATCCTCCATCAGTACTATTTATCATTTACTACATGATGAAGTATCAGGAGATATGGACAATCTGCTTAAAACACGGGATCAGGAATTGGGACTAGAAATCTCTATAGAAACGTGGAATGACATTTGGGGAAACGCCAGAAGAATCACCATCTGTAACAGAACTCAGGCTATCCAGCTGAAGATACTTCATAGGGCCCATATAGCACCGGATCGATTGGCAAAATTTAAGGCAGGGGCATCCCCAATGTGTCCCAAATGTAAAATAGAGGTGGGCACTCTTGTACATTGTCTATGGACCTGTCATAAGATCCATAGATACTGGACTAAAGTAGCAAGTGCCCTGATAGAAACTTTAGGAACGGAAATTAAAGTGGACCCCGTATCTCTCCTTTTGGGCTTTTCGAACTTATCCTCCCTGGACATGCACGGGAAGAGACTATTTTCTATTCTCTCTTTCTGTACAAGGAAAAATATTTTGGTAAACTGGGTGGCTGAGGGCTCCCCTGGACTTTCAAATTGGCACAGATTAATTATGGAATGTATTCCCCTTGACTTCCTTACAAATATGGTGCACCAAAAGACCGAATTATTTTATAAAATATGGCAACCCTTCTTGAATTATATGAATACAGATATTTCGGCTATCCTAACAAGGGCTTTTATTTAATTGAGATTACAAACCTGACTGGTCCGGGGCCCCTTGGGAGAGGAATCCCACACGAATACGGGTTTTGTTACATTTGATGTTAACACATTCCGAGCATGTATCTCACTACCCAATTTCTATGTTATCCGCTGTTTTTTTTTCTCTTTCTCTTATTTGAATAATGTAAGAGACTTAAATATACACTCTGGTTAGTTGTAGGTTAGATTAGTAGTTAGTTGAGTTTTGTTTTTTTTTCCTCGGTATTTTCCTTCTGTTAAATTTTGGTTATTATATATTTAAGATTTAATTGTATATCAATGTTTGTACTTGAGAGTTTTGTTTATTTTTGTAAACTTGTTAAAATGTTAAATTTCTAATAAAAATATCTATATTAAAAAAAACACTCAGGGAATATATGGGCTTCTCTGGCTGGGTAAGCACTTTTTGCCCATCCTTAATTGCCTCATGAAGGTGGTGGGGAGCTGTGTTCTTGAATCACTGCAGCCCACAGGTACATGACAATACTGTTCAGGAGGGAATCCAGAGCAGGTGGAGATGAATTATCCACTGCACTTCTGGCTGAAGACTGTTGCAAATGCTTTAGCCTTTTTATTTTTCATTGATGTGCTGGGCTCCTTCATTATTGAGAATAGGGATATTCCCTTTTAAGCGGTTTAATTGCCCGCCACTATTCATGAATAGAACATAGAACAATACAACGCAGTACAGGCCCTTCGACCCTCGATGTTGCGCCGATCCAAGCCCACCTAACCTACACTAGCCTACTATCCTCCATATGCCTATCCAATGCCCGCTTAAATGCCCATAATGAGGGAGAGTCCACTACTGCTACTGGCAGGGCATTCCATGAACTCACGACTCGCTGAGTAAAGAACCTACCCCTAACATCTGTCCTATACCTACCCCCCCCTTAATTTAAAGCTATGCCCCCTTGTAATAGCTGACTCCATACGTGGAAAAAGATTCTGTCGACCCTATCTAAACCCCTAATCATCTTGTACACCTCTATCAAGTCACCCCTAAACCTTCTTTTCTCCAATGAAAACAACCCCAAGTGCCTCAGCCTTTCCTCATACGATCTTTCTACCATACCAGGCAACATCCTGGTAAACCTCCTCTGCACCCGTTCCAGTGCCTCCACATCCTTCCTATAATATGGCGACCAAAACTGCACACAATACTCCAGATGCGGCCGCACCAGAGTCTTATACAACTGCAACATGACCTCAGCACTCCGGAACTCAATTCCTCTACCAATAAAAGCGAGTACGCCATATGCCTTCTTCACCGCACTATTTACCTGGGTGGCAACTTTCAAAGATCTGTGTACATGGACACCAAGATCCCTCTACTCATCCACACTACCAAGTATCCGACCATTAGCCCAGTACCCCATCTTTTTATTACTCTTACCAAAGTGAATCACCTCACACTTAGCTACATTGAACTCCATTTGCCACCTTTCTGCCCAGTTCTGCAGCTTATCTATATCCCCCTGTAACCTGCCATATCCTTCCTCTGTCTACAACTCCTCCGACTTTCGTATCATCCGCAAACTTGCTCACCCAACCTTCTAACCCCTCCTCCAGGTCATTTATAAAAATGACAAACAGCAATGGTCCCAAAACCGATCCTTGCGGAACACCGCTAGTGACGGCACTCCAAGATGAACCTTTGCCATCAACTACTACCCTCTGTCTTCTTCCAGCCAGCCAACTCCTAATCCAAACCTCCAACTCACCCTCAATGCCATACCTCCGTATTTTTTGCAGTAGTCTACCATGGGGAACTTTATCAAACGCCTTACTAAAATCCACATACACCACATCTACCGCTTTCCCCTCGTCCACCTCCTTAGTCACCTTCTCAAAGAATTCAATAAGGTTTGTGAGGCACGACCTGCCCTTCACAAAACCATGCTGACTATCCTTGATCACATTATTCCTATCCAGATGTTCAAAAATCCTATCCCTTACAATTCTCGCTAAGATTTTGCCCACAACAGAAGTGAGACTCACCGGCCTATAGTTACTAGGGTTATCCCTACTCCCCTTCTTGAACAAGGGAACCACATTTGCTAGCCTCCAATCTTCTGGTACTACTCCTGTAGACAACGAGGACATAAAAATCAAGGCCAATGGCTCTGCAATCTCCTCCCTTGCTTCCCAGAGAATCCTAGGATAAATGCCATCAGGCCCAGGGGACTTATCTATTTTCACCCTTTCCAGAATTTCCAACACCTCTTCTCTACATACCTCAAAGCCATCCATTCTACTTAATTGTGACTCAGTACTCGCATTGACAACAATGTCCTGTTCCTGATTGAATACTTTTCGTCAGTATTCAGTGTCTCCCCAATCTCTTCAGCCTCCACACGCAACTTCCCACTACTATCCTTAACTGGACCTATTCCTACCCTAGTCATTCTTTCATTCCTGACATACCTATAGAAAGCTTTAGGGTTTTCCCTAATCCTACCAACTAAGGACCTTTCATGTCCCCTCCTTGCTGCTCTTAGCTCTCTCTTCAGGTCCTTCCTGGCTACCTGATAACTCTCAATCGCCCCAATTGAACCTTCACGCCTCATCTTTACATAGGCCGCCCTCTTCCCTTTAACAAGGGATTCCAATTCCTTATTAAACCACGGCTCCCTCACACGACCCTTTCCTCCCTGCCTGACGGGTACATACTTATCAAGGACACTCAATAGTTGCTCCTTGAACAAGCTCCACATATCAATTACACCCTTGCCTTGAAGCTTACTTTTCCAAGCCACACATCCTAAGTCATGCCTCACCGCATCATAATTTCCCTGCCCCCAGCTATAACTCTTGCCCTGTAGTGCACACTTATCCCTCTCCATCACTAGAGTAAAAGTCACCGAATTGTGGTCACTGTCCCCAAAGTGCTCACCTACCTCTAATTCTAACACCTGGCCTGGTTCATTGTTGTGGTTCTGTTCGCCGAGCTGGGAATTTGTGTTGCAGACGTTTCATCCCCTGTCTAGGTGACATCCTCAGTGCTTGGGAGCCTCCTGTGAAGCACTTCTGTGATGTTTCCTCTGGCATTTGTAGTGGTTTGAATTTGCTGCTTCCGGTTGTCAGTTCCAGCTGTCTGTTGCAGTGGTCGGTATATTGGGTCCAGGTCGATGTGCTTATTGATTGAATCTGTGGATGAGTGCCATTCCTCTAGGAATTCCCTGGCTGTTCTCTGTTTGGCTTGTCCTATAATATTAGTGTTGTCCCAGTCGAATTCATGTTGCTTGTCATCTGCGTGTGTGGCTACTAAGGATAGCTGGTTGTGTCGTTTTGTGGCTAGTTGGTGTTCATGGATGCGGATTGTTAGCTGTCTTCCTGTTTGTCCTATGTAGTGTTTTGTGCAGTCCTTGCATGGGATTTTGTACACTACATTGGTTTTGCTCATGCTGGGTATCGGGTCCTTCGTTCTGGTGAGTTGTTGTCCGAGAGTGGCTGTTGGTTTGTGTGCTGTTATGAGTCCTAGTGGTCGCAGTAGTCTGGCTGTCAGTTCGGAAATGCTCCTGATGTATGGTAGTGTGGCTAGTCCTTTGGGTTGCGTCATGTCCTCGTTCTGTTGTCTTTCCCTTAGGCATCTGTTGATGAAATTGCGCTGGTATCCGTTTTTGGCGAATACATTGTATATGTGTTTTTCTTCCTCTTTTTGCAGTTCTGGTGTACTGCAGTGTGTTGTGGCCCTTTTTAATAGTGTCTTGATGCAACTTCTTTTGTGTGTTGACAAGCAACATGAATTCGACTGGGACAACACTACTATTATAGGACAAGACAATCAGAGAGCAGCCAGGGAATTCCTAGAGGCATGGCACTCATCCACAGATTCAATCAATAAGCACATCAACCTGGACCCAATATACCGACCACTTCAACGGACAGCTGGAACTGACAACCAGAAGCGGCAGATTCAAACCACTATAAATGCCGGAGGAAACATCACAGAAGCGCTTCACAGGAGGCTCCCAAGCACCGAGGATGTCACCTAGACAGGGGACGAAACGCCTGCAACACAAATTCCCAGCTCGGCGAACAGAACCACAACAATGAGCACCCGAGCTACAAATCTTCTCACAACCTTTGAACTATTCATGAATAGATGGAATAGGACTGCAGAATGTAGGCTTAATGTGGAATGTGGAATCACCTCGCTCTATCACTCGCTGCTGATTTTTTTTTTAACATGCAATTAGCCCCGTGTTAAAGCTTCACCAGGCTGCCATCTAACTCTTAACTTTGCCTAGTTGGCATGCCACATTTTACATTTCACTGATCTAGGCTGATCCTTGGCTTGAAGATATTAGTTGAGTGGAGGGTGCCATGAGATTGCAGATTATGTACGGCGGCCCAGAGGGTGTTGTTGATTCACAGTCTTGAGTGCTAGATCTGTTCAAATCATTTAGTGTGGTAATAGTGCTACAAAACATAATAAAGGTTATCCTCAAAGTGGAGACCATGAATTAAGCATATAGATTAGAACAATTAACGAAATTTAAAAATTTTGAAGGAACTGAATAACTCAAATGAATAGCAAAGATCTTCAAGCCTTACAAGCATTGATACTTGTAGTAAATCACAAACACATACTTGTTCCCTTTGACTCTTCTTCTATTGTCTGCACTGATTGCTCCTTGGTGATCCACAATCCATTCCTGGTTTCACCTAAAATATTTTCCATATCAACATCTTCAATCGTGCTCTCTTCAGTAGACAGTAATTTATCCAGACCAAATTTCAGGATGTCACTTAACTAAACGAAAAAAGCCAAGTAAATTTATTTATGGCAAAGGCTCTCTAATCACCACTAAATAAATAATTTTTTTTTTAAACAGCAGAATAAAACAAGTCAACTAACCTTGATTTTATGTTGACTTGGTATTTTCAACCTTTTTATTCATTTACAATTATGAAAGAAAGCTACATTTTTTAGATTAGATTAGATTTCCTACAGTGTGGAAACATGCCCTTCGGCCCAACCAGTCACACCTACCCTCCAAAGAGTAACCCACCCAGACCCATTTCCCTCTGACTAATGCACCTAACACTATGGGCAATTTAACATGGCCAAATTATCTGATCTACACAATTTCTTTTGCAACAGACTATTTAATACCTTTAAGGTCTGCTTGTTTCAGTAGTGAATGCAAACCTTGATCAGTTTCCTACTAATATAACACAAGATGAGGGCTAAGTTGGAAAGCTCAGGTTCAGGGGTTCAGCCACCTGGAAAGGATTTTAATCTCCTTCAGTGCATCATTCAAATCAAGAACTAGTAGTTTCTTAAATGATTTCTGGGTTTTTTTTTTAATCTATCTTACCATGTCAACTGTTCAATTTGTTGCTTACTCTTTGAGATAAGAATTTCCTGACATTAATATTAATTTGTTTTTACTAACCTTCACCCCTGTGCTAGGTTATACTGTCAATTTAATTATGATGTTCCATCTTTATTTTATTCTATGATTTATTATATTTCTCCTCATAGTTGCATTTGAATTACCTATTTCCAAGGAGTCAAATGTTCTCCAATTTTTTATTATAACTCAGTCTTTTAATAGTAGAAATCAATTGTTATTCAATTTGTATCGAGTCACTGATTTAAATTCAGTGTTACTACAGCACCATTAATTTAAAGCCTGTATTTGAGGAAAGATCAGCAGATGGTGAGACACCAGTCATGAGCGGCCTGCAGGCAGGACAAGGGTGAGTATAGCATGGGTTGAAGATTGCCAAAGGCTCTGCTCAGGAAAATTCAGATGAGCACTTCACTGGAGTTGCTGAAAGTGATGATACTGTATGCACAATTAAAGTCTTGCATATTGATGGGGAATACTAGAAAGACAACAGTAGAATCCATTACCAACTTGCTAAAGGCTTCATGCAAAATTTACAGCATATTCTTTGCAGTGTGTAAATGGTGACTGATCCCATTAACAAATTATCGCCATTAACGAATAAATAAGAACTAGCAGGAGCAAAAAAATCAAAACAGTTGGCAGAAGAGTTAGAAAATTAGTAGATCTTTACACAGAAAATCAAATTCTTCATATTGCTTCAAAAGCAAATTTCATTTGCAGAAAATGAAAGACAAACTAATGGTCAACAATGGCAATAAAAGATGCAAGAGAAAACCATGAACCCTCTGTCCATTTAGACAGTAAGTGCAAACAGACTCTCACCTGCATATCAAAAGTTGCAGGTAATTCTTCTCCCTCCTTCATAGAGAACTGACCACCTTCAATCAATGTGTTTGTCAATTTCAGTTTCGACATAGCTCGTCTGTAAATCAATTCTTCGACGGTGTCTCTTCCAATTAGCCGAATAATTTTGACTGGCCTTTCAATATAAAGACGTCACTTTACAGGAGAGAACTGTTTTTGTGGTTTCAAATTATCTTGACAAGTGAGCACCTGGCTTTAATATGTATGATGCCATGCAAGATTTTATAAATTTAGTCAAGCATAAACTCAATGTTTATACAAATGGCAACAGTGAGACACTGGTCCCACAATTTAATACAGAAGAAAATCAAAATAGTTTCAATTCTTTTCACATAAGTTGTCAAAATTACACTTTAGATCTTGCTGACAGAAATACGTAACACTTTTGTCATTGAAACACACTTTCAAAAAGAAATGAGAAAGTATGCATTTAATTTATTAACAAGTTGAACTTCAAATTATTAGAGCAAAATTAGGCAGTGAACAAAAGTGGATTTGGGGATTGTGATGCAGGAATACCCAGTACTTATTGCTTCCAATGTAGGCATTGGGCTAGCTTACTGCTGCCTGCTAATTTAATGATTGTATTGTGCAGATGGTAGTAAACGTGCTGTTGGATGAATACACAACTTAATAGGGGATGCAAAATCACAAATTCCATTGCTGCAAGGCTCATACCCACAGCTCACTATCTGTACACACCAACAACTATTCTACTTTGCCAGCCAGATAAGTGAAACAAATGGCAGCACATTTAGTGACACACTGCCTTTCTCTAACAAGTTAATGTGGCATATAACCAGAACCGGGGAACAAGTAAAATTGCATGCCTTTGCCCCAATGGCAACCTTATCCTCCACTGATGTTAAACCAACCAACCTGTAGAAATCAGCAATGTCGTTATATACTCTCTTGATTAAGGGTGTCAGATTTTCACCCTCCAGTCCTTTGTCGCCTTTCCTTGGCAAACTCTCCTACTGTCATCACACAAACTTCCCTTCACATTCTGGGAAGCAAAGCCATACCAGATGATTTCTCTATTCCAGACATGGCCACCTTTGCAGCATATCCTGCAATTTTCCATTGTTTTTCTCTATCAACTGATTTTTAACCACATTGTATCAGTGTTTACAAAGGAACATACAAAAGTACAATACAGAACAGGCCCTTCGGCCCACGATGTTGTGCCGAGGAATATTCCTAATCGAAAATAAGATAACCTATCCTACACATTCCTCAATTCACTACTGTCTATGTGCGTGTCCAGCAGGCGCTTAAATGTCCCTAATGACTCTGCTTCCACCACCACCACCACTGGCAATGCATTCTATGCATTCACAACTCTCTGCAAAAAGAACCTACCTCTGACATCTCCTCTACACCTTCCTCCTAATCTCTTAAAATGATGACCCCTCATGCCAGTCAATCCTGCCCTAGGGAAAAGTCTCTGGCTATTGACTCTATCCATGCCTCTCATTATGTTGTATACCTCGATCAGGTTACCTCTCTTCCTCTTCCTCCTCTCCAGAGAGTAAAGTCCGAGCTTAGTCAACCAGTGGGCGGCACGGTGGCACAGTGGTTAGCACTGCTGCCTCGCAGCGCCAGAGACCCGGGTTCAATTCCCGACTCAGGCGACTGACTGTGTGGAGTTTGCACGTTCTCCCCGTGTCTGCGTGGGTTTCCTCCGGGGGCTCCGGTTTCCTCCCACAGTCCAAAGATGTGCAAGTCAGGTGAATTGGCCATGCTAAATTGCCCGTAGTGTTAGGTAAATGTAGGGGTATGGGTGGGTTACGCTTCGGCGGGTCGGTGTGGACTTGTTGGGCCGAAGGGCCTGTTTCCACACTAAGAAATCTAATCTAATCTCTTCGTAAGACAAGCCCTCCAGTCCAGGCAGCATCCTGCTAAACCTTCTTTGCACCGTCTCCAAAGCCTCCGCAATTTTCCTATAGTAGGGCGACCAGAACTGGACACAATATTCCAAGTGTGGTCTCACCAGGGTCTTGCAGAACTGCAGCCAAACATCGCAGCTCTTAAACTCGATCCCACTGTTAATGAAAGCTAAAATACCATATGCTTTCTTAACAACCCTATCCACTTGGGTGGCAACTTTGAGGGATCTATGTTCCTCCACACTGCCAAGAATCCTGTCTTTAATCTTATATTCAACATTCAAGTTTGACCTTCCAAAATGCATCAGTTCGCATTTATCCAGGTTAATGTCCACCTGCTATTTCTCAGGCCAGTTCTGCATCCTGTCTATGTCGTGCTGCAGCCTGCAATAGCCTTCGATACTATCTACAGCACCTCCAACCTTTGCGTCACCAGCAAATTTATGAACGCACCCTTCAATCTCCTCATTCAAGTCATTTATAAAAATTATAAAAAGAGCAAAGGCCCAAGAACAGAGCCCTGTGGGATACCACTGACCTTCTTTCAATCTACAACCGCTCTCTTCCTTCTGTCAGCCAACCAATTCTGAATCCAGACAGCCAGATCTCCCTGCATCCCATACTTCCTGACTTTATGTATGAGCCTACCATGGGGAACCTTATCAAATGCCTTGCTGACGTCCATGTACGCCACATCCACTGCTCGACCTGTCTCATCACCTCCTCAAAAAACTCAATAAGATTTGTGAGGCACGACCTGCCCCTCACAAAGCCATGCTGACTGCCTTTAATCACTCTATGCTTTTCCAAATAGTCATAAATCCTATCCCTCAATTCTTTCCAACTCCTTGCTGACCACAGACACAAGACTAACTGGTCTGTAATTGTCAGGGATTTCCCTATTCCCCTTCTTGAAAAGAGAACAACATTTGCCTCCCTCCAATCCTCCGGTACAACTCCAGTGGAGAATGAGGAAGCAAAGATCTTATTCAGATAAGTACTTATAAAGTATTCTAGCCTAAAATCCTATTAGGGACCAAAAGCATGATGTAAGACTATTACTACTTGCTATTTGCATGTCGGTAGAAGATTCCTCAGTTCCTTCAATGTTAACTGCCATTTTGTACTTGGATTCTCTCTTTGCAAGTCAATGTGCCATCTCAACCTATAGTATTTGATCTGGTTCCCACTTGCAGAATTGTCATCAATTGTTTTATCAATATCTTAGAAACAAAAATCTATTTTCAACAATTTAGGCTAACAAGATGAAACAGATTGGCTCTGTGAAATAAAAATGACAGCAATGACAAACAATATCAACCTTCAATGATTAACTGCAAACAAAAGAACTCTGCGGAATACATTTTAAAAAGAAACTTTATAGAAGATGAAAATTGACTACGTTTTTAACAAGCTTACAAAAGATGCACAATCCAGACATTTGAAGTGACACCAAAATCCTTCAAGAATTCATAATTATCAGCATTAGATATGAAATAAAGATTCTATAGAGTATTCATTCACTTACTTTTTCTGGCCAATCCTGTGAGCCCGTGCTGCTGCCTGGAGATCATTTTGAGGATTAAAATCACTGTCCACAAATATCACAGTGTCAGCAGCAGTAAGATTCATTCCAACACCACCTAGTTAAAAAACAGATCAACTCAACTTTGCAGAAGGTGAAGTATATTGGGAATAGGTCTGAAGTCACATGACACCAGGTTATAGTCCAACAGGTTTATTTGAAATCACAAGCACTTGGAGTGCTGCTCCTTCGTCAGGTGAAGTCCTTCATTTCACTTGACGAGGGAGCAGCACTCTGAAAGCTTGTGATTTCAAATAAACCTGTTGGACTATAACTGAGTGTCGTAGGACTTCTGATCTTGTCCACCCTAGCCGAATACTGGCACCTCCACATGATGTGTTGGGAATCAGGAGGGTCTCTTGTGCTGCAATTGTATTGTCCCCATCTCTGGACAGGGAGATGTGGATTTAAGTCCCACCTGTTCCTGAGGTGGATCATAACATGTCTCGACAGGTTGATAAAAATATCTTTAATGATAAGGTAAGGTTAATGAAACTGTTGCTGTTTTAATTATAACAGCAAGATCAAAGGAGGACCTGATAGAGGTGTTCTGAATTACTAAGGAGTTAAACCGGGTAATCAAATTTGAAGGGGTCGGAGCAATTAGTGATCAAAAGCAGGATGCACATATAGAGGCACAGATTTTAGCAGACTTGAGAAGTCTGTATATTGTGCATATTTAAATACTGTAGACTACAGCCCTCTGTCAGATTTTTAAAGGAGTTATTATTACATTTTTGGTTTTGTATCAGCTCCATGTTCCTAATCTTTGGCCACCTTGTGCAGAAAAAGGTGGAAAGGACAGAGGATTTCCTTGTGGGTGTCCCCCTGGGTCTGACTAAGGGGACCATTAATAAATCCAGACATCATGCTTTGGAGGAGAGAGTTGAATCTGACTGCTATGATTACATTCATGTCAGCGTGCCCTTGGAGAGGGAGCACACTTTATCCACCAATATTATTCAGGCCTTCTCCAACCGCTGGGCACCATGAGAACTGGGGTGCATCATCAACCCTCAAAATGATATTTAAAATTAAAATTCTGTAAGTTTCCTTTCTCATTTTATTTTTCTTACAGAGTACTATAAAGGGCTCTCAGTTCTAGCTTGGTTTAATTTGGTCAACTATTTTGTTTACTTGCAATAGTAGAAACAAAGGACAGGCAGCACACGTCAGATGTGGCACTGCTTCATGGTCTGGCTGAAGGGGTTATTAATATGTCCAGGCAGTGGGCCATGGAAGAGACTCATTAAAATTGACTGCCTGCCTTTCATCCATAGTTATGTCCACATCAGGGTGTCCTTGGAGAAGTAGCACATAGTATCCACTGGCTTCAGGTCTACTGTGATCAGTAGGTACCACAGATGCTGGAGTGTACCGTTCCATCACAAGATGGTATTTTAATTTAAATTTGACAAGTGTCCTTTGAAATTTTGATTTTCTTTCATACAGTCCCTTGGGGGCTGTCAACATTAATTTGGTTCACTTAAAATTGTAGAGGCAGAAAACAGCTGTCCTGCACAATCATAGTCTAAGTAGGTTTTGGGAAGATATCTCCATTGGTAGGAGAAACTAGGACCCAAGGGCACAGCCATAGGCTAAAGGGAAGACCTTTTAGAACAGAGATAAGGAGAAACTTCTTCAGCCAGAGAGCGGTGAATCTATGGAATTCAATCTATGAAAGGCTGTGGAAAACAAGACATTCTGTATATTTAAGACTGAGATAGAGAGGTTCTTGAGTACCAAGGGGATCAAGTGTTATGGGGAGAAAGCAGGAGAATGGGGCTGAGCAACTTATCAGCCATGACTGAATAGCGGAGCAGACTTAATGGGCTGAATGTCCTAATTTCTGCTCCTGTGCCTTACAGGTTCAGATACTGTTAGCTTGTGTATATTTTTGACTGGTTCAAGGAGTTCGTGTACAATGAATATATGGATTATAATAGGCTGCAGTCCCTTTTGTTTGGTATTGTCGGTGGCTCCTTTAAATTTCTGGTTGGACTTCAGCCCCATGCTCCTGATCTTGGTAAGGAGAGGACAAGCAGATCAAAGGGCTTCCTAGTGCAACTGCTTCTGGCCCAGGTGGTCACAAACAGGTGCGGACAGTGGGCTCTGGAGGGGTCCACTGTATGTAACATTGCGTCCTAAAGCCAAGTCCTCATTAGTGCGGTTAAAACCATGCATGGGTGCCCTTTGAAAGGGAATATTTGGTGTCTGCTGAAACGTTTCAGACCTTCCCAACTATGGGCACTATTACCTTAAAAATGCCACCAACCTTTAATTATAAGTTTCCCATCTGATTTGATTTTTGTTACAGTGACCCTTAGTGCCCAACGATTCTAATTTAGTTTCATTGGCTCAATTAGTTTATTTTAAAATAGCAGAAGCAGAGGACACAACTAAAGCGTTAATCACATCAATCTTCATTATGGCAGATGAATGAGGAAGTTGTTTAAATAATAAATGGACTACAATCTGGTAATAGATAAGCTGGTTGCACTTGATATTAATAAATCAATGAGCCTCGATGACATCCATCTAAGGAAGCAAGGGTGGAAACTGCAGAAACAGTGGCCTCCTTAGAGGAAGCCTCTTCACAGTACAACACACTAATAGCAAAGCAAAATTATTAATAATAACCAAAGGGCAAAAGGAGGAGAGAAAATAAATACAATAACTATCACTAGAGAGACTAATGGACCAAAGAACAATACATCCCCTGGATCTGATAGGATGCATTTTAGGATATTAAAGAAAGTGGCTTCAGAGATAGTGGACGCATTGGTAGTAATCTTCTAGGAATCCTTAGATTCTGGAAAAGTTCCAGAGGACTGGAAAATTGCCAATGTCACACCTTTATTTGAAAGGTGATAGTTATTGTATTTATTTTCTCTCCTCCTTTTGCCCTTTGGTTATTATTAATAATTTTCTCAGCAGAGAGCGGCGTGAGCTGGGCGGAAGTGAGATTGGAGCGCAGAGCTGGTCGGGAAGGTAAGTGATATATAAAGAACTTACCTCGACGCCAACGGTCTTTTCTCAGCAGAGAGCGGCGCGAGCTGGGCGGAAGTGAGGTTGGAGCGCAGAGCTAGTCGGGAAGGTAAGTGATTGATATTTGAGTGGGTGTGTTCTAGTCCCCAGGCCCTACACAGTAGGGCCTCCCTCCCATCCTCCTCCTCTAACCTAAATTTAAAGTTCACAGGTAAGCTACTCAGTGTTCTTGCTTTGGAGACGAAGTGTAGAGTAATGGCAGCACAGGCAGTGGAATGTTCCTCCTGCAGGACGCTTGAGGTAGGGGTGACAACCGATACTCCCGCCGACTTCATCTGCAGGAAATGCAGTCAGATCCTACTCCTCACAGAACGAGTTAGGGAACTGGAATTGGAGTTGGATGAACTGAGGATTATTCGAGAGGCTGAGAAGGTGATAGATAGAAGCTACAGGGACATAGTTACGCCAGAGAACAGAGGTAGCTGGGTAACAGTTAGAGGTGGGAAGGGGAGGAAGCAGGCAATGCAGGGATCCCCTGTGTCATTCCCCTAAACAATAAATATACCGCTTTGGATACTGGTGGGGGGGGAACAGCCTAGCAGGGGTAAGCTGCAGTGACCAGGTCTGTGGCGTGAGGTCTGGCTCTGAGACTCAGAAGGGAAAGGGGGAGAGGAGGAGAGCGCGAGTTATAGGAGACTCTCTAGTTAGAGGGACGGACAGGCGGTTCTGTGGGCATGGGCGAGACTCTCGGATGGCTTGTTGCCTCCCGGGTGCCAGGGTCCGAGACGTCTCGGACCGTGTCTTCAGAATCCTTAAGGGGGAGGGTGTGCAGCCATAAGTCGTGGTGCACGTTGGCACCAACGACATAGGTAGGAAGAGAGGTGGGGAGCTCAGGGAGTTAGGCTGGAAGCTAAAAGCTAGGACAGACAGAGTCGTCATCTCTGGGTTGTTGCCGGTGCCACGTGACAGTGAGGCAAGGAATAGGGAGAGAGTGCAGTTGAACATGTGGCTGCAAGGATGGTGTAGGAGGGAGGGCTTCAGGTATTTGGACAATTGGACTGCATTCTGGGGAAGGTGGGACCTGTACAAGCAGGACGGGTTGCACCTGAACCAGAAGGGCACCAATATCCTGGGGGATAGGTTTGCTAGCTATCTTCGGGGGGGGTTTAAACTAATTTGGCAGGGGGATGGGATCCGGACTTGTAGTCCAGCAAGTAGGCTAGCTGTTTGTCAGGATGTCCAAGAATGTAGGGAGGCTGTGAAGAAGGTAGCACTGACAGGGAATACTTGCGGACACAGAGATGGATTCAAGTGCGTATACTTCAACGCAAGGAGTATCAGAAATAAGGTGGGTGAACTTAAGGCGTGGATCGGTACCTGGGACTACGATGTGGCCATCACGGAAACGTGGATAGAAGAGGGACAGGAATGGTTGTTGGCGGTTCCTGGTTACAGATGTTTCAGTAGGATTAGGGAGGGTGGTAAAAAAGGAGGGGATGTGGCTTTGCTAATTAGAAATGGTATAACGGCTGCAGAAAGGCAGTTCGAGGGGGATCTGCCTTTAGAGGTAGTATGGGCTGAAGTCAGAAATAGGAAAGGTGCAGTCACCTTGTTGGGTGTTTACTATAGGCCCCCCAATAGCAGCAGAGATGTGGAGAAACAGATTTTGGAAAGGTGCAGAAGCCACAGGGTAGTAGTCATGGGCGATTTCAACTTCCCAAATATTGATTGGAAGCTCTTTAGATCAAGTAGATTGGATGGGGCGGTGTTTGTGCAGTGTGTCCAGGAAGCTTTTCTAACTCAGTATGTAGATTGCCCGACCAGAGGGGAGGCCATTTTGGATTTGGTACTCGGTAATGAACCGGGACAAGTGATGAGCTTGTTAGTGGGTGAACATTTTGGTGATGGTGACCACAATTCTGTGACTTTCACCTTGGTTATGGAGAGAGATAGGTGCGTGCAACAGGGTAGGTTTTACAATTGGGGGAAGGGTAATTACGATGCTGTAAGACAGGATCTGAGGAGCATAAGTTGGGAGCGTAGGCTGTCAGGGAAGGATGTCGTGGAAATGTGGAACATTTTCAAGGAACAGATGCGACATGTCCTTGATATGTATGTACCTGTCTGGCAGGAAAGAAATGGTCGTGTGAGGGAATCTTGGTTGACGAGGGAGGTTGAATGTCTTGTAAAGAGGAAGAAGGAGGCTTACATAAGGTTGAGGAAACAGGGTTCAGACAGAGCAGTGGAGGGATACAGGATAGCCAGAAGGGACCTGAAGAAAGGGATAAGGAGAGCTAAGAGAGGGCATGAAAGTCTTTGGCGGATAGGATCAAGGATAACCCAAAGGCATTTTATGCGTATTTGAGAAACATGAGAATGACGAGACGAGGGTAGGTCCAATCAAGGACAGTAGTGGGAGACTGTGTATTGAGTCGGAAGAGATAGGAGAGATCTTGAATGAGTACTTTTCTTCAGTATTTACGAATGAGAGGGACCGTATTGTTGAAGAGGAGAGTGTGAAATAGACTGGTAAGCTAAAGGAGATACTTGTTAGGAAGGAAGATGTGTTGGACATTTTGAACAACTTGAGGATAGACAAGTCCCCTGGGCCTGATGGGATATATCCTAGGATTATGTGGGAAGCAAGAGAGGAAATTGCAGTACCGTTGGCAATGATCTTTTCATCTTCACTGTCAACGGGGGTGGTACCAGGGGACTGGAGAGTGGCGAATGTTGTGCCCCTGTTCAAAAAAGGGAATAGGGATAACCCCGGGAATTACAGGCCAGTTAGTCTTACTTCGGTGGCAGGTAAAGTAATGGAAAGGGTACCGAGGGATAGGATTTATGAGTATCTGGAAAGACACTGCTTGATTAGGGACAGCCAGCACGGATTTGTGAAGGGTAGGTCTTGCCTTACAAGTCTGATTGAATTCTTTGAGGAGGTGACCAAGCATGTGGATGAGGGTAGAGCAGTGGATGTAGTATACATGGATTTTAGTAAGGCATTTGATAAGGTTCCCCATGGTAGGCTTATGCGGAAAGTCAGGAGGCATGGGATAGAGGGAAATTTGGCCAGTCGGATAGAAAACTGGCTAACCGGTCGAAGTCAGAGAGTGGTGGTAGATGGTAAATATTCAGCCTAGAGCCCAGTTACAAGTGGAGTTCCGCAGGGATCAGTTTTGGGTCCTCTGCTGTTCGTAATTTTTATTAATGACTTGGAAGAGGGAGTCGAAGGGTGGGTCAGTAAATTTGCAGATGATACGAAGATTGGTGGAGTTGTGGAGAGTGAGGAGGGCTCTTGTCGGCTGCAAAGGGACTTAGATATGATGCAGAGCTGGGCTGAGGAGTGGCAGATGGAGTTCAACCCTGCCAAGTGTGAGGTTGTCCATTTTGGAAAGACAAATAAGAATGCGGAATTCAGGGTTAACGGTAGGGTTCTTAGTCAGGTGGAGGAACAGAGGGATCTTGGGGTCTATGTTCATAGATCTTTGAAAGTTGCCACTCAGGTGGATAGAGCTTTGTAAGAAGGCCTATGGTGTATTAGCGTTCATTAGAAGAGGGATTGAATTCAAGAGTCGTGAAGTGATGTTGCAACTGTACAGGACTTTGGTTAGGCCACATTTGGTGTACTGTGTGCAGTTCTGGTCGCCTCACTTTAGGAAAGATGTGGAAGCTTTGGAGAGGGTGCAGAGACGATTTACCAGGATGTTGCCTGGAATGGAGAATAGGTCGTACGAGGATAGGTTGAGAGTACTAGGCCTTTTCTCGTTGGAACGGCAAAGGATGAGGGGTGACTTGATAGAGGTTTATAAAATGATCAGAGGAATAGACAGTCAGAAACTTTTTCCCCGGGTACAACAGAGTGTTACAAGGGGACATAAATTTAAGGTAAAGGGTGGAACGTATAGGGGAGATGTCAGGGGTGGGTTCTTTACCCAGAGAGTGGTGGGGGCATGGAATGCGCTGCCTGTGGGAGTGGTAGAGTCAGGATCTTTGGTGACCTTTAAGCAGCAATTGGATAGGTACATGGATGGGTGCTTAAGCTAGGACAAATGTTCGGCACAACATCGTGGGCCGAAGGGCCTGTTCTGTGCTGTATTGTTCTATGTTCTATGTGAAGGAGACAACACACCAGTTAGCTTAATATCTGTTCTTGGAAAATTATTAGAGTCTTTGCAAATGATGTAAGAGTACATCATTTATAAATACATAATATGATCAAGCAGATGGTTTCATGAGGGGGAAAACCAAGTCTGCCAAATTTACAATTCCTTGAAGAAGAAACAAAAGCAATCCTAACTCTATTGCAGGATAGATAAAATGAAAGCAGTGGATGTAATATATTTGGATTTTCTGAAGCATTTGATAAGGTACACACATTAGGCTACTTAGGATGAGTCCACGATGTTGGAGGTAGTACATTTTGTTGTGTCACCATAGTCTTACCAGACCGTAGGGGCTTCTCTCATTAGAGAGAATTGACTGGTGGTGATAACCTGAGAGTCACAAGACATCAGGAGAGGGAAGAGGTTGAGAAGGAGAATTCTTCATAGTAACCTCAAATGGTGATGGGAATTGAACCCACACTGTTGGTATCAAATTGCACTGTAAACTAACAATCCAGCCAACTGAGCTAAATCGATTCCCCGAAGTACATTAGCTGGATAGAGGATTAGCTAACCAATAGAAGGCAGAGAGTTGGAATTTTGGGGAACATTTTCAGGAAAGTAACTGTAACTGATTGCCACAGGGATCAGAACCAGAGCCACAAGTATTTATATATATGCTCGGATGAGCAAAATGAATATACTATAACCAAGTTTGTGGATGACACAAAAATAGATGGGAAGGCAAGTGGTAACAATGACACAGTCTGCAGAGGGATATAGACATGTTAAGTGGCAAAAATTGGCAGATGGAAGAAATGCGGGAAAAATGTGAGGCTATACACTTTGTCAGGAAGAATAGATGAGCAGAATATTATTTAAATAGAGAAATATAGCAAGAGCTACAGAACAGAAAAAAATGGGTGCATAAATCTCAAAAAGGTAGCATACAAGTTCAGCAGATAATAGAGAAGGCAAATGGAATGCTGGCTTTTATTTCCAAGGAAACAGAGTACTAAAATCGGGAAGTCTTGCTAAAACTATACAAAGCACTTGTTAGACGGCAGCTGAAAAGGTTTTGGGCCCCTTTTCTAAGGGGAGATATACTGGCATTAGAGGCTGATGTTCACTCTGCTGATCCCAATCACTGAGCCAGACAGCCTGGGTTCATGTTCCACCTGCTCCAGAAATGTATCTTGCTTAACCTTTCTTAACAGGGTGATTAAAAATATCTACCCTGAGGAGCTCCTGCAGAGATGTGGAGTTGAAATGACTGAACTCCAACCACAACTATCTTCCTCTGTGCTAGCTATGACTTAAAGTAGTAGAGAGTTTACCCAGATTTCCAATACTCTAGTTTTGTTAGGGTTGTTAAACTTGGTGAAATGCTTGACAAAGACAATGAACAAGGGTCAAATGAGGGAGCTAGGGCAACCTTTTGGTTGAGGGAGCTAGGGCTTTTCTCACTGGAGCGAAAGAGGATGAGAGTTGACTTGATAGAGGTGTACAAGATGATGAGAGGCGAGAATAGATAGCCAGAGACTTTCCCCATGGCAGAAATGTCTTTCATGAAGGAGCATAATATTAAGGTGATTTGGAGGAAGGTTTAGGGGGATGTCAGAGTGGTGGGTGCGTGGAATGAACTGCCAGCAGTGAAAGTAGAATCAGATACATTTAAGCAACTGGATAGGCACATGGAAAATAGTACAATGAAGGGTATGTAGGCTAGTCTGATCTTAGAGTAAGATAAAAGATCAGCACAACATCGAGGACTGAAGGGCCTGTACAATGCTGTACTGTTCTACGGGTGAAGTTGAGGTGGTTCCCCTTAGAAATGCATCCCACTGGTGGAAAGGTCAAGAATCAGGGGTTTGAAATTAATGTGAGTTGCAAAAGAATTGAAGGGGATAATGAGAAAAATAAACTTGGGTTTATGTGATTAAGTTCAGGAATGAACTTCCTGAGAAGGAGGAGGACCTAATCATGGTTTTCAAAAGGGAATTGGATAATTATCTGAACAGAAAATATTTGCAGGGCTATAGAGATAAGACAGAAGTGGGACTAATTAAGTCATTCTGACAGAGAGCCAGTTTGGACAAGACAGGTTGAATGGTCTCCTCTGTGCTGTAACCATTCTACATTTGAAAAAGAAACATATAAAGAGTACAGGAATAGGGTTTTCATAACACTTTCAGACAGTCAGGACTATGCTGTAAAATTCAAAGATTCCAAACTGAGAGACTAATTTTAGAACAACATGTCTTTCTACTAACCTGCTCGGGTGCTTAAAAGAAAAACAAAAATATCGTGTTGATTAAAGTTTTTGATAGCAAGATATCGCTCCTCCCCTCGTACTGATCCATCCAAGCGTTCATAGCTGTAACCTGAAGAAAAGAATCATACAAGTACAAAAGAAAGTCTTGCATTTAGAGAGTGCTTTACAAGATTTTAGGACTTCTCACAGTACTTTATAGCAATTAAGTATTATGATGTGTAGTTGCTGTTGTATGAGAGAAAATGTGGCAAAGCACAGCAAAGTCTCACAATGTAATCAAAAAACCAACTGTTGATGTTCAAAATCTGAAACTAAAACAGAAACTGCAAGAGAAACTCAGCAGATCTGGCAGCATCTGTGGTGAGAAAACAGAAACAACAATTCGGGTCCAGTGACCCTTCTTCAGAACTGCAAACCACAGAACTGCAACTACAATATCTCTTCACAAATGCTGCCAGACATTTTCTGTTTTTAACTCACAATGTAAAAGTGACTAGATTATTTATTTTTAGGGATGTTTGTTGAAGGATAACTATTGGGCCAGTCACCATTGAGAATGCCCTGCTCTTTGCTGAAGAGGTATCATTGCTCAGAAAAGACAAACATTTAATATCTCTTTGAAAATTCAGCAATTCCAAGTGTCTTATTCCCTCAGTCCTAAATTAGAGTGTTAACAAAAGTTATATGCTCAAATCTCTGGAATGGAATTTGAACACAAAAACTTCTGGGATGTCTGAAATATAAATTCATATGTTACTGTTATTTTGTGTCAGTAGTTCTGCTCATCAGTTGGTACATTTCTGGGACTTTATTTAGATATGCTCCTTGCACTGTTCTGAATGCAGTTCCTGTAAGAAAGCCCTCAATCCCTCTAAGTTATTAATTGATTTTGGTTTTAGGAAGGGTCACTTGAGCCCAAACATAAACTTGATTTCTCCCCACAGATGCTGCCAGACCTGCTGAGTTTCTCCAGCAGGTTTTGTTATTAATTAATCTTTCTTATCTTGAATACAAAACAAAAAGCCTACGAATAACAAAACTGGTCCAATATCCCTAGCAAAACATACACTTAGGAGTTTGGCAGGTAATGGGGACTCTATCAGTCTATTTTGGAGTCATAGATTCGTAGAGATGTACAGCATTGAACAGACCTTTTGGTCCAACTCGTCCATGCCGACCAAATATCCTAACCTAATCTAGTCCCATTTGCCGGCACTTGGCCCATATCCCTCTAAGGCGAAAGTGAGGACTGCAGATCCTGGATCCTTAAGGGCTTTTGCCCGAAACATCGATTTTCCTGCTCCTTGGATGCTGCCTGACCTGCTATGCTTTTCCAGTACCACTCTAATCCATATCCCTCTCAATCCTGCCTATTGATATACTCTTCCAGATGCCTTTTAAATGCTGCAAATGTACCAGCCTCCACTTTCTCTGACAGCTCAATCCATACATGCACCACCCGGTGTGTGAAAAAGTTGCCTCTTAGGTCCCTTTTATATCTTTTCCCCTCTCAGCCTAAACATATTCCCTCTAGTTCTGGACTTCCCCACCCCAAGGAAGAGACTTTGTCTATTTCTCTTATCCATGCCTCTCATGATTTTATAAACCTCTGTAAGGTCACCCCTCAGCCTCTGACGCTCCATAGAAAACAGCCTACTCTCCCCAGCCTACTCAGCCTCTCCCTAGAGCTTAAATCCTCCAACCCTGGCAACATCCTTGTAAATCTTTTCTGAACCCTTCCAAGCATCACAACATCCTACCAATAGAAAGGAGACCAGAATTGCACACAATATTCCAAAAGTGGCCTAACCAATGTCCTGTACAGCTGCAACATGACTTCCCAATTTCTATACGCAATAAAGGAAAGCATTACAAACGCCGTCTTAACTATCCTATCTACTGCGACTTGACTTTCAAGGAACTATGAACCTGCACGCCAAGGTCTCTTTGTTCAGCAACACTCCCTAGGACCTTACCATTAAGTGCATAAGTCCTGCAACTCTCACTTATCTAAATTAAACTCCAGCTACCACTCAACCCATTGGCCCATCTCATCAAGATCCTGATTTACTCTGAGATAACTTCCTTCGCTGTCCACCACACCTCTAACTTTGGTGTCATCTGCAAACTTACTAACTATACCCATATTCACATCCAAGTCATTTATATAAATGACAAAAAGTAGTGGATCTAGCACAGAACTTTGTTGCAATCCACTGATCACAGGCCTCCAGTCTGAAAAGCAACCCTCCAGCAACACCCTCTGTCTTCTACATTTGAGCCAGTTCTGTATCCAAATGGCTAGTTCTCCCTGTATGCCATCAGATCTAACCTTGCTAATCAGTATCCCATGGGAAACCTTGTTGAATGCCTTACTGAAGTCCACATAGATTACATCCACCACTCTGCCTTCATCAATCCGCTTTGTTACTTTTTCAAAAAACTCAAGTCAAGTTTGTGAGACATGATTTCCCACATACAAAGCCATGTTGACTATCCCTAATCGGTCCTTGCCTTTCCAAACACATATTAATCCTGTCCCTCAGGATCCCCTCCAACAACTTGTCCACCACCAATGTCAGGCTTATAACAGTCGATAGTTCTCTGGCTTTCCCTTACCACCTTTCTTAAATAGTGGCACCACGCTAACTAACCTCCAGCCTTCCGGCACCTCACCTGTGACCATCAATGATACAAATACCTCAGGAAGGGGCAATCATGACCCTTACTTCCCTCGGTACACCTGATCAGGTCATCGGAATTTATCCACTTTTATGGGTTTCAAGACATCCAGCACTTGCTCTTCTGTAATATGGACACCATCTATAACCTACATTCTATATCTTCCATGTCCTTTTCCACAGTAAATACTGATGCAAAATACTCGTTTAGTATCTCCCCCATCTCCTGCAGCTCCACCCAAAGGCCGCCTTGCTGATCTCTGAGGGGCCCTTGTCTCTCCCTAGTTACCATTTTGTCCTTAACGTATTTGAAAAAACCCTTTGGATTCTCCTTAACCATATTTACCAAAGCCATCTCATGTGCCCTTTTTGCCCTTCTGATGTCTCTCTTAAGTATACTCCTACTGCCTTTATACGGTTCTAAGGATTGACTCGATCTATCCTGTCTATATCTGAGATATGCTTCCTTCTTTTTCTTCACCAATACCTCAATTTCTCTAGTCATCCAGCATTCCCTACACCTACAAGCCTTTCCTTTCACCCTAACAGGAATATACAGTCTCTGGACTCTTGTTATCTCATTTCTAAAGGCTTCCCATTTTCGAGCTGTCACTTTACCTGCGAAAATCTGCCTCCAATCAGCTTTTGAAAGTCCTTGCTTAAAACCGTCAAAATTAGCCTTCCTCCAATTTTGAACTTCAGCCTTTCGGATAGAATTATGGTCGCTGTCCTCAAAGTGCGGCTCCGCTGGCACCTCAGTCACCTGCCCTGCCTTATTTCCCAAGAGTAGGTCAAGTTTTGCACTTTCCCTAGTAGGTACATCCACATACTGAATCAGAAAATTTTCTTGTACACTCTTAAATTCCTCTCCATTTAAACCCTTAAACTATGGCAGTCCCAGTCTAGGATTGAAAAGTTAAAATCCCCTACAATAATGACTTTATTATTCTTACAGGTAACTGAAATCTCCTTACAAATTTGTTTCTCAAATTTCGCACTGACTATTAGGGGGTCAATAATACAATCCAATAAGGTGATCATCCCTTTCTTATTTCTCAGTTCCAACCAGATAACTTCCCTGGATGTATTTCCAGGAATAACCTCCTTCAGTGCAGCTGTAATGCTATCCCTCATCAAAAACACCACTCCCCCTCCTCTCTTGCCTCCCTTTCTGTCCTTCCTGTAGCATTTGTATCATTACATTAAGCTGGAACATTAAGCTGCCAGTCCTGTCCATCGCTGAGCCACATTTCTGCAATTGCTATGATATCCCAGTCCTATCTTCCTAGTCATGCCCTGAGTTCATCTGCCTTCAATGTTAGGCCTCTTGGATTGAAGTAAATGCACTTTAATTTCTCAATCCTACTTTGTTCTCTGCTTTGTCCCTGCCTGCTCTGACTGTTTGACTCACTCCTTTTCCCAACTGTACCGATCTTAGATTGATCTCTTTCATCACTATTTCCCTGGGTCCCACTTCCTCCCACCTTATTAGTTTAAATCCTCATGAGCATCTCTAGCAAATCTCCCTCCCAGTATAGTATGCCCCTTCCAATCAATCCTTCTTGTACAGGTCACTTCTATCCCAGAAGAGATCCCAATAATCCAAAAATATGAACCCTTCTTCCATGCACTAGCTCCTCAGCCACACATTCATCTGCTCTATCCTCCTATTCCTGCCCTCATGAGCTCATAGCATCAGGAGTAATCCAGATATTACTACTCTCGAGGACCTCCTTTTTAAATTCCTGCCCAACTTTCTATATTCTCCCTTCAGAATCTCATTTTCCCTTCCTTGGTTCCAAGGTGTACAATGACCTCCTGCTGGTCCCTCTCCCCTTTGAGAACACTGTGCACACTCTCTGAGGCATCCTTGATCCTGGCACCAGGGAGGCAACACACCATTCTGATTGTTCGCTGCTGGCCGCAGAAACGTCTGACTGTGTCTGTGACTAGAGAGTCCCCTATCACAATCAATCGCTTGGAACCCGACGTACCCCTCATTACTTTAGAGCCTGTCTTGCTACCAGAAACTTGGCTGCTCATGCTACATTCCCCTGTAAATCCATCACCCCCTACATTTTCCAAAACAGCATACTTGTTTGAAATGGGGAAAGCCACAGAACACTCCACACTGTCTGCCTACCTCTTCTACCGTTCCTGGAGTTAACTCATCTATCTGACTGTATCTGCAGCTTTTCTCCCTTTCTGTAATTGCCAATCATAACACACTCTAGCTCTTGTAAATTCCTCACTGCCTGTAACTGTCGCTCCAATCGATCCATTGAGTCCGATAGGATTCACAACCGAAGACATTTCCTGCAGACATAATCCTCTGTTATGTACAAGCTCTCCCTTGTGGGCAGCACGGTGGCACAGTGGTTAGCACTGCTGCCTCGCAGCGCCAGAGACCCGGGTTCAATTCCCGACTCAGGCGACTGACTGTGTGGAGTTTGCACGTTCTCCCCGTGTCTGCATGGGTTTCCTCCGGGTGCTCCGGTTTCCTCCACAGTCCAAAGATGTGCAAGTCAGGTGAATTGGCCATGCTAAATTGCCCGTAGTGTTAGGTAAAGGGGTAAATGTAGGGGTATGGGTGGGTTACGCTTCAACGGGTCGGTGTGGACTTGTTGGGCCGAAGGGCCTGTTTCCACACTGTAAGTAATCTAATCTAAACTCCTACAGCTGATAATGTGTTGCTGGAAAAGCGCAGCAGGTCAGGCAGCATCCAAGGAGCAGGAGAATTGACGTTTCGGGCATGAGCTCTTCTTCAGGAATGGGCTGAAGAAGCGCTCATGCCCGAAATGTCGATTCTCCTGCTCCTTGGATGCTGCCTGACCTGCTGCGTTTTTCCAGCAACACATTATCAGCTCTTATCTACAGCATCTGCAGTCCTCACTTTCTCCCAAACTCCTACATCCAACTAGCAGCATATCACTCTTCTAAAGGCCACCTTTGCTCCTTCACAATCTACAGACCCAGAAAATAGCACAGTCTTACTGTTCTTAAAAGAAAACACCGTTCCAGGCTAACTTAATACTTATGATTTACATTTTTTAAATTTAATCAAGAGACAGATCTCCTTAGAAATTCTACTAGGACAAAATAAATCATGAAGAAGAATTCCCTAATTGGTACTTGATATTCTCCTCAGGGGAGACAGACACAGGGTCATTCTTTAGTTTCAGAATGAAAGATGTAAACATTGCTGTTCACTTTCTCCACCAAATAATCACCATTACGCAAGCAAATGTGGTATTAAGATAAATTGATAGATAATCTGTTTAGTGCTGTTGTTTGAGAGATAAAACATTTGTAGAAACAATAAGAGAAGATTCTCCTTCCACCTGAACAGACTTCCAAAAATGTCAACCGCTGAGCTGCATTTCTATACCCAGACATTAATTCCATCCTGAACCAGCAGATATCATTGTCTGGCTGGAGAGCAGGAATCAAATTCAGGTTTCAAGTTTAGTACATTTCAGCATGAGCATTTCATTTTCAAACTCTGTTAAACTCACAGCTCTAAAGTTTCGTCCTGAAACTATTCTACCAATAAAACACTTTCAAGCTTCATGATATACAATCACTTCAACAAAATATTTGGCAAGTGTGGGGAATGAACCACCTGCTGGAAGAAGAATTCTTAATGGGTTTCAACAAAGAGCTAGATAGGCTTATCCACAATAAGTTCACTAGATAGACAACTGGTTTTCTCAGGCCTGAAACAGGGACTATGTTACCTGCATACAAGTAATAGAGGCATTTAAATATTCTTTCTTCAAATTCCAAAATGTCACCATTATTTCTGCTTGCACAAGACAGCAAAGCCACATTTTGAAGGATTATCAAGCTGTAGCTGGCACTGGAACAGTTTAGGGAAGTTGCACAAGGCAAAATCAATGGTCACTTAACCTTAACTCTACCAGACCATGCCAGGCATGTTGTATTTTGTTAGCACGTTTAGCTTTTGTTTAAAATTTCCAGCATCCACAGTTCATTTCTTTTTATATAGGAAAGCAAAAAGAGCTCTTGCTATGATAGATATGGAAGAGAAACCCCTGCTTCCAAATGCCAGTTTATGTTCTACTACATTCAGGTAATCAGACCCAATGAGATGCCTTTGTAAAAGAAGGTTGCTATCAGAACATCATCTAGCCTAACTTGCTTCTCTGCACAACATTCTTATAGATGTTATAGCAACATCACAACAGACGTGTTAACTGGCCAACACCTATTGCACTCAGCACAACTGCAATAGATTATGGTCACATAGTAACACCATAGGCACCTGTAACTGAGCCAAATGACTCATTTTTTTCATATCACACAAGAATCTTTCATGAGTGCATACACTGATAGAAGGAGAGCTTGGACTGAAGTACATATCATGTTCACTTATTGGACATGTTGGAGGATCAGATAGTGTCACTCCTGCGTAGAAATGAGTTATATGTTAAGACTGTAGCATGCCTCTCTGATGGCATTTAGTATAAACCAACACCTGTCTTCAGACAACTGAAGATTAGTGAGCTTCGATTTGTAAATATAACAACGTGAGTCAAGGTGGATGTAGGGAGGCCACCTTCAGCGAATCACACCACCATGTATCCCTTCTTTCAACATCACCTTCCACAAGCAGTGTTCAAAATTACTACATACAACACACATTTCACACTTTGTTGGAAATAACCAAAATCATCTGTTTTCTTTTCACTCGTCACTTTCAGGACAAGATGTTTGTAGTTCTAACTTGTCCACTAATGCAAGCAGCAATAAGAATTTTTTTTAATTCAAAGTAACATCAAGTAACACAATGAAATACTACCATTCTGTTTTTATTTTGCCAAGACTTAGAAGTTCAGCTGACATCAGGCAAAATGGAGGACATTTCTGAAACCTCAGATGGTTACATTACTGGAAAATGAAGCAAACTATAATGTTCCGCAACTGTTTATTTTCAACATTTTGGTTTAAACATAATCAATATACAAAATCATTCGTGGTTTTTACCTCGATATTCCATGTAATCCTGCAAGATATCCAGCATTCTTGCCATCTGAGAAAACACCAACACACGATGACCTCTGTAAGATTAATGTAAAATTGTAGCTGAATATATATCAATTAGTTAAGTTGATTCAGGTTTGATCTCCCTTTACAAGTAACACGATTGTACACAAATGACTCTGCTAAGATAATGAAACAACTTGATACAGTTTCCCTGCTGGATGATAGTATTTATACTACAGATTGGTTAACGATATAGAGTGCTTCCAACAGCGCAGACTCAATTTCTGCACTGAGCTCACCACGAAGGACACTTCTTTTTAACCTCTCCCCTCGCCTGAGGCATCATGACCGTCAGGTTGAATAACCATCAGTCATCTCTCTCTAATGATACAGCAACATTGTGGTCTCTAATGAGAAAACAGCATTATGGTCTGATAAGACTTGGGCAACTTTACTTTTCCCCTTCAAATTCAACTAGTTTATTTTTAACCATATTTAAAGTAACTAAATTGTTCATTTATCTTAGTGTAGGAATAAAATGTGCTAAATATTACAAAAAAGACCAAAACAAATCTTTAAGCTTCATACATTAATGTTTTCTTTCTATTCTTATGTTCGTGGAAACTACAAGATTAATCTTCGAGGCATAAACTCAAATCTATATAATATAATTTGCAACAGTTTCCTATTAATGTAATATTGATTGCATATTGTTCTTATAATCAAATTCTTTAAATACTACAAACTCAACGAACTAAATAAGTCCAGAAAAATGGCTTGAAAAATATTGACTATATCTGTGCATGTATGGCATGCAGTCAAAAAAACGTACTTGAATGCATGATTTTTAAGCCAGTATGCTATATATTTTGGATTAGTGGTGCTGGAAGAGCACAGCAGTTCAGGCAGCATCCAAGGAGCTTCGAAATCGACGTTTCGGGCAAAAGCCCTTCATCAGGAATAAAGGCAGTGAGCCTGGAGCGTGGAGAGATAAGCTAGAGGAGGGTGGGGGTGGGGAGAAAGTAGCATAGAGTACAATGGGTGAGTGGGGGAGGGGATTAAGGTGATAGGTCAGGGAGGAGAGGGTGAAGTGGATAGGTGGAAAAGGAGATAGGCAGGTAGGACAAGTCCGGACAAGTCATGGGGACAGTGCTGAGCTGCAAGTTTAGAACTAGGGTGAGGTGGGGGAAGGAGAAATGAGGAAACTGTTGAAGTCCACATTGATGCCCTGGGGTTGAAGTGTTCCGAGGCGGAAGATGAGGCGTTCTTCCTCCAGGCATCTGGTGGTGAGGGAGCGGCGGTGAAGGAGGCCCAGGACCTCCATGTCCTCGGCAGAGTGGGAGGGGGAGTTGAAATGTTGGGCCACGGGGCGGTTTGGTTGATTGGTGCGGGTGTCTCGGAGATGTTCCCTAAAGCGCTCTGCTAGAAGGTGCCCAGTCTTCCCAATGTAGAGGAGACCACATCGAGAGCAACGGATACAATAAACGATATTAGTGGATGTGCAAGTAAAACTTTGATGGATGTGGAAGGCCCCTTTAGAGCCTTGGATAGAGGTGAGGGAGGAGGTGTGGACGCAGGTTTTACAATTCCTGCGGTGGCAGGGGAAAGTGCCAGGATGGGAGGGTGGGTTGTAGGGGGGCATGGACCTGACCAGGTAGTCACGGAGGGAACGGTCTTTGCGGAGGGTGGAAAGGGGTGGGGAGGGAAATATATCCCTGGTGGGGTCTGTTTGGAGGTGGCGGAAATGTCGGCGGATGATTTGGTTTATGCGAAGGTTGGTAGGGTGGAAGGTGAGCACCAGGGGCGTTCTGTCCTTGTTATGGTTGGAGGGGTGGGGTCTGAGGGCGGAGGTGCGGGATGTAGATGAGATGCATTGGAGGGCATCTTTAACCACGTGGGAAGGGAAATTGTGCTCTCTAAAGAAGGAGGCCATCTGGTGTGTTCTGTGGTGGAACTGGTCCTCCTGGAAGCAGATCCGGCAGAGGCGGAGGAATTGGGAATACAGGATTGCATTTTTGCAAGAGGTAGGGTGGGAAGAGGTGTAATCCAGGTAGCTGTGGGAGTCGGTGGGTTTGTAAAAAATGTCAGTGTCAAGTCGGTCGTCATTAATGGAGATGGAGAGGTCCAGGAAGGGGAGGGAGGTGTCAGAGATGGTCCAGGTAAATTTAAGGTCAGGGTGGAATGTGTTGGTGAAGTTGATGAAATGCTCAACCTCCTCGCGGGAGCACGAGGTGGCGCCAATGCAGTCATCAATGTAGCGGAGGAAGAGCTGGGGAGTGGTGCCGGTGTAATTACGGAAGATCAACTGCTCTACGTAGCCAACAAAGAGACAGGCATAGCTGGGGCCCATACGTGTGCCCATGGCTACCCCTTAGGTCTGGAGGAAGTGGAAGGATTCAAAGGAGAAATTGTTAAGGGTGAGGACCAGTTTGGCCAAACGAATGAGAGTGTCGGTGGAAGGGTACTGTTGGGGACGTCTGGAGAGGAAAAACCGGAGGGCTTGGAGGCCCTGATCATTGCGGATGGAGGTGTAGAGGGATTGGATATCCATGGTGAAGATAAGGCGTTGGGGGCCAGGGAAATGGAAGTCTTGGAGGAGGTGGAGGGCGTGGGTGGTGTCTTGTTTACAAATGATTTAGCTTTAATCAATAATGAAATATTTCATCAGTCACATTTTAGCTAAAATTTCAGACAACCTTAAAAATGAAAATTGATATTATACTGCTATCAATGACGAGAGCCAGTTTTACTTCTTGTACTCGGGTAGTTCTGCATCCCTTAAGCAGATACTGATATAAAACTTGAATCATGATAAAAAACATGACTAAGTTTGTGCATGTCAACCAATGTAAAATAATTTCACTGCACTAATATTGTGATTTCAGATTAATTTCTAGCACTCAGACCTGGAATGCAGGAATGCTAGCAATTTGTCCAGTAAGTGAAGTTTGCCACTTGCTTCCACAAGATGATCCCCAATCTGGAATGGTTCCGGTTCCACACCTAAGGAAAAAATCCAAGAGTAGCAAATTCAGGAAAGACTATAAGACTGAAAACTCAGCATACTTATTATTTCCGTTCATTCTTTCAGAAATGAATACAGCAATTCCTGTAAAATATGAATCAATAATTCATTATAGAAACTTGACTTTTCAAATTCCTTAATTTGCGTATTGACGTTTTTGCACATTCAGCAGAGATAAACACATTTTCCGTTGGCAGCAAGTGCACATGTTCTGAAAAAGAAGTAGTGTATAAATTCACGAAAAGGCAAAACTGTTCCATTTTGTTCATTAGGGACAGTTTATAACATCATGAGGGGCATTGATAGGATAAATAGACAAAATCTTTCACCTGGAGTGGGGGAGTCTAGAAGTAGAGGGCATAGGTTTCGGGTGAGAGGGAAAGATATAAAAGAGATCTAAGAAGCAATGTTTTCATGCAGATGGTATTATGTGTATGGAATGAGCTGCCAAATGGAAGTGGTGGAAGCTAATACAATTGCAACATTTAAAAGGCACCTAGATAGGTATATGAATAGGAAGGGTTTGGAGGGATATGGGCCGGGTGCTGGCAGGTGAGACTAGGTTGGGCTGGGATATCTGGTCGATATGGACAAGTGGGACCAAAGGGTCTGTTTCTGTGCTGTATATCTCTTTGACTCTATTTAATATATCACAAACTCAACATTTCTAAGAGAAGTAGAGTTCTTTTTTCCAGTGAAGCACCCAACGTTCCTTCCTTAACCAAAACCACCAATAAGAGAATAACTAACCTGTCACCTGGGTGACCTTGCGCACAAATTAGCGGCTGTATTTTCCTATCTAATTACAATGACTGCAATTCTCAAATAATAAACTGATTATGAGGCATTTTTCAGCATCCAAAGAATCTGAGAAATCCCCATAAAAACACAAGCTCAGTCATTGCTACACAGTTTCAGTCGACTTTGAGTAAAAGCTGCCATTTCATTGTTAGCTTTAAGCATTAAAAATTATCCCAAACCATCTTAACTGGAATCCTTAAAATTCCTATTCTCTTCCAGTACCTGGGTTAAATTTAAATCTTGATCCCAGAAATGAAATATCAGAGTTCCACTTACCATCAAAAAGATAAGGATGATCAACACATTTTCTGAGTTGGATTAAGATATTCATCAATCGTGTTTTCTTGCCCATTTCATTCTCAAATGCATCTAAAATTAAAATTAAAACTAAAATTAAACCATCAAAAACCATTTGCAAAAGAACTCCATTCTGTTACAATTCTATATAGAAAATATGTTTAACTGTATTATTCTCATTGTCACAGTATATCAGGCTACACGAAATCTGCAAATTAAGGGAATATTCAAAATAAAACAAGTTATATTTATATACCATCTTCAAATTACTGAAATATCCAATAAGCACTTTTCACCGGAACATTATAAAACATACCGTGGGACGATTAAGGAGACATTAGGTCAGATGATCAAGTTTGGCAGGTTGATTTAAAGAAACACCTTGAAGATTAGATTACCTACAGTGTGGTCCACACCGACCCTCCGAAGGGTAACCCACCCAGACCCATTTCCTTCTGACTAATGCACCTAACACTATGGCCAATTCACCTGACCTGCAGGTCTTTGGACAGTGGGAGGAAACTGTAGCACACGGAGGTAACCCACGCAGATACGGGGAGAATGTACAGATTCCATCCTGAGGCCGGAATCGAACCTGGGACTGGTACTGTGAGGCAGCAGTGCTAACCACTGAGCCACCGTGCCGCCCCTTTTCGTAATAAGTGGAGAGCTGGGAGAGGGCGTTTCAAAGTTTGGAGCTATGCAGTTAAAGGTATAATCATTAACAACGGAGCAGGTTTAATTCAGAATGTGACCATGTTGCTAATTAATTCTTGAGCCCAGGGTTTGAGAAGTGCAGATATTTCAAAAGATTGATAAGTTGGAGAAGAATTGAGAGGTGTAAATCCATGGAGGGATTTGAAAATAAACGTAGAAAATGACTTTTTTTCTACATTTTGTAATGTTCAACAACAAATTGCTTAACATTAATTGCTGAACACAAGTTTGCCTCTGGTAGCTCGCAGCAATTTGCAAAGTACAAAACCTCGTCTTTGAGATACTTCATGCAGTGCTGTAAATGTCTCAGTCAGTTTGGATAGAAAAGGAAAAGAAATAAAGAAGGAGACAAGAAAATAGAAAAGGCAAGAACAAAGATAAAAAGGAAAAGAAAAAGCAACACGTGTTAGTTTCAAATTGCAACTCCTCTGTAAGGTGAAGGAAGTTGTCATTAGCAGTGAAAGCTGGACTTCCGGAATAGGGTGAGCTGCTAAAATGTACAATTCTGTATCTTATCTTGGAGAAAAGAATCGTCTATAAATGTTTAATGATCGCGAGTCTCGATCTGAGAAATGCAAGAATCCTTTTGCTGTCGCTCTTGTATGTTTCAGCAGGTTCCGGGTTTAAATGCGGCCAAGGACTTTTGATCTAAGTCTCATTACTTACAGCTCAGCGTGTCAGCAGCTGGTGGGGGAAGCAGGGGTGGAAGAGATACATTCACCCGGTGTTTTATTAATTACACTTGCTCAGGCCGCCTCCGTGCATACCATGTGGCAACATACCACAGGAGATCACAAATCACGTAACCTTCATCTGCCCTCGTCCTTTGCCCCTTGCACCCGTCTGCAACCCTCCACTCCTTTACTTTTGTCCTCCCCTAAAACAACCCTTCCTTTCTCCACCAACTTCCTCCCCTCCGTTCCCGTGTTCTCCCGACTTAGTCTCATCCTCCCATCTTCCCTTCACTCCCATTTTACCCCCGCTCATCCTTTCCTCCACCAGCCAACACCTTCCCCTCCAGCTGTCAACAATCTTCCCCGCCCTTCTCTACCATTCTCACCAACCCTTCAAACCTTCCTCCCTAACTGCTTGCTTCCCATCCGCTTCTCCCCGCCTCCCACACTCCTGTCCTTTCTCAGATGACAACCTTTTACTAAAGTTAATCCAGTACAAAATACAAACTATAAGCAATAATAATAAGACAACGAACAACTATGTTTGCCGTCATCTGCAAATTTATTTCCTAGATCTGACTAAACAGCCATCAGTTTCTGCAACATTGGTACTGCAGTCTTGAGCGATCTTCACAGCACCATTCCTGATAATATGACGACAAAGACAACGATGAACTTTTATCAGGCTTTGCCTAAAGTTGTAAGTGTTGCACTAAAACTGAAAACATTAATCAATTCCATAATGCATGATTGTGAGCCCTAGACTTAACCCCACAACTGCATCCCAGACTAGTTCATTGGCAGAAGTTTTTCAACAGTTAGCCACAGTGTCCTTTAAAGTGTAGTTAACTGTTTAGCCTTTACGTATGCTATTCCAAATTACACTTCATTTGTATCCAGAAGCAGTGCATTTTTGCCGGAATTTCCAACCCTCCCAAACTATGGGGTACAATTGATTGGGCTGTAGTGATTTTCATCATCCTGTCTTTACATTTTTCTCAGGGCAGATCATTATTGTATTGTAACAGAATGTTTAACCATTTTATCGTTGAGATTTGGGCTTCCCTGAAGTGACATTTAGTTGTGTTTTAATTTTTTTGATGGCTAGCAGATGATGCTAAGCAAAGGAACTGAGCCCATAGCAGAAGCTACAATGTGTAAACCAATAGTATAGAGTCAAGCTGTAATCAAAAATCAAATCTAATTTCTGCAAAAAGTGTAATGAGGCTCAGATGCCCAACTGCCTGTTTAAAATTCTGATGTTCTTTGTCTGTTTACAAGAACAAAACCATGCTGGTACCTGGAACAAATACAACTGTTTACAGCTGAAGTTTCAGACTGATTACTTGATACATTTCTCACTGGAAAGAAAATCAAGCCTGAAGCAATAATATAGTTGTTGACAGTCCTACTTCTAGGTCAGACAAATTAAACATTGTAGATTTGCTTTAGACATATGGAATAATTATGGAAATGAAAATATCACAATCATAAACTAGATAGTGCAATTAACTAGATCTGAAATATCTTGTTTGTCATTAGATCAATACTGTATACAACAAAAATATTCAATGAGATTAGAGTATTGATTCTGGCAAGAGGAATAAGACTGTAAAAAATACTTAAAATCTATATTTAGGTAATGCAATTTACACTTGAAACTGTATAGAAGCTCAGCACAATTCCATAAATTTTAATTTCATACAGAATACAGCAAATTGGAGGATATCTTTTACTTTAAATGTTAGCAAAAAAACCTTAAGGATGGTGTTTTCACATTGATTGATTGAATAAATGGAAATTTAACGAAATGACATTTAGTGCCAAGAGCTATGTTAGAACAGGATTTGTGATGGTTTATCATTTGTAAATTCAGCAAACAACATGTACTAATGATCTCATTATCCCCTTTAGGAACTCCATGCTCATCTCAACACCTCAATCAGCACTACTACCATGGAGAAGCTAATACAGCAGAAACCACATCTCAACATTCAGCATTATATGACAGCAATCAGAAAAGGCCAAAAAAGGACCATGGATGAGTGTGTATCTATGACAATGAGCTTAAGATTCTCATGAGTTTTAACAGCTTAAGCTGATTTACCTAGAGAAGAATGAGTCAAACTTGATGATGTTTTGAAACGGTTAATAAATCCGATAAATAAAAGTTAAAATACAAATTTATCAGAGGTCACTTAAACGATTTGATAAATAAAAACATGTCTTATGGTGCCATTATGTTTTACATGTTAAGGTATCTGAATTGGTATTGACATTTAAATTTGTGTTCAATAGGCTTACAGGTGTCTTTAAAATGTACACAGCATATTAAGGTTTGGGTAGGTGATAAAGAAAATTAAAAACAAGGTTAGAGCTAATAATGAACATATCTTCAACCGCAGCAATGGTGTAGTGCTCTTTTGCGTGAAGCTTGTGAACATTTGTACTGTAAATGCAACATTAAAATTGGGATAAAAACTAATTCAGATCTCGGACAATTTTTAACTTTTCAATGCAAATTCAGTATTGATGTGAAGCCAAAACAGAATTTGACAATGATCTAAACCCTGAGGGTAAATGCAAGCTTGTCTGCTAATTTATCTTTTGGTTACATTGCATTTGTTTCCTTCATAGATGCTTTGATATGTTTAAAGTAATACATCAACTAACTGTCAGCATTGAAGACATTTTCATGGTAAATAACATGTTTACTTTTTCATAGAAAGATATTCCAAATTAGATTTGTGATTATCTATATTAGTCTTCCTTCCTCATGATACAAACATGATTTTGCTTTTGTATCACTGGACAAGTTATTTTCTCAGTGTGTTAAACCACCTGTTGGGCTGTCCAATCGAATAATGTGACACCTGGCCAATTCTGAAGTTTGGGACTTATTTGCACATTGACAGGTTATCTACATGGTGAAATTCATCCACCTTGCACTGCTACCATTTAAAAGGTGAAGTACCATTTAGAGAAGTATAGTCATCCTCACAAAAGTATTATCTGTTAACTGGAAGCAATTATAAGGTAATTTATAAAATTTCAGTAGACCTCAGATACAAGTTCTGGAATTCAATTTGATTTTTCAATTGTCGTAGTTTGTTCTGTAACCTTCAAAAGTAATTTCCACTTGCTGGCAGCACATGCAAAATACCATCAGTTGCACTGATGGATCAGATGTTGAAGAGCTGGTATGATCTTTTTCCATCTGCTGTCCAGAAAATACACTACTGAAGTGGTATACATACAGTAGCACCCAAAAGATGTACATTTTATATAATGAAGTGAATATTTTTCTTTTAGGTGGCCAAAGAGGTCATCAAAGAGTTTGCAGCTGACGGAGTAAAATACCTTGAGCTACGAAGCACACCACGAGAGGAAAGCACTACAGGTAGTATTATGTGATTATATACTTGCGTCAAAATTAGCAAAGGTCAAATATTAGAATCTATACTGTAATTTAGTAGGATATTAGCCTTTTGATGATATCACTGAATTGACACATATGTATTGTCAGCATGTGAAATAAACAGTTGCTCAAACTAACACCAACATAAAATGACAAATGACTGTTACAGCATTATGGTAACAGATGTTTAATCTTTTATTGTGAATGGGAGGTCCAACCTTCAAAACCTAGATTATTGCTTCCAGTGAAAGCAAATGAAAATAAATCTTTGATTTTTTTTTAAAAACAAATCAATTAATGGGGTGAAGGCATCGCTGGCCAAGCAGCATTTATTGCTCATCATAATCTTAATTGTAAACCTGCATGTATGATGTTGTCTGTTACTAAACTCATTAATAATGAAGGAAAGGTCTAGAAATATCGAGAAAGAAATATAAGACTAACTTGTTCAAAATGTGTAAAACAGGATATTTAAGGGGTTAGTCACCCTTGCTTATATCAAGAAGACCACTATTCTGTGAACTATAGCTCCAAATTGCAAATCAGATTACAATTAATCAAGACATCAGTTCATGATAATCATTCCAAGAAATGGATGTTTTCAGATTAATATAACTTGACAAAATGTAGGGCATTATAAGTAGAAGTTGAAACTTGATTATTTGCCCATCTGAGTTTAATTGTTTGCAAGATTGAACAGATTACTAGCTTGCAATCATATTGTTGTTGATTAATCTTGCATAACTAAGTTGACTAGTTAACAATCATAGCATTTGATCTCTCTATACAGGAATGACCAAGAAGTCTTACGTCGAGGCAATAATTGAAGCTATAAAACAATGTAAACAAGAGGGTGTGGACATCGATGTAAAGTATGTGATTGTTTTAAGTTTATCTGCTGACTTCCCTATTCTAGGATTTCAGTGCAATAATTATTGTAACATATTCTAAATCATAATGGTTAGGTGTTCAAATAGAGATGTGTTTAATTTACTGCAACTTGCAGAATGAATACTTGACTCATAGCCTTCAGAGGATAAGTAAGTACATCTTGAGGTTAGATCAAGCTATATTATTGTGAGCAAGTTAAAAATCACACAACACCAGGTTATAGTCCAACAAGTTTATGTGGAAGTGCTAGCTGAAGAAGAAGCAGTACTTCGAAAGTTAGTGTTGGACTATAACTTGGTATTGTGTGATTTTCAACTTTGCCCACCCCAGTCCAACACCAGCATCTCCAAATCATTATTGAGAATAATTATATAGAATTATTACAGTATGGTAGGAGGCGTTTAAGCTGGTCATGTCTCCTGGTCTTCCAATGGAGCAACTCACAATGTAATTTTTCTGTCCTTTCTCCATAGTCTTGCAATTTTCTTCTTTTCAGATAGCAACCCTTTGAAAGCCTCAGCTGATGCTGCACTCTCTCGAAAAGCACATTCCAGATCCTAATCACTCCCTGCAATTGCCATTGGTTCCTTTGTCAGTTATTTTCAATCTGTGCCCTCCAGTTCTCAATCTTCTGCCAGTGGGAACAGAGTCTTCTTATTTACTCTGCCCAGACTGCCATGATTTTCAAAATGTCTACCAAATCTACTCTCAACCTTTTCTCCTGCAAACAGAACAGTTCTAATCTCTCCAATATTTTTACATAACTGAAGTTCCTCATACCAAGAACAATGTCTTCACGTGTCATGTCCAAAACTAGAAACTATTTGAGATGGAACCAGTGCTTTACAGAGGTTTACCTTAACTTCCTTACTTTAGTAGTTTTTCCCGTTGATCAAGCCCAGGGTGCAATACACTTTATTAATCAAACTCTCAATCTGCTTTGCCACTTTCAGTGATTTAAAAACATATATAAGCCTTGGTCGCTCTGCTATTTCACCCACTGTATAATTGTATCCTTCATTTTATATTACCTCTCATTTTCTTCCTCCCAATATGAATCATTCCACATTCGTCTGCATTAAATTTCATCCATCACTTGTCCACCCATCCAGCAATCTAGGTCCTTTTGAAGTTGTACATTACCCTCCATAATTCACAAAACAATCAAATTTCATATATTCTGAAAATGTTAAAATTGTACCCTATATACTTTGGTCCATGAGAATTCAACTCTAAATAATCAAAAACATCCATTAACCATTACTCTAACTTTGCTCGTGAGTCTGTATCGTTTTATCAAATGCCTTTTTCTTTGTATGTGAATCAACAACATTAGCAACAAACTCTCTATGTTATCTCATTAATAAACTCAAGTAAGTCGTTTAAACACATATTGTCTTTGTTTAATTAATGCACAACTGCCTCAGTAAATATTAATATTGTGCTAAGTTAATGTTTCTGGAAGCTTATTCCACCACCGAGGTTAAATTGACAGTTCTGTAGTTGTTAAGCTTATCATTACTGCTTTTATTGAATAAGGGTATAATATTTCCAATTCTCCAGCCCTCTGGCATCACCTTGGAGTCATAGAGATGTATAGCAGAGAAACAGACTCTTTGGTCCAACTCGTCCATCCAACCAGAAATCCTAAATTAATCTGGTTCCATTTATAGAATCATAGAGATGTACAGCATGGAAACAGACCCTTCGGTCCAACCAATCCACGCCAACCAGATATCCTAACCCAATCTAGTCCCACCTGCCAGCACCCGGCCCATATCCCTCCAAACCCTTCCTATTCATTTACCCATCCAGGTGCCTTTTAAATGTTGTAATTGTACCAGCCTCCACCACTTCCTTTGGCAGCTCATTCCATATACGCACCACCCTCTGCATGAAGAAGTTGCCCCTTAGGTCCCTTTTAAAGTTTTCCTCTCTTACCCTAAACCTATGCCTTCTAGTTCTGGACTCACCCATCCCAGGGAAAAGACCTTGTCCATTTACCCAATCGATTCCCCTCATGATTTTATAAACCTCTATAAGGTCACCCTTCAGCCTCTGAAGCTCCAGGGAAAACAGCCCCAGCCTATTCAGTCACTCCCTATATTAAACCCTCCAACTCTGGCAACATGCTTGTAAATCTTTTCTGAATCCTTTCCAGTGTCTCAAAATCATTCCGATATGATTAGGAAGGGTTTGGAGGGATATGGGCCGGGTGTTGGCAGGTGGGACTCAATTGAGTTGGGATATCTGGTCGGCATGGACATGTTGGACCGAAGGGTCTGTTTCCATGCTGTACATCTCTATGACTCTATGTGGAGTCAAAGGAAGTTTGGAAGATTATGGCCAGTGCCAACACAATTTCCATTCTTTCTTACTTTAGAATCTTTAGTTGGCTTTCGTGGTCAGGTTGCCTTTGCAGATTTAATTACAGGCAGTTATATAATACCTCTTATCAATTTCAATGTCTGAACAACTTCCTCTGTAATAATGACTTGGAAGCACTTTCCTCCTTGGTAAAGGCAGTGAAACATATTTATTTAGTACCTCAGTGATGGCCCTAGCCACCATGCAGAATTTTTTTGGTCTCTAATCAGCTCCATTCCTTCTCTTGCCATCTACTTACCATTTTTATGTCTGTCAATGATAATTTGGTTTCTGCTTTATATTAGCTGCAAGTCTCTTCTCATACTCTCTCTTTCTCTCATAACTTTTGTTATTTGCTTTTTCTATTCCACTCTGAGCCTTCTAAAACCATAAGAAATAGGAACAGGAGTAGGCCATCTGGCCCATCAAGCCTGTTCTGACATTCAGCAGATTAAATTAGATTAGATTACTTACAGTGTGGAAGCAGGCCCTTCGGCCCAACAAGTCCACACCGACCCACCGAAGCGCAACCCACCCATTCCCCTACATTTACTCCTTTACTTAACACTATGGGCAATTTAGCATGGCCAATTCAATCTTTTGGACTGTGGGAGGAAACCGGAGCACCCGGAGGAAACCCACGCAGACATGGGGAGAATGTGCAAACTCCACACAGTCAGTCGCCTGAGTCGGGAATTGAACCCGGGTCTCTGGCGCTGTGAGGCAGCAGTGCTAACCACTGTGCCACCCACAGTAGGATCATGGCTGATCCAGCATTCCTCAGGTCCACTTTCCTGTCCTTTCCCAATTACATTTGATTCTCATTCTGACCATGAATTCACCTATACAGCCTTAAATATACACAAGGGCTGTGCCCCCACAACTGTGTCAAGGATTTCCAAAGACATTTAACCCTTAAGAAATTCTTCCTAATATTAGCCTTAAACTGCCAGCCCTTAATAATGAGACAATGCCCTTTGTTCTGAGATATCCCATGAGAGGAAACATTCTCTCAACATTTACCCTGTCAAGACCCTTAAGAATTCTATATTTCAATGAGATCATCTCCCATTCTTCTAAACTCCAATGAGTAGAGTGCCAACCTTTTTAACCTTTGCTCACAAGACAATCCGTGCATACCTGAAATCATCATTGTGAAGCTTCTCATGAATTCATATTTTTTCTTAAATAAGGACATCACAACTGCTCACAGTACTTCAAATGTAGCCTCACCACCAGCTTGTATAGTTGCAGTGAGATTTGCCTGAAATAAGGGCCAACAGTGATTACCTTGCTGCACCTCGATGCTAGCTTTGGGTGTTTCAGGCACAAATAACCCCATGTCCCTTTGTGTTACAGCTATCTTCAGTCTTTCTCCATTTAAATAGTATTCTTTTTTTTATTCTTCCTTCCAAAATGAACAACTTTGCATTTTTCCACCATTATACTCCATTTGCTAACTTTTTGCCACTTACTTAACCTATCAATCTCTCTGTAAATTGTTTGTATCCTTATCACAACATGCCTTTCCATCTATTTTAGTTTTGTCTGAAAATGTGGCTACAGTACACTCACTTCTTTTGTACAAGTCATTAACATATATTGCAGATAGTTACAGTCTCAGCACTGATGCCTGCGAAACCTCACTGGTCACAGGTCGCTAACTCTTAAAAAGTACCACTTATTCTTACTCGTCATTTCCTGCCTATTAATCAATTCTCTATCAATGCCAATATATTACTTCCAATACAAAGAGATTTTATCTTAACCTTTTGTGAGTTTTTCTATCTTCTTCCCAATTGTACTGTCGACTTGACATTCTTTTGCTTCATCTGTCACTTTTTTGATTGGGAACTACATGTAAACTATTCTATGTTGTAATTATTAGTCCACTCAATTTTTCTAAACATTAGTTTTAAAAAATGATGATGTAGATGATGAGACAGAATTTGTTCAAGGTGTTCAATAACATGAGGTATTTGGATAGCAGTTTGAGAGAAACTGCAACCATCAGCAAGGAATGAGTCACTTTCACCACTATCCCCCACACATGGTAATCAGCTTGTCGTCTAGCACCACTGCCCCACCCACATGGTTTTTATCCATTTCCACCATGCACTAATTAGTCACCCTTCCCCAACACATACATAGCAATCAGATCTTTACCCCAAACCCACACAACAAAAAGCTTCTCTTGCACTGCCCCACCCCCCTAATACAGATACAATAAATGATCCTATTACTACTACCCCAACACTCTCTTGTTGCTGTCCCATCTTTTAGTCTTGTTGTAGATGCCTGCAAAGACAAGTTGACAACCTGGGAATAAGAAGCCTGTACAACAGGCAAACAAGATCAGCCACATGACTTTCCAGTTTTTTTTCTCCCCACCCTGTATCAATAGGAGTTACCCTTGCCTGCCTCTACGTGTATTGTCAGCACATAAACACCAAGGGCCTACATAGCACTGAAATCAAATTTCATCATCTGCCAGGGTGGGTATCAAACCCAGGTCCTCAGAACATTAGTCTGGATTATTAGTCCAGTTATCACTACACCATCACCTCCCCACATTGAGCAAGTTGGGTTTGGACTCAGAAGAATGAGGGGTGAACTTATTACATCATATCAGCCATGATTTTATTGAATGGTGGAGCAGGCTTGATGGACTGAATAGCATACTTTTGCTCCTACTTTTTATTGTCTTTGTTGTGCATTTTTTACATGTATTGGAGCATTTTATAATGTTAAGGGCACTATATAAATACAAATTGCTATTAACCAGTCAGCATAAAATGTGTGAAAAATAAATAGCAACATTAAATTTTATTTCCCTAGATTTCTATTATCCATAGATAGAAGACGTGGACCAGTAGTTGCAATGGAAACCGTGAAACTTGCAGAAGAATTCTTTGCATCTACTGATGGACTGATAGTTGGTGTGGATCTAAGTGGAGATCCGGCAGTGAGTAATTTGTTTCCCGTGAGCTGTGTTGATTCAGAACTGCAGGATACAATATCTTCTCAATAACTTCCTTCATTTACTTAAAAAGACTTAAAGACAGACAGCTGGTGTCGTAATCTGATTACGATCAAGTGTGTGTGTATGCTCACCACAGATTTTAGTAATGCAATATCTTATGCTGTGGAGTGAGTTATAACCAGCTGCAGAGAGTGTGCCCCATTGAACTGACTGTAGACTAAGCAGTTACAGAGTGAGAGACAAGGTGTTTCAGTTAGCAGGCACTGGAGTGAGCTATAACCAGTAACAGAGCATGTGGTTCAAATAACTGACTGTGCAAAGAGCTATAAACCAGGTACAGGTTATCCGATTATCCGAACGTGATGGGCGGGCACTATTTCATTCGGATAATTGATTATTCGGTTAATCAATTAAATGCCTTTACTCTGGGACTCTGAATTTTTAAAGTCTGCTCCCCATTCAGGAGACTACAGCAGCATACAGCGTGCAAGACACCGCCCCAACACTGTGCCCCCCGCCCCCAACACCCCCCCACCCCCAACCTCGTACACTCCTGCTCCCTCTCCAGGGCAGCCAGACTGTACATCAACAACAAGACTGCTGCTTCAGTTGCCTTTGTGGTGTAACTCTCCAAATAGCGTGTGCACATACACACACGCAACCTTTTGACAGGTTCCACCTTTGCCCTGTACAGGACAATGTTTGAGAGATTATGTGGGGAAGTGGGTTTAGGGTACACTCCTGTGTAGAACTCCAGGGAAAGTGTGGGGAGAGTGAGAGAGAGCAGGCAGTCAGTCATTTGGAGATGGTGCCTGTTTAATCACTGTTGGAAACACGTCTTTGATGTAATGTTCCCATCGGGACCTCAAGATCTCCTTCAAATAATCCAATTTTCGGATAATTGGTATTCAGATAATCAAGGTTTCTCTGTACACAGAAAGCGTGTGTTCCAGTGAACTGACTTGTGGAGCAATCTTTTAACCACTTACACTGAATGAGTGACAAGAGTTCCTGTTAACTGACTGTAAAAGAGCTTTAAAAAGTCACAAAGCCTGAGAGACTGTGTTCCAAAATACTATCTGTGAAAGGACTGTATGCTGTTATATATGCTCTTATATTTAGTTATTTAAATTACATAAGATCAGTAAGTGATTGGAGTAACTTCTATACAGACAGTACTACATACAGAGGAACCTCGATTATCCAAATCTCAATTATCCGAATTTCAGATTATCCGAAGAAGATCGCAAGATCCCGTTAGAAACATTACATCAAAGAGGTGTTTCCAACACTGCTCGAGGCTTCAGCAATGCTGCAGGTCCCTGACACACAAGTGTGTGTCTGCTCAGAAACAAATCCTGAGACAGAGACAGGGAGCAAGACAGGCAGAGCGAGGAAAAAGGAACCTTCAGAAAACTCCAAGCCCAGAGGAAAGGCATTCAATCAATTAACCGAATAATCAATTATCTGAACAAAATAGTGCCCACCCATCGCGTTCGGAAAATCGAGGTGCATCTGTATTTACATTCATTAACACAAGTTTTTGAGATGTGTACAAATTGTAAAACAGCATGATAGTCATTTTTGAAATTAATAAAAACTATTAGTAATCAATGTTTATAAAGGCATAACATCAGATTGCCCTGTATATAAAGACTGTCCACTGATTGGAGCTATACCTGGCATGAAGGAAGAAGGTTGTCATTGTTGGAGGTCAGTCATCTCATCTTCAGGGCATCACTTAAGAGTTCCTCATGACTTTAGGCCCAATTATCTTTAGCTGCCTCATTAGTGACCCTCCCGCCTTCATAAGGTCAGGAGTGGGGATACTTGCTGGTGGCTGCATAATATTCTGTGCTATTCACAATTCCTCAGGTACTGTCTATGTCTAAATGAAACATGATCTGGACACTGTCCAAACTTAAGCTGAAAAGCAAATGATGTTTGCACCACACAAGTGCCAGGTAATGAATATCTACAACAAGAGAGAATCTAACCATCACCCCTTGACACTCATGGCCTTACCATCACAGAACCTTCCAATATCAACATCCTGGGGGTTACCATTGACCAGAAACTTAAATGTGCCAGCTAAATAGATATTGTGGCTATGAGAGCAGGTCAGAGGCTAGTAATTCCGCAGCAGTAACTTCTCAAAGCCTGTCAACTATTTTCAAGACCCAAGTGAGGATTGTAATGGAATACTCCCTATTTGCCTGAATGAGTACAGCTCCAGCTACACAAGATGCACGAGAACATTCAGGACAAAGGAGCCTGATAGATTGGCACAACATCCACAAACTCACTCAATCCACCACCAATTCTCAGTAGCAGCAATGTACACCATCTATAAGATGCTCTGCAGAAATTTACAAAGGCTGCTTAAACAATATCTTTCAAACCCACCACGAATACTATCTGCTTCCCTTGCCCTTCTGTATGGGCCACCACCACCTGCAAGCTCCCCTCTAAGCCACTCATGATCCTGACTTGGAAATATAACACCATTCTTTCAGTGGGTCAAAATACTGGAGCTCCTTCCCGAGTGGCATTGTGGACTACAGCTGTTCTAGATGACAACTCATCATGTCCAGCTACAGATGGGCAATTAATACATACCCAGCCAGTGATGCCCACTTCCCATACATGAATTAACAGACAGGTTAATGGATGCGTATTGGTAACTGACCATGCCTCTAACACATTTGTTTAAGAGATAAAACAGAACATGTTGGAAAAACTCAGCAAATCTGGCAGCATCTATGGAACAAGAAACACAATTAACATTTCAAATCTGATCTATAATCTTCATTGTTCTGAAGATGAGTCAAACTGGACTCAAAACCTTAAGTCTGTCTCTGTTTCTCTTTTTTTTCCTCCCAGCACTTTGTTTTAATTTCAGTTTTCCACCATCTGCAGTATTTTGCTTTTGTTATGCAAAGAGAAGGAAACTTCAAGACTTTTTATATTACAGTAATGCACTGGCTTCACTGGAACAATATAAGAGTGTCAACAGTTTTTTGTTTTTCTTTTTAAGGTAGAACATGCCAAGAATTATATTGCCCCGCTTCAAGCAGCTCGAAATATAGGACTTAAGCTTGCTGTACACATGGCTGAGGTAAAACATTTGTAAATCTGGGGCAATATTTATTTTTGATATATTCTAAAATAGAACAAACAGTATTATTCAAAAATCACTATTAATATTATAGGTGAATTAATATTGTATGACCAGATATTTTAGATATGAATAAAAAATTTACTTATGGTTGCACTAAACAATACCAAATCACTTAAGTACTGCAAACTTTTTTAAATTTTTTTTTTTTTTTTAAGATTCCCCATCAAAATGAAGAAGTGGAATTGTTTCTTGGTCTTCCTCCAGACAGGATTGGCCATGGTACATTCCTTCACCCTGAAGTTGGGGGTTCAGAATATCTGGTTGACATCATTGTCAAACATCAAATACCTATTGGTAATGAGATTTATGTTCTATTTAAATGAGAAAATATTTAAGAGTATTGTTGTTCTCCTTAATATAGCTTAAGAAAAATAATTGTAAAAATTATTTTCTCAGAAACCCTGGGGCCTAATACACTGTAACCTCCCCAGAATGCATAGAGCTAAGTTATTCTTGGATTCAGAAATACTTGAGTGTGGAATGACATTAAAATATCTCGCCATAATTTCATTAACTGAAAAAACTGTCAATATATTTACCTAAAATGTAAAACATAAAACTGTAATAATTGTCTGCAAACAATAAGGAATTTAACCATTTCCCTTTGGGATTATCCAGCATTACCAGTTTTGAATCCCCACCATCAACATTCTGGCAGATAATATTTAACAGTTAAAACATTTAACTGAACTACCCATGTCAATACTGTGGTTACAAAGCGAGGTCAAATACTTGAAATTCCACAGCTAAAACTCTTGCCTCCTGAAAGCCTGTCCAGCATCTACAGAGGCCACATGAGGATCATGATGAATATCTTCCATTTGCTTGGATAGTTGTTGTTCCAATACTATCTGAGACAAACCAGTCACTTGAATAGCATCCTATCCATCACTTTTAACATTTAGTTCCTATACCAATGAAACATGATGGTAAGCATTGTGTATCATCTAAAGATGTACTGCAGCATCTTTCCAAGACTATTTTGACAGGATCTTCCAAATTCATGACCTCTACCACCTAGAGTAGTAACAGCATCAGATGCATGGGAACATCAACTATAAGTTCCTCTCCAAGTCACACCTTCCCGATGTATCACTCTTCCTAGGTAACAAATCTTAAACAACCACCCATTAACACAATTGGTTCATCTTCCAAATTCACAGTGAGAGTTAGGAATTGGTAATGCATTCTGTCCTTGTCAGCAATGCCCATATATCATAAATAAATAAAATGATACAAGATGTCACTCTGGTGTTGCAATGTTTCAAATTATTCCTGATATCATGCGATCGTTTGCCTCCACCAAAGGTTTTAACTGGGGCTTTGGTATAATGTTTCATTTGAATAGTGTCCCCTCCCAACTGTATAGTATTCCCTTAAAACTACACAGATAATACCTGAAAAAGATAAATAACATTGGAGAAAAAAGTCTTACAGCCCTGTGAGAATCATCTAACAAATAAAATATTTTCTTTCTTCAAAAAATGTTAGCATTATTAGAGTAAAAGAAGAAAAAAAACTGGGAATTGTTTTAAGTAATTTCAATCGTCTATTTTCCAGAGCTTTGTTTGACATCAAATCTCAAAGGTCAAACTGTATCTTCATATGACCAGCACCATTTCAAATACTGGTACAATCGTGGACACTCCTGTGTAATTTGTGTAAGTTCAATTACTTTCAGCTACTAAACAATGTTGCAAGTACTGTAATGTAAAAACACAGACATTCACTATTTGTAGAGGACTTAGTGGGTCAATGGAATTAATCTCTTTTCTACTCTACTGATCCACATAGAAATCTCAGAACAGCTTCAATTCAGTTCGTACTTATAAAAGCTCACAACACAAAACAACTGTTTATTTCGGATTAGTAGATCTGGCAACATACTTGTTTCTCCCATCTGGCCTGATCAAGTTCAGAAACATATTGGCCATAAATATCACACAAGGAAATACACAAAGCTACAGTGAAGTATCATAGGAGAAAGTGAGGTCTGCAGATGCTGGAGATCAGAGCTGGAAATGTGTTGCTGGAAAAGCGCAGCAGGTCAGGCAGCATCCAGGGAACAGGAGAATCGACGTTTCGGGCATAAGCCCGAAAGGCTGAAGAAGGGCTTATGCCCGAAACGTCGATTCTCCTGTTCCCTGGATGCTGCCTGACCTGCTGCGCTTTTCCAGCAACACATTTCCAGTGAAGTATCATACCCTTGTTGCATGAATGTCAACTTGCTTGAATTGGTTGCGCTTACAACTGGGTCAGAGATCTGTTCTGTAGAATTATAGAATAGCGTAACATAGTAACACTATTGGGTTCACTGTACCTGTTCTGGCTCTTTGATAGAGCTTGCCAACAGTTCTACTCTACACTTTCTGGATTAAGAGTGGTGCTGGAAAAGCACAGCAGGTCAGGCAGCATCCGAGGAGCAGGAAAATCGACGTTTCGGGCAAAAGCTCTTCATCAGGAATATCTGATCTATTTCTGATGAAGGGCTTTTGCCCGAAACATCGATTTTCCTGCTCCTCGGATGCAGCCTGAACTGCTGTGCTTTTCCAGCACCACTCTAATCCAGAATCTGGTTTCCAGTATCTGCAGTCATTGTTTTTACCGACTTTACCCATGGAACTACAAATTGTTCCTTCTCAAGTCCTTATGCAGTTGGTTTTGGAGTTTGTAAATGAATTTAATTTCACTGCCCTTCTTTACAGTGATAACATAACCCTCTACAATTATTTCTCCTTCCTGTCACCTTTGAAACATCTTTTAATTAGCTTAAATCTGTGATTCTTATCCTGACCCTTCACATCAGGCGACTGACTTTGTGGAGTTTGCACATTCTCCCCGTGTCTACGTGGGTTTCCTCTGGGTGCTCCGGTTTCCTCCCAGTCCAAAAATGTGCAGGTTAGGTGAATTAGCCATGCTAAATTGCCCGTAGTGTTAGGTGCAGAGGTAAATGTAGGGGAATGGGTCTGGGTGGGTTACGCTTCGGCGGGTTGGTGTGGACTTGTTGGGCCAAAGGGCCTGTTTCCACACTGTAAGTAATCTAAATCACTGCCAACACTTCTTTATTTGCTCATTTTGAACACCTTTGTTAAGTCTCCCTTAACATTCTCTGTTTTAAGTAGAGCCCCAGCTTTTCCAATCTTGCCATATAACTGAAATGTTTCATCCCTAACAACATTCCAGTAAATCTCCTTTGCACACTCTGCAAAGCCTTGACATTTTTTCTAATGTGTAGTGGCCAAACCTGTCCACAGCACTCCAGCTAAGGTCCAACACTGTTCTAGAAATATTATTGTTTCATGGGATATGGGTGTCACTGGCAAGGCCAGCTTTGATGCACATCTTTAAAACTGCCTTTGTACTGAGTGGCTTGCAAGGACGTTTCAGTCATTCATATTGCTGTAGATGCAGTCACATATAGGCCAGACCTGGTAAGGACCCTAAAAACATTTGTGTATCAGATGGGTTTTTATGACAATCAACAATTGTCATGAATTCAACTTCTACTGGCTGCTGTAATGGGATTTTGAGCCCTTTCCCCAAGAACATCAGCTTGACCTCTAAATTACCTCTCGTGCCAGTAACACTATTCTACAGTCTCTTCCAGTTGGATTCCTAACTCTAGTCAAACTATATTGTGATGTTTCATTACATGATCTCTCACCGCCAATCATTCATGCTCAGACATTGGTAATTTGATGAGAAATCTCTCATGATATTCAGTTAATAAGTGATCAAAATATTTGTCACTTTTCTGTACTCTAGAAATTGCTCAGTTCAAAATGTAGCTTTGTCAGTTAGTACATGCATTAGCCAGAAGGAATGGCACCATGGCTCAGTGGGTAGCACTGCTGCCTCACAGCGCCAGGGACCCGGGTTTGATTCCAGCCTTGGGTGACTGTCTGTGTGGAGTTTGCACATTCTCCCTGTGTCTGCTCCGGTTTCCTCCTACAGTCCAAAGATGTGCAGGTCAGGTGAATTGGCCTTGCTAAATTACCCATAGTGTTAGGTGCATTAGTAAGAAGGAAATGGGTCTAGGTGGGTTACTTTTCAGAGGGTCAGTGTGGACTTGTTGGGCCGAAGGGCCTGTCCCACACTGTAGGAAATCTAATCTAATCTCATCACTGTTCCATATCCCAGTGATAATTCGTCCTACTATCTTTTGTACGGTTGGCCAGGACAAACAAGCGACATTTTTCATAATGTCAGAACAATTGCAGCTAAGTATTTTTGAATTACAGCCATTATTTGAAACATAGGAAACTTGAGATAAATTCCAAATATTAGCCAGGGCAATGGGAGCACTTCCTTAATTGATTGTGTGTAAGTATATTTTGGTGATGTAATGGCGTATAAATGCTGTTTCAGGTTTGAACTGAGGAGTTGTCTGTTAATATAAAACTGGTAGGCTGAATAAAATTCTGATTCATATTTAAAAGTTTTGCAAACTAGGTCTGCACGAATGCAATGTTAAATGGAAACAAAAAAATGCCTGTCAGTAATTTAATATCAATATTACTGCCAGGTCCTGTCAACTGCTTCTCCATATCAGCCCTCCATATCTATTAAATATTTATTTGCAATTTATCTAGTTGACATTATAATCAGTGCAATTTCTTGTGTTGCTGCAGATTAAAACAGAAACCAAAAGAAAACAAACAGACTTAAACTAATAGCTAACAAAATTAGGCTTTTTTAAATTGATAAGACTTCCGAAATCAGGGATATGTATTTTTCTGCATTTCCAAAACTTTAATTTATTGCTGATGTTTTTCTATTCCTCCAGACTGATGGCAAAGGTGTTTTTGCTAGCGACCTCTCACAGGAGTATCAGATAGCAGAAACAACGTTCAATCTTTCTAAAGCTCAGATATGGGACATCTCTTATCAGAGTATTAATCACATCTTTGCTCCAGTGAGTGTAAAATCTGACTTGAAAAGACTATGGAAAGATCTGAAACCAGGATTATTTAACCAATATGAACTGCAGTTTGCATGACATGGACAACGCTCTTGGCCTCATTTTCCTGTAGCAGATGAATACTCTTGAAATAGACCAATGAAAACATATCAACAGTTCTACAAAAAAGTGATCCTCCAATGTGAGCTATTGTCCCAACTGTCTTCCACATCATTGACATTGTTTTGGTTGATTTAATAGGTTCCTCAAAATCAGAAATATATACAGAATACGTTTCTTCTTGTCATCATTGGAGTAATTTTACAATGCATGACAACGAAAAGCAAATTTATTTTGGTAATGTATTTGCATTGCTTGTAATTCAATGTTTTGAAACATTTTCCTCTCAGATACAAAAATGCAGCAATCTGACCTGATTGTCAAATAAGACTATTAGTCTCTCTCTCTCTCTGTGTGTTCTCCATTGTAGGGGCTAGCTGACAATGCACTTTACAGTTTGAGGAATTACATTTTCTTCAGTAAACAGAATATTGCTTTTAGACGAGCTTTATTGATTATTGATGGAGCTGCATTCACCCAAATGTTTCACTACCAGATCAAACCAAATTCTTCAAAGGTGACAGATTTTCATACTCTGAAAAATCCTTTAAAATCGGGCTTGTTTTGTTAATCAAGCTGAGAGTCGGGGAGGCAAAGTACTTCAGTAGTTAATAAGCAAAAAGATATTATGACAATCACCTCTCTGTATTCTGCCATTTCAAACTTGCAAATAATATTCAAATGCCCATTGATTCAATTCAACTGTTTTAGATTAAGGCCAAACAACCTCTTTGATTTAACCAGTGACATTTTTTAACAAAACTCACCGAGCGAATGTAATCAAAAGATTCATATGTTAAAAATATGAAAAGATTGCTTTAGCCCTTTTATCTCTAAACAAATAAATGATGTGTATAGTCTACTTTAAGTATAATACTTACAATTTAAATAAAATGCCATGAACAATATGTTTGTTTTCATATCCATTTTTACTATCAAAAACACACCAGCTGTAGTACCACCAAAGGATTTTTGTACTGGTGAATAAGGCTTGCCTGTACAGACAAAATAGACATCAGTATGACCTGTGTCTAAATTATCATTCTAAAACAAGAGTTTATAGAGTGTACAGCACAGAAACACAGCCTTCGGTCCAACCAGTCCAAGATGACCGTAATCCCAAATTAAACTAGTCCCATCTGCCTGCGCTGGCCCAAATCACTCCAAATATTTCTTATTCATGTACTTATCCAAATGTCTTTTAAACCTTATAACTGTACCCACAATGTTGATTTGGCCCCAAACTCTGGGATTCCCATCTAACATCTCTCTACCTCTCTAGCCTCTTGTAAGACCCTTCTGCTAACCTACTTCTTCGACCAAACTTTATCCTAATATCTTCCTAGTGGCTGGTGTAACAGTCCTAATACTAATGTCCTGTGACACAAGTTGCAAAGGCTGCATTATGTTAAAGGTGCTTTATAAATATAAACTTTTATTGTTATCAATGAAATATCAAGAAACCTAATTTTAATTCGTCTTTAATTCATTTTATGTTAATTTTCTCAGCAATCACACCCTTCCCCTCTTCATTCCCCCACCCCAAACTCTTCCAGCAATGTCAACAAACAAACCTGGGTTTTATTGCCATTTTCTATAATCACCATCGACTTATAAATATAACAAACTCAATTAATAAGGAACTACATTCTGATAAACATTAGGAAACAACATGTATTTATACGAAGTGTCACAGTATTCTCATTATGAAATGATTATTGATGCTGAGGAAACGTAGCCGCTAATTTGCTCACAGCAAGCTCCTTAAACAGCAATGTGTTAATCACAGGGTCATCTATAATTTTGCAATATTGAGATATAAAAATTAACCAGTATGCCCAGGATAATTCCCCCACCTTTCTTCAGAATAATGCAACGGAATCTTTAACATCCACTCGAGAGGGCACACAGGGTTTTGTTTTCTTTGAAAGACGCCACTCATAACGTGTAGCACTCCCTCAGTCTTGAATCATCAGTCTAGATTTTTGTACTCCGGTCTCTATACTGCTTTGGACTGCTTGCCATTTTAATTCAACACCATGTCTGTCCACAGCCTGCTGCAGGGTTCCAGTGATGTTCAAAACAAGCTTGGGGAACAATCCGTCATCTTCCAATTAAACGTTTTACAGCCTTCTGGTCTCAACACTGAGTTCAACAACTTCAGATACGAGATCTGTCCCCTGTTTTGATTCTGATTCTTTTGCCAAATGAAGTTTCTTTTTCATGTTCTTGCTTTTAGACTGATCATTCTGTCATTTACACTCTTTCTGGACAAATGCTTTGTTTTTTTTCCACTGCAGTCATTGCCACTCCCTTTGCCTTTTGATCCATGACCTTTGACGTTTAACCTTTCCAGACTTCTACCCTATCCTTGGTCTTCCCTTTTCTTCCTTCTTTCCTTTCAATCTCATAAAACCCATCCACATTTCTACCACCCTACAGTTCTGAAAAATGGTCAGAATGGAATGAAACATTCACTGTTTCTCTATTTACAGATGCTGCCAGACTTGCTGGGTTTCTCCAGCATTTTCAAGTTTTGTTTCAGCATATGCAGTATTATGCCTCTGTGGAGCTCCCTTTCCCAAGGAACATAACTTTTGGAAAGTACCGTTAAACATGAAGTTAACATACAACCCCCACACTTAGCACAGTGGTATACACAATCACCCAAACCATAACTGAATTTTTAAAAATTATGTTCTAAATAAAAAGATGCATTCAATATGTCAATGAGATTAAAAATTGCAGCTAGAATTTTGGAAGAGGTGTCAGACTGGACTCAAAACATGAACTCTATTTCTCTCTCCAGTATTTTGTATATTTATTTCCGAATTCCAGCATCTGGAATATTTTTGCTTTTATTTAAGACATTCAATCTCAGATTCACCTTATACATTACTATTTATTTAAACGCTCCAATTTAAACCTCAGCTAGGTTTACTTAAAGCTTGAGTTAAAAAGTTGTGGGTTCCAGGCTGATGGCTGGAGTGGAAAATATAACGAAAGATGGTAATTTAGCAATACAACAGCAACTTGCATTTATACAGTACCTTTTACATCGCCAAATGACCTTTAAGGTTTTCCAAAACGAGAAGATCACAATCAGGAATGGTAAACGCAATAAACTGGGCTTACATGCAAGTGAAAACTTCATGAGTAATGATATTTCACTGTTATCTTTACATTCAATGAACTGTCTATTCTAAAGCATCATTCTTATCTGTAATATTAATCTATCCATAGTGGTTTGTGACAAATTTATTAGGATAACACAGCATTAGTTCAGACGCATTAAGAATTTGCATTTATATAGTACCTTTAATGCAGTAAAACATCCCATTGTGCATCACACGAGCAGTGACAAAAACTTTGACACAATGCTACTTAAGGAGATATGTTAGGGCTCTATGAGGTACTGACACAAATTGAACACAATGGTTCAAAAAGGTAATGCACCGATTGTTTCAGTAGTGCTGAATGTGAGAAAGCACAATGGATAGGATTCTGCAATATTTGGAAGACCAAGGTTACAAAGACTTAAAATTTCTATCAAGCATTTGATACACATTTAAATGACAGGCAGTTAGCTATTGATAGACAATGGGCGAATATGACTTCATAAGCAATTTTTTTAAAACTCACTGATTTACAATTAGGTACTTCGCACTTACCCAAGTCCTTCATTAGAATGGCTTTATAATACTTTTTCTGCAGTACAGACATCCCATGATATAGAATAATGTCCATCCTCTTAGGTAACTCTGCAGCAACATCAGCTTTAATTCTTCTCAGGAGGAATGGATGCATAAGACTGTGCAACTCTTTAGCTGGGGAAAGTCAGAAACATACAACCAACAAAATAAACATGATTGTTAATACTCTAATCTTTAGCACTGTGATTTGTGATTTAACCAAAATATTACACTTGAACTTAGAATGATGTTGCAGCCAACATTGCACTTTAAACTTTTCACTCTGAGTGGTTACATTTTCCTTAGTAAACAACAGAATATTGTTTTTGTGAGGAGCTTTATTGACACAGGACATTATTGATGGAGCTGTGTTCACCCAAATGCTTCACTACCAGACCAAACCAAATATAAAGTCTTCTCCTATAAAGGTTCACAACATTGATGTCTTGGTAATGTGTCTTATATGATCCAGACTTATTACATACACAAAGATACAATCAAATTCCAACTATTAATTCCTTTGGTGAGGAAAGGGACCTTATTAACGGAGGAGCAATGGGGAGAAGTTTGGGTCAAACTGCAGGAGTTTTTAGAAATAAAAGTAAAGATTCTGAACACAGAACCAGAAGAGGAGACAGCAGGAGTGCAGAGAGTGGGGAAATTGCTTCATTCTGAACACAGCACCAAGGGAGGAGAGGCAAGACCTAAAGACCACACAGAGTAAAGAGTGGCTTCTTTCTGAATGCAAGGCCAAGTTACATTGTGTGTGAGGGTAAAAATGATCTAAGAGTGATACTTTAGGAAACCTGCAAGTTTTTATGGTGTTGAGAAGCTACTGTTAAGTATGAGTCTAATGGCTTAAAATTAAAAAATCATTTATAAAGGAGGAGCAGCTATTTGGATGTAAAGCACAAACATTAACAAATGGTAAAGAAAAATAAATCAAGTAAATTAAAATAATAATGTAAAACCAAAGAAAAATAAGTAATATAAGTGAAGTTAAATTACTGATAGTGTTTTACATGAAGTTTATATTTATTCTAAGAGAAGCAGAACATTTTCAGAGTTACAGAACAGCAAATCAGGTACAAGTGGAGTGTACATGCTGTGGCATGTGTGAAGTCATGAACATAATGATATTTTTCAGACAAATACACCTGCAGGAAGTATCACTAGCTATACAAGCTTGAGTTCCGAGTTTTTGAACTTGAACAGCAGTTGGAGCATTGTGAATCCACAGAGTAGAGACTACATGGATAGAAACATAGGGAGGAGACACATCACAGATTAGAAGCATACAGGTAAAGAAGAAATAAGTGACTTCAAAATGGTAAAAGGAAACCTGGCAGTTAATGCAGTAGTCCCTTGAGTCTATTGTGCTTGCCAATCCGTATTCCATTTTGGAAAATAGTGAAAGCAATAGCTGTTCAATGGAATAAAGCCTGAGAAAGGGCCATGGCAATAACAATGTCTCAGATGTACAGGTCAACAACAGTGATTGGGGCTTTCATAGCCAAGGGATCAGATAGGAGTTTCTACAGCATGAAACGTGAATTTAGGATGGTGTGTTGCCTCCAGGGTCTAAGATGCCATGGAGCGGCAGGATGACCTTCTACGGGAAGAGATCAGCCAGAACTCATGGTCCACATTGCTACCAACGATACAGTTAGGAAGAGGGGTGAGGTCCTGATAGCAGTACTTAGAGAGAAAGGAAGGAAATCAAAAAGCAGGGCCTCAAGTAACTTCGATATTACTCCCAGAGCCGCATATTAGTCAGTACAGGAGTAGAAGGATCAGTTGATTGAACATATGGTTGGAAAACTGGTGGAGAAGGGAGGGCAACAGAGATCTGGAGGCTTTGGGACCAGTTCTGGGCAGGTTTCCCCCGTACAAGCTGGACACATTACATATTACCAGGAATGGCACTGATATCCTCACAGGGAGATTTGCTAGTTCTGTTTCGGTTGTTTTAAACTAGCTTGTGAACAGTAACCCAAGTCGGCAAAAAAAACTGATAACTGGGAATAGAAAAGCTGCAAGGGAGACTAAAAGATGGGTTAAACAAAGCCAAGCATCAAATATGCCTTGAACATGGAATGTTGTGAAAAAGACAAAATTAAGAGCACTCTGTCTGGCAGACAGTAGCTCAGTGATCAGCACTGCTGCTTCTCATTTCGACTCCAGTCTCAGGCGACTGTCTGTGTGGAGTTTGCACATTCACCCAGTGTCTGTGTGGGCTTCCTCTGGATGCTCCGGTTTCCTCCGAAAGTGTGCAGGTTAGGTGAACTGACCATGAGAAATTGCCAATGGTATTCCTGACTAAGGGGGTGCATTAGTCAGGGGAAATGTAGCGCAAGAGGGTAGGGGAATGGGTGTGGGTCAGATACTCTTCAGAGGGTTGATGTGGACTTGTTGGGCCCAATGGCCTGTTTCCATATTGTAAGGATTATATGATACCAGAATAGATGCAGCATGCACAACAAGATAGATGATCTAAAGGCACAGATAGATGTAAATTGTTATGATATGATTGCCATTCTGGAAACACAGAGTGATAGACTGATACAGTATGGAAACAGACCCTTCCGTCCAACCAGTCTATGCCGAACATAATTCCAAATGAAACTAGTCCCAGCTGCTTGCTCCTGGCCCATATCCCGCCAAACCTTTCCCATTCACGTACTTATCCAAATGTCTTTTAAACTTTGTAATTGTACCCACATGACTGCATTGTGTCCGGAATTGGGAGCTGAACATTGCAAGATATTCAATATTCAGGAAAGATAGACAAGGAAAAGGAGGTGGAGTTGCACTGATAATATGGTGTTGGATTAGTATGTTGGTCAGGGAAGATCTCGTATGGAAGAACAAAATGTGGAATCTATTATGGTGGAACCAAGAAACAGCAAGAAGCAACAGATTTTGGTTAGACTTATTTGTAGACCAATAAACAGTATTAATACTGCAGGGCATGACATAAATCAGGACAGATGTTTGCAACATGTGTAATACCATAATCATGGGTGACTTCAACCTACATGTAGATTGGGTAAAGGAATTAAGCATTAAAGCTGTGGGAGTCAAGGTTTCTGGAGTACCTTTGAAATGGTTTTCTACAACAGAGTATTGAAAAGCCAACTAGAGATTATTATGTAATGAAAAAGAGCTAATTGATAATCTTCTTGTAAAAGAACTATTAGGGATGAGTGACCACAATATGATAGAATTTTACATTATATTTGAATGAGAGGTAATTCAATTTGAATCAAGACTGTTAAGTTTGAATAAAAGAAATTACAAAAACATGAGGCTTAAGTTGTCGGAGTTGTCTTAAATTAGAAAAGTATATTAAAACTAATGACTGTAAATAGGTAATGGATAGTCTTTAAAGAACTATTTCATGGTTTACATCAACTGTAAATTTCTTCAAGGTGCAAAAACAAAAATAAAAACGTTCAATCAATTATGGGATGATGATGCTCCTTTAACAAGGTCAAATTGTCCTTGGTTTTTTTTCCTCAGTGTGGTCGTAAATGCAGAGATACCGAAATGTCTGGGTTTATCTACTTGAAGAAACTTTTAAGTTTTTAAACTAACACCTGTACAATGAAAAGGGAGTGGCCAGTTCTCCCAGCTCAGCTTTTCTCTGGTTTGGTTTGGTTTTAGGAAGCACTCAGTCTTTTCAGGCTGCTGGTTAAAGAAACAGTTCCATGGGAGAAGGTGCTCCATGCTGACACTCTTTGCCATCTCTCTCTCTCCTGTAACTCCTGTGTTTGATTTTACCTTTTTACCAAGGGGTGTTTATGGGGATTGTTGCAGGAATTTGGTACAGCATCATTAAGTTGGAATAGTCTGTCGGATAGGTTGTTATTCTATAGTCTGTTCTCTTTAGTTTGTGTTTCATTCAGTAATCTTGAAAACAAATTCTGTTTTGTTTGAAACTAAGTGGTTCGACCAGCTGCATCACTCCTGGAATATCCCCTGTACACCTGCGTAAAACGACTAGAAAAGTTAGAGTCCAGGCTACTTTCTTGAAATGTTTTGAGGGGTTTGGCCTGGTCCATAACAGACCAGGGGCTCGTCTGTTCTGTAGTTTCAATTTGGAATGAGGACTGCTGGACTTGAAGACAGCGAGTGGCAGGTGTTAGTGTCTTTTGTTCTGGGTGTTAATTTGGGTTAGTTTAAACGGTGCTTGGGATAGCAATGCTTCTTTCAGTCACTAAGAGTTTCCTGGGAGTGGAAGTAGTGATTTTGGGGGGCTTACAAAAGGTGAAGGAGGCCAAGCTGCTGGAATTAGCAGACAATCGGGATTTGGGGCTGCTTCCTTCCATGAGGAAAGGACAGATAATTACAGCAACAGCTCAGCATTTAAATTTGCTGGAACACATTAGAATCTTTAGAGATGGCTAAAATTCAATTGAAAATGAAGCAGCTTGAGTTAGAGGCAAAAGACAAAGAAAGGGCAAACAAAAAACAAAACTATTTGAATTACAATTAAAAGCAGAAAACAGAAAAAGAATGAATCGCTTTAGCAGAACAAAAAGGAAAAGAGAGCGAGAAAAGAGAGGAGAGAGGAAAGGAAGAAAGAGAGAATTTGAACTTGAGAAGTTATGACTTAGATGGGAGTTCAAAAATTCACTTACTGAGGTAGTGAGAACTCATGTGGAAGAGCAGAGAGTTAAAACAGCAAGATTAGCAGCTGAAATGGCTGATTACTTTGAGTTGGTCCATAAATCAAAGTTTAACTTCCAAAATCAATTCCAATCCATGAAGTATAGAAATGAGGGAAAAGAGAAATCCTCACCGGGAAAGGAAAAGGTCGATCGCTTAGACGATCATAAGGATAACTTACCACAGGGTTAAAAAGGAAACCTTTGAAAGGGAAAGAGAAGTTAAAAAGCTCTGGTGTTTCCACTGCAATAAAGTAGGCCATATGAAATCACAGTGTTGGTGAGTTAAGAAAAGCACTGGGAAGCCAAATGGAGGAAAACCAGATAAGCCAATGAATTTTGATGGATTGGTAATGGAAAGCACAGTGGAGGCTAAAAAGCTGCACCAGAATGTACAACCAGGTCAGAGGTTGATTAAGGAGGAAGCGCCAGATTTTCTTAAACCATAAACTTGCGAAGATAAAGTTTACTTGTATAGGCCAGGAGTAGCAGGTAAAGAGGTTACAATATTAAGAGATACAGGATCCCCTCAATCTGTTGAAAGGATGTTGAAAGATGAGGAGATATGTACCTCTGAAGGATTATTGCCAAAATAGGTGCTAGTAACAGGAATTTACAGTGAGACAAAAGATGTGCTTAATTATGTAGAGCGAGGTGTCCAGTGAAAAGTGGAGAAGTCATAGTAGGAATACTGGAAAAACTCTCAGTTCCAGAAATAAAATCTGTCCTTGCTAATGATTATAGCTGCCTCACAAGTAGTAGTGCTGTCTACTGTGGTTGAAAAACCAGTGGAAACTCAAGCAACTTAACTATCGCAGGTCACATCCTGGGATTTTTCCAGACTGGTGTGATCATGAGATGACAAAGTCACCAGCTGAAACAGGAAAGGTCAAAGAGAACACATAAGAAAGTTGAAGTGGAATTAGCAGAGACCCTGTTGATCAAATAGTTGACAAAATCGGGAGCAAATAGATGACAAAGCAGACATCTTTAGTTCAGACAAATTAAGTGAATTACAGCAGAAAGATGAGAAACTTAACTAATTGGATCAAAAAGCATACACAGAAGAAGAATTTAGATGTAACCCGGTGTGCTACTATCTTAAAAATGATGTCTTTAGTGAGGAATTGATGACATCACATATTTAGGCAGATTAGAAATGGGCAGAAGTTCACCAAGTCATATTGTCAGCGGGTTATAGAAAGGTGGTGTTGCGGGTAACACATGAACTACTATTGGGGGTCATTTAGAGGTAATAAGAAACAAGCTAAAATACAAATACATTTCCAATGGCCTGGACCGCACAAGAATGCAGTTGAGTTTTGCCAAATATGTCACATGTCAAGTAATTGAAAAACCACAGGCCGTAATAAAATCCACACCTTTAATACCCATTCCTGCATTTGAGGAACCTTTCATAAGAGTTTTAATTGATCGTGTAGGACCCCTATCTAAAACAAAAAGTGGGAATCAGTATTTGTTAACAATAATGGGGTACATGTACTAGATTTCCAGAGGCCATACCATTATGCAATACCACAGCTAAAAGAATTGTAGAGTTGCTCAAAATTTTCACTAGATATGGACTCCCACAGAGACAGAAGCAGATTAAGGGTCAAAACTCACATCGAAATTATTCAAAGAAGTTATGGACAGTTTAGGAATAAAACAATTCAAATCTAGAATTGCAAGGAGCGCTAGAAAGGTGGCATCAGACATTAAAGACCAAGTTGAGGGCTTATAGTCAAGACTACCCAGATGGTTGGGATAAAGGAATTCTGTTTGTACTTTGTGTCATCAGAGATGCACCGAATGAATTGACCAAATTCAGTCCATTTCAATTAGGTTTTCGGCATGAAGTGAGAGGACTGTTAAAATTGATTAAGGAGAAATTGGAAAGTCAGAATCCGGAGACCACATATTTGGACTACGTGTCAGATTTTAGAGAACAACTGAATAGAGCTGGGGAGTTGGCTAGACAGCATTTAAAAGTATCACAGCGGACAATGAAACAGGAAGCAGACAAGAAATCAAAAACTTGCAATTTTATTGTCAGGGATAAAATGTTGGTGTTACTTCCAGGGATAGGTGAACCGTTAAAAGCTAGGTTTAGTGGATCTTATCATGTTGAAAGGAGATTGAGTGAGGTGAACTACTTGCCAAGGACTCCAGACAGAAAAAATTCTCACAGGGTGTTTCATGTGAATATGCTCAAAAGGTATTTTGACAGGGAAGGAAAGCCAAAGGAGACTGTGTTATTGGTTATAACACAGAGGGAAGAACCAAGTTCTTCAGAGGATTCTGAATTGGACATTCCTCAAATTAAATTGGACAATGAAGAAGTTGTCAAAAACTGGGATATATTATTGAGTTATCTTACAGAAGAAAATCAAAATGACTTGAAAGAGTTATTGCTATCGCATGGGGAGATATGTAAAATAAGCTGGGATGTACTAACCTAATTGTACATGATTCTAGATTAGTGGTGCTGGAAGAGCACAGCAGTTCAGGCAGCATCCAAGGAGCTTCGAAATCGACGTTTCGGGCAAAAGCCCTTCATCAGGAATAAAGACAGTGAGCCTGGGGCATGGAGAGATAAGCTAGAGGAGGGTGGGGGTGGGGAGAAAGTAGCATAGAGTACAAAAGCCCTCCATTTTTTCCTCTCCAGACATCCCCAACAGTACCCTTCCACCGACATTCATTCGTTTGGCCGAACTGGTTCACACCCTTAACAATTTCTCCTTTGAATCCTCCCACTTCCTCCAGACCAAAAGGGTAGCCATGGGCACACGTATGGACCCCAGCTATGCCTGTCTCTTTGTTGGCTACGTACAGCAGTTGATCTTCCGTAATTACACCGGCACCACTCCCCACCTCTTCCTCAGTTACATTGATGACTGCATTGGCGCCACCTCATGCTCCCGCGAGGTTGAGCAATTCATCAACTTCACCAACACATTCCACCCTGACCTTAAGTTTACCTGGACCATCTCTGACACCTCCCTCCCCTTCCTGGACCTCTCCATCTCCATTAATGACGACCGACTTGACACTGACATTTTTTACAAACCCACCGACTCCCACAGCTACCTGGATTACACCTCTTCCCACCCTACCTCTTGCAAAAATGCTATCCCGTTTTCCCAATTCCTCCGCCTCCGCCGGATCTGCTCCCAGGAGGACCAGTTCCACCACAGAACACACCAGATGGCCTCCTTCTTTAGAGACCGTAATTTCCCTTCCCACGTGGTTAAAGATGCCCTCCAACGCGTCTCGTCTACATCTCGCACCTCCGCCCTCAGACCCCACCCCTCCAACCGTAACAAGGACAGAACGCCCCTGGTGCTCACCTTCCACCCTACCAGCCTTCGCATAAACTAAATCATCCGCCGACATTTCCGCCACCTCCAAACAGACCCCACCACCAGGGATATATTTCCCTCCCCAACCCTTTCCGCCTTCCGCAAAGACCGTTCCCTCCGTGACTACCTGGTCAGGTCCACGCCCCCCCCCCCCTACAACCCACCCTCCCATCCTGGCACTTTCCCCTGCCACCGCAGGAACTGTAAAACCTGCGTCCACACCTCCTCCCTCACCTCTATCCAAGGCCCTAAAGGAGCCTTCCACATCCAAAGTTTTACTTGCACATCCACTAATATCATTTATTGTATCCGTTGCTCCCGATGCGGTCTTCTCTACATTGGGGAGACTGGGCACCTCCTAGCAGAGCGCTTTAGGGAACATCTCCGGGACACCCACACCAATCAACCACACCGTCCCGTGGCCCAACATTTCAACTCCCTCTCCCACTCTGCCGAGGACATGGACGTCCTGGACCTCCTTCACCGCCGATCCCTCACCACCAGATGCCTGGAGGAAGAACGCCTCATCTTCCGCCTCGGAACACTTCAACCCCAGGGCATCAATGTGGACTTCAACAGTTTCCTAATTTCTCCTTCCCCCACCTCACCCTAGTTCTAAACTTCCAGCTCAGCACTGTCCCCATGACTGGCCCGGACTTGTCCTACCTGCCTATCTCCTTTTCCACCTATCCACTCCACCCTCTCCTCCCTGACCTATCACCTTCAACCCCTACCCCACGCACCCATTGTACTCTATGCTACTTTCTCCCCACCCCCACCCTCCTCTAGCTTATCTCTCCACGCTTCAGGCTCACTGCCTTTATTCCTGATGAAGGGCTTTTGCCCGAAACGTCGATTTCGAAGCTCCTTGGATGCTGCCTGAACTGCTGTGCTCTTCCAGCACCACTAATCCAGAATCTGGTTTCCAGCATCTGCAGTCATTGCTTTTACCTATTTGTACTTGATGTCGATATAGGAGATGCAGTTCTGAATAAGCAGCATCCTTATAGGCATAATCCTATAAAATTGGCACAGGTTCAAAAGGATATTGAATGCATGCTCCAAGGCAACATAATCAAAGTGAGGTACAGTGACACTGATAGTAATGGGTGCCAAAACCAGATAATACCCAATGGTTATATGTGGACTACCGCAAAGTCAATGCAGTTACAATGACTTATGTGCATTCATTTCCACATTTGGAAGACTGTGTTGAAAAGGTGGGACAAGCAACTTAAATTTCTAAGTTGGACTGGCTCAGAGGGTACTGGCAAAGAGTGAAAATAATTCAGGTTTTCGTAATGCCGAATGGACTGTATTAATTTAAAGTGATGCAATTTGGTATGAAAAATGCGCCAGCCACATTTCAGAGACTAACCAATAGGTCATTGCTGGATTATTCAACTGTGTCTTATGTATAGATGACTTGGTGCTTTTTAGTTACACATGGAAAGAGTATGTGTAACACTTATTAGAATTGTTCAATCAACTTCGGGAGGTAGGCTTGGTGATAAACCTGGCTAAAAGTGAATTTGCCAAAGCCTGAGTAACCTTCCTAGACCATTTACTGGACATGAGCTGAAAATGTGTTGCTGGAAAAGCCCTTCTTCGGCTTCTTCAGGCTTATGCCCGAAACGTCGATTCTCCTGTTCCCTGGATGCTGCCTGACCTGCTGCGCTTTTCCAGCAACACATTTTCAGCTCTGATCTCCAGCATCTGCAGATCTCACTTTCTCCCCATTTACTGGACATGGACAAATGGCCCCACGGGATGCAAAACAAAAGATATTTGGGGAGTTCCCATACCATTGACAAAAACAGCAGTACTACCATTCCTGGGATTGAATGGATTTTATCCTAAACCCATACCAAATTTTAGCAGTGTGGCTGCTCCACTCACTGAATTGCTAAAGAAAGGCAAGAAGTTTCAGAGGACAGTGGACTGTCAATGCACTTGACAGCCTGAAAGCTGTGTTAACCACTGCCCCAGTACTATCCACACCTAATTATGCAAAGCCATTCAAGGTGACTATCGATGCAAGTGATGTGGGTGTCAGTGTTGTGCTCTTACAGGAAGACAACAAAAAGATGAAAAGATCTAGTGGGTATTTTTGCAGGAAAGCGAACATTCATCAGCAGAAATATTCAGCAGTTGAGAAGGAGACTTTGAGCTTTGCGTTGGTGTTACAAAATTTCAATATTTATGTTTCCAGTAATGTATCTAAGACCAACATACATACTGATCATAACCCACTGAAATTTGTGGAGAAATTTAAGGACACAAATTCCAGGAGGAACTTGTTATAGCCATTCAATTCAAAAACTGTGCCTTTGGCATGACAGAAAATGTGATCACAGACGATTTGTCAAGACTTGGATGAGAAACAGGCGTTCAATGGCAGGAGTAAAACAGATTGTGACAGGCTTTAGAATGCTTGCTTATCGTTAATGTAGTGTATATGGGTATTGCTGTATACTAACAATTTAAGATTAAGAAGTTTTAAAATGAAGCCACCTTTGTATATTGATGTTCATTTTTTTTAAATGAGGGGGAAGTGTGATGATACTGCTCCTTTAACAAGATTATGCTGTCCTTGGGGTTTTTTTTTAAAAAGAGTGGTCATAAACACAGAGATTCCAAGTTTATCCACTTGAAGAAGCTTTAAAGATTTTATACAAACACTTGTACAATGAAAGGGGAGTGGTCAGTTCTTCCAGCTCAGCTTTTCTCTAGTTTGGTTTGGTTCAGTTTTAGCAAGCAGTCAATCTTTTGAGGCCTCTGGTTAAAGAAACAGCTCCAAGGAAGAAGGTGTTCCATGCTGAAACTCTCTGCCATCTCTCTCTCTTCTGTAACTCCTGTGTTTGATTTTACCTTTTTGTCAAAGGGTGTTTATGGGGATTGTTGCAGGAATTTGGAACAGCATCATTAAGTTGGGATAGTTTGTTGGGTTTTTGGATTTGTTCAGGTATTCTATATTCTGTTCTCTTGTATTTGTGTTTCATTCGGTAATCTTGCAAATAAATTCTGCTTTGTTTGAAACTAAGTGGTTGGGCCAGCCACATCACTCCTGGAATATCAACCTTACATCTGCTTAAAACTAGCAAAGTTAGAGTCCAGGCTACTTTCTTGAAATGTTTTTAGGTGGTCTGGCCTAGTCCATAACAATTGTGGCTGATAAAGGAAGTTAAGGATTGTATAAGACTAGAAGGAGAGACTTATAAAATTGCCAGAAATAATAATAGATCTGAGGATTTGGAAAGTTTTTACAATGCAGCAAATGGAAACTAAGAAACTGACAACGAACGGAAGAATAAAATATAAATCTAATCCAGCAAAAAAAAAAGCCATAAAAATCGACTGGGTCTATAATACAATCCCAATAAGGTGATCATCCCTTTTTTATTCCTCAGTTCCACCCAAATAACTTCCCTAAATGTATTTCCGGGAATATCCTCCCTCAGTACAGCTGTATTGCTATCCCTTATCAAATTTCCCCTCCTCTCTTGCCTCCCTTTCTGTTCCTGTAGCATTTGTATCCTGGAACACTACGCTGCTAGTCCTGTGCATCCTTGAGCTACATTTCTGTTTCTGTTATGATATCCCAGTCCCATGTTCCTAACCATGCCGAGTTCATCTGCCTTCCCTGCTAGGCCCCTTGCATTGAAATAAATGCAGTTTAATTTATCAGTCCCTCCTCATTCTCTGCTTTGCCCTGCCTGCCATGACTGTTTGACTCACTTCTGTTCTCAACTGTACCAGTCTCAGATTGATCTCTTTCCTCACTATCTCCCTGGGTCCCACCACACCATCCTACTAGTTTAAATCCTCCCGAGCAGTTCTAGCAAATCTCCATGCCCCTTCCGATTCAGGTGCAATCCTCCCTTCTTGTACAGGTCACTTCTACTCCAAAAGAGATTTCAATGATCCAAAAATGTGAATCCTTCCCCCATGCACCAGCTCTTAAGCTATGCATTCATCTGCTCTATCCTCCTATTCCTGCCCTCACTAGCTCGTAGCACTGGGAGTAATCCTGATATTACTACTCCCAAGGACCTCCTTTTTAAATTCCTGCCTAACTCTCTGTAACCACCCTTCAGAATCTCAACCTTTTCCCTTCCTATGTCTTTGGTTCCAATGTGGATAATAACCTCTTGCTGGCCCTTCTCTCCCGTGAGAACATTCTGCACCCTCTCTGAGACATCCTTGATCCTGGCACCAGGGAAGCAACACCATTCTGATTTTTCGCTCCTGGCCACAGAAACGTCTGTCTGTACCTCGGACTAGAGTCGGACTAACACAATCGATCTCTTGGAACCCGACGTACACCTCATTGTATTCAAGCCAGTTTCAATGCAAGAAATTTGGCTGTTTGTGCTATGTTCCCCTGAGAGTCCATCACCCCTTACATTTTCCAAAGCAGCATACTTGTTTTAAATGGGGATAGCCACAGAAGACTCTTACACTACCCCTACCTCTCTTACTTTTCCTGGAGTTAGCCCATCAATGTGACTGTATCTGTAACTTTTTCCCCTTCCTAAAGCTGCCGTCCATCACATCCCCTTGCTCTTGTAAATTTCTCATTGCCTCTAACTGTCTCTCCAACCGATCCATTCAATCTGATAGGATTCGCAACCAACTGCATTTATTGCAGATATAATACTCAGTAACACGTAAACTCTCCCGAAACACTCACATCTGATGAGAAGAGCATATCACTCTACTGAAGGCCGTTTTTGCTTCTTTCAATCTACAGACCCAGAAAATAGCACTGTCTTATTCCTCTACAAAACACTGCTCCAGGTTAAATTAGTATGTATGGCTTATATTTTTAAGTTTAATCAAGACACATATCTCAATATAACATATAATCAAGAAAGAACCCACTCTACTCACTACTGCAGACTTACAGTAAGGCCACACTCAAAATATTCACTTATCGGTTTCTGTGCTGCCACCTCTCCCAAACAAGTTCCTCCAAGATTAGTTGTGAATTTCACTGCTTGTTCATTTTCCCAGATGCACTCCGATGTCCAGTGATACATGAATTCAAACAGCAAAGGCAGTAACTGTGCAGGATCACTGCTGTCAGTTAGTAGTGTGGGTTTCTTTCTCTTTCTCTCTCTCTCTTTCCTGCTCTGATCTCACCATGTATTCCCGTTGTTTTGACTTTTCTCCAAGATTCCAAAACAATGCAACAGCATATAAAACAGTAAATGCTGCTCCTGAAATTTGAGGAAATTACCTCCAACACCTAAAATACCTTAAAAAGGAGCAGCCTGTTACAGCCAGAAATTATTTCCGTCCTCCATCATGGACTACCCAGAATCAAGGTCCAAGGGAGTGTCGCTGACAAAGAGACCTTGGAGTGCAGGCTCATAGTTCCTTGAAAGTGGAGTCGCAGGTAGATAGGATAGTGAAGAAGGCGTTTGGTATGCTTTCCTTTATTGGTCAGGGCATTGAGTACAGGAGTTGAGAGGTCATGTTGCAGCTGTACAGGACATTGGTTAGGCCACTGTTGGAATATTGCATGCAATTCTGTTCTCCTTCCTATCGGAAAGATGTTGTGAAACTTGAAAGGGTTCAGAAAATATTTACAAGGATGTTGCCAGGGTTGGAGGATTTGAGCTATAGGGAGAGGTTGAATAGGCTAGGGTTGTTTTCCCTGGAGCGTCGGAGGCTGAAGGATGATCTTATAGATGTTTATAAAGTCGAAGGGCATGGATAGGATAAATAGACAAAGTTTTTTCTCTGGGGTTGGGGAGTCGAGAAATAGAGGGCATAGGCTTAGGGCAAGAGGGGAAAGATATAAAAGAGACCTGGGGGCAACCTTTTTCACGCAGAGAGTGGTATGTGTATGGAATGAGCTGCCAGAGGAAGCCATGGAGGGTTGTACAATTGCAACATTTAAAAGGCATCTGGATAGGTACATAATAGGAAGGGTTTCGAGGGTGCTGGCAGGTGGGACTAGATTGGGTTGGAATGTCTGGTGGACATGGACAAATTGGACTGAAGGATCTGTTACCATGCTGTCCATCTCTATGACTGTAAATCAAATGTTTGGATAAGACAGATGTGAGTCCTTTAAAAACAAAGTCAGGAGAATTCATAATGAGAATAAAGAAATAGAACAGAAGCTAAACTATTTTTTTTTTGTCTGTTTTTATTGAGGAAGATAAAAGAACTCCTCCCGAATTAGAAATCCAAATGACTAGAAAGAAAGAGTTGAAGGAAATTCGCATTGGTATGGTAAGGAGGTTGTACTGGAGAAATTAATCAGGCTGGAACTTGATAGGTCCCTGAACCTGATAGTCTGTGTCCCAGAATATTGAAGGATGTATCTATAGAGATTGAGGATGCATTAGAAAACCATCTTCCAAAGTTATAAAATTCTGAAATGATTCCTGCAAATGTGACAGCACTATTTTAAAAAAAGCAAGAAAATAAACAGGGAACTATAGACCTATTAGGCTTACATCAGCAGTAGGGAAAATTCTAGAATGAAGAATAAACACACATGGTTTAAAAAAAATGCACTGATTGGCCTTAGTGTCATGTTTGACAAACTTGTTTGACATTTTCAGAGGATGTTACTAAAATCAGTGGATGTAGTATATTTGGATGTTGGAAAGCATTTGAAGTTCTCAACAGGAGCAAAATGAAAGCACATGGCATAAGAGGTAATGTACTGGAATGGATTAAGGATTGGCTAAAGGACAGAAAGAAAGAACAGGAATATGAATCATTCTTATATTGGTAACCTGTGACTAGTGGGTACCACAATGGACCCCAGCAGTTCACTATATTTATCAATGATTTGGACACAATATTTCAAAATTTGAAGAGCTAAGCAGGAATATATTTTGTAAGGAAGATATAAAACGTTTTCAGGAGGAGTTAGATTGGCTTAGTGATTGGGCAAGACATGGCAATGGAATATAATGTGAAAGAATGCGAGGTTATCCACTTTGGAAGGAAAAACAGGTGTGCAGTGTATTTCATAACTGATGAGAGAGTGGAAAATGTAGATGTGCAAAGGGACTTGGGTGTAGTTGTCAGTAATGCACTGAAGACCAACTTGCAGGAGCAGCAACCTATTTAGGAAGACCGATGGAATATTAGTCTTTACTTCAAGAGGATTTGAGCATAAAAATCTTGAAGTCTTCCTACAATTGTACTGGAGCTTTGCTCTTCTACACCAGGAATAATCTGCGCAGTTTGCGTCTTCTTACATCAGAAAAGACATTATTGCTAAAGAAGGAGTGCTACCAAAGTTCAACATAAAGAAAAATAGACATTGTTTGAAAAACCCAGCAGGTCTGGCAGCATCTGTGGAGAGAAATCAGAGTTTTCATTTCAGGTCCAGTGACCCTTCTTCAGAACGGTTCATTAGCTTTGTTCCCAGGATAGCAGGACAGTCCTGTGAAGAGAGATTGGGCATACTAGGTCTGTATTTTTTTTTTAGAGTTTTGAAGAACGAGAGGTGATCTCATTGAAACTTACAAAATACTTATAAGAACAGACACGGAAGGAGCAGGTAAAACTTTCCCCGGTTGTGAAGTCTACATCCAGGGACAAAATTGAAAATTATTAAAGGGAATGCCATTTAGGATCAAGATAAGGAGTTCTTTTACTCAGAGGATTCTTAATCTTTGGAATTCTCTCTCCTGGAGAGCTGTGGAAGCTGAGCCTTTGACTATGCTTAAAAAGGCATTGAAGTGCTCGATCAGTCACTATCATATTAAATGGTAGAGCAGACTCAATGAGCTAAATAGCTTCCTCCTGCTCCTACGTTGCAAACAAAAACAATATTTTTTTTTTTTTAACAGTTACAACCAGACCTACAAAGATCTTGTCAATAAGCCCTCACACCCACCAAATGAAAAAAAAATGCTAGGACTTAAAGGAACTTCACATCTGTTACAATTTAAACTAAGCTCCATGGCAGCAATTGCTGCCTCACAGCTCACAACCCAAAAACCTTGAACTGTGGCAGAATGAATGTTGCCAATGTAAAATATGCCCTCTATAGTTGGATGAATGGAAATGCAAAGAAATTACTGCTGTTCTTGCCATTATGATAAATCTCTTATTTTTAACTTATGCTGCCATTCTGCTAGAGGCCCCCTTACGTCTGGTCTCAGCTGTTCAATTGATTTAAGTATTGGGTACAAATGTATGAAACCCAGTGCAATAGCATAGATCAGCATTCTTTCTAATTCTAGATAACAATCCTGAGGTCATTCGTAATGTAAAACTTCCATAATAACAAGATACTATTGTCAATTTAATTTAGTAAATTGTGTTTCTTACCACATTACACATTTGACATATCTGTATTCCCTCACATGACAAAGATTCTAAGTTCAGCTGCAACGCTGTTGAGACACAGACAGCTGGCAGAATATTTGTTAGCAAAATGGAACACATGCCATCTATACACTGCGAACAGCTGGGATTAGCAGAAATCAGAAACTATAAGCCAATTGCAGCATAGTTCTGAAACAAATGCGTTATACAGAAAGATAGAAAATTGATGTTGGATATAATTGGAAAAAAATATTATTCAAATGTGGTAAAGTTAAAGGATTTGTAAAATAAGTGCATACCGTTTACTGCATCCTCTTCTACGTTGCTGTAATATTTAATAAATTCATCCACTTCATCCCCTGAGAACACCTTTGGTTCCACAAAGCTTAGCAGCGAATAGAGCTCATGAAGGTTGTTCTGTGCTGGTGTTCCAGTTAGCAGCAGTGTGAATCGTACTGAAAACTATCAGTAAACAATCAGCATTCATTGGCAGGTGCATGCCTACAAAACTGTTTTCATTCTTCAGGGAAATTCGAAAATTACAAAAACATCTCACAAAAAAAAGAATGTCATGTGTTAAGAATGTCCTACCGATTTCAGAGTCTTATGCAGTAAAGAGTTCTGGTTCTTCAACCTGTGGGCCTCATCCACAATCAGTACACTCCAATTCGATCTGGAACACAATACATATATGTTATTGTAGAGTTTCGCAGAGTCGAAGATTGAAAGAAAAGTAAGTGTAATTAAACCAATTTGTTCCTCATGTATCCAGCTAACTTTGGCAAATTGCGTTTCTACCTGGACGGTTAATGCTATATATTGCCCAATCTCTAGCTGACAACTAATTTTTATTTTTGACAACCTTTTCAAAAATGTCTACCTGTACTTATTCATCTTCAATTTATTTGAGTAAAGTCACTGTTCCCTGAAGCATTTTTAAAATATTCATTTATTCACAGGATAGGTGTTGCTGGTGAGACCAGCATTTATTACCCCATCCCTAATTGATAACTTTGACTTATTTATGGAGACATATTAACATAATTCCAGGTTAGCATGATGAATGATTTAATGGGGAGTTTACAAATGATGGTGTTCTCATCGACCAATTACTTAATGAGATACAAGTTGTCAATTTGGATTCAACTATTGCAGATAGAACTGATGAAGACTGCATTATAATCGACACAGCACAGCGATTAGTGAATCACTCTTGATATTTTGTCGATCAATTACATATACACTACCCTCACTCAGCAAATACCAATTTGCATTGGAAATGCTAAGTGCATAAATATAATGTTCAGTATAACACCAGAACATTGTTTCACTTTGATATTATTTCACTTTATTTTATAATTTTCTTAGAACTAATTATAACAGGTGACGTAGATGTTGATAAAAGAGCTTTAATAAAAGCAATTACCTTTGTTATTTGCTTCCAATAGCAAAAACTAAGTTGTACAGTAACTCACCTACTCAGGAAAGAAGCATCTTTCAAGCAAATCTAAATGAAATAAATAAAAACATTAATTATTTTGTGTGAAATTGTTTGCAACAAATCAATACAGCAACAATTATGCATCCTGGCCATGGACAACAATGCACTGCATCAACTAATACCGACATCGTTATGGCTTAACAGACTGATAGTCATATGTTGAAGTAGGCAGTAAAAGATTCAAAGATTTTTTAAGGATTTAATTGCAAATCTATAGTTTAACACAAACAGCAATTTTCAACTTTGCACTCCCCACTCTGGGGGAACCCAACTCTTAAATGCAAAGTCCAGATCTGAAGCTGTCCTGTGTGATCCTTAAAGGGATTTGCATTTCTAACATGGACAGTTACCTTCAGACATTAAATTTTTGAAGTCATCAGTTGAGCACGTATAAGTTTAAGTCTGTTTTTCCCCAACTGCAACAATATTTCAAGCAGATCCAAAATGATACAGTTTAACTAATTTATTTAGCAACTACATCTAACATTAAAAATACCCATACACTATGAACAAAATTCTATGCAAATAGAAACTCCTATTTTATGATTTACATCTAAAATGTTAATTAAACAAGACAACAAAATTGGCATTCGGCTCACATGCATCCACCGATGACAGATAGAACAACTGGTTAAGCTTGATGTGTACTTATGCCTTATAAAAAGATGTTACGATAATGGATTAGCAATTGTATACACTTTATAAGTTGACATTGGTTATCATTATTACCTCATAAGTGGTGAGAAGTACATGGAAATTGCAATTTTTCAAGTCTTGTTGCAAAGCTTGTCTTGTATCCCTATCTCCTGTGTAAACAACCACTGAAAGTCGTGGAGCAAACCTGCATAAATGAAAAACTATATATCTATATTCATTCAAATAAAAGCGTTATAGTACTACAGCACATTGAACCTCCAACATGAACATTCAGTAAAATGCAGGTTTGTTTCTGTGGCACAAGGTATGACTGGTTATTCATTTAAATCACATCAATGAGAGAAAAAACATGCATGTAGCACTGATCACTATCTCCAAAAATGCTTTCTAAGTATTTTTGAAGCATATTCACTGTTATTCTGTGGGAAACAAAGCTAGTCATACAAGTACTGTGGCAACAGTAGGTAAGAGGCTACAAATCTCGCAAATAACTCACCTCCTGACTCCCCAAAGCCTGACCACAATTTTGGGTGGTAGTGATTCAAATGCAAACTAAATACCTCAAGTTTAATTTTTAACTGAGGTGTACAAAATGAAAATTGGGAGAAATGTATAAGATGCATTCCATATTGTGTTTGTTACCCAAAATCAGAATGATCTCTACAGTGTTCTTAACGTGGAATACTTAGGCAAGCTAATTTTCATCTATTCAAAGCACCTGTTTTTACTTCACTGTTCTCTCAAATAATGATAAGTTAAGAGGAACTAAACATCAAAGCAATCCAGAAAACTGTTTAATTATATTTTAAATGTTTACCCTGCCAGTTCTTCTGTCCAGTTCTTCAGTACTGACAGTGGGCACAGGATCAAAAAAGGACCTTTCTCCTTTTGTCTTCCGGTTAGGCAGAGAAGAAAGCATATTGACTGAAAAAATGAAAGCAGAAATGTCACAACATTTGCAATATGTGCAAGTCTGCATCAAATCTCAAATGGCCACATTTCCAGTCCTTGCTGACCAACACAAATATACCAAATTTCTATAAGATTATTAGGAAACTTGCATTTTATGATTGACTTAATTTAGTTATGATCACACAATTAAAAATACTCAATGATTAATCTAATATTGTAGATATTTGATCAGACAGACTATGACAGAGCAGGTGAGACTTTTACCAGGGCCTCCCGGAGGTAAGGGGGTATTTTTAATGAACCTGTTCAGAGATGTTATGAAACACCTCTGGAGCAGGTGCGACTTAAACCGAGACCTCCCAGTCCAGTGATAGAGACATTACCATTGCACCACAAGAGCCCTCTAATCCAGTGTTATATAGTCTGCTTAATCATATCAATGTAGATCATGGTACTTGAATAGCAAGTTTAGCCTCACTTAAAGAAGTGCATCATGGGATTGTGAACAGAGTGAAGACAACACATTTAATGTTTTAGGAGTATAACTGCAAGGTTGAAGCAGGCCTCTTTTTTTAACTGACTCCAATTTCATAATTGAGAGAACATGCCTTCTTCAGGCCAAAGAAGGCAGAGTTGATACATTCCGATATTGTTAGCCTTTATCAAGAGATCATAAGTCATAGCTATGCTTCTATATTGTTGTTATTTTAATTTACTTTAGAAGTGAGACAATTCAAGATGATTAAATGTAATCTTTTTATCAGAATTAACTGTGTAACGTTTGTAATTCTGTGATCCTTTAAAATTTCATTAGCTCAGGCTGTATATCAAATAATATTTCACTACTTCACTCTTTTACATAACTGCATAATACTTTATTTAGATTAGCACTTTGTATTCTTCTGTATTAGTTTTTATATAGTTGCGAAGTTATAAGCAACTTTTTATACATGATCTGTTGCCTTTAAAAAAGTCAACGTAAACATTTTCCCAAGCATTCAAACACAGCAGGAATGAAAACAAACATCAGCTAACTGATGGCTCTAAACAAAACTCGAATAGGTAGTCATAAGTGCCTGATTTAGTGGGTATTTTCTCAGTCAAGTGAGTTCCGAAGAGTCACTGGACCTGAAACGTTAACACTGTTTTCAGAGATGCTGCCAGATCTGCTGAGTTTCTCCAGCAATTTCTGTTTTGGTAGCAACAAGCCTAGTCTAAGCTGGGTGAATCACAATGTAATGATGTAACTGATCATGTTGTGGGTTATGGCTTGGGAAGGAGTATAAGCAACATCTTTCAGTAATATAAGGCTACAAAGTTTGAAAGTGAAACTATCCTGCCAATCGATTGAAAGGACAAAGCCCTCTCGGTGTTGGCCAGAGATCAAGTGTTGACCTGCACCCTGAACTGTACAGGAAAGCTGTAATGCACCCACTAAATTGGTGCCCTGCTTTGATAGGTATCATTTATAACCTAAGTAAGTCTTCCAAAATTACTACACCAGACTATTTCCTGTTGGTTAAAGTTTCAAATTAAGAAATTAATGTTGGTATTTGAGATTACATTGTAATCAATAGATCTTGCACTCCCTCCAACCCTTCATTTCCAAATACTTCCCTTTCACCATGTGCTCCTTCAGCCCTACAACTATTCTGACAAATTACTTGCTTCTCTGAGACTAATCTTTGGTGTATTCCTTCTCCCTGTCACTGGAGGAACTGCCTTCTTGGCCCCAAAATTGAGAGTTCACTAAATGATCCCTACAATTCACTTTGTTCACTTAAAAGTCACCTCTTTGACAAAGCTCTTGGACTTCTGCTTGATTACTTCTTATTTCAGCTCAGCATTTAATTTTTCAAATACATCCACGTGAATTGCTTTAGAAATGATAAATCAGTAATTAGTTGTTGACCACCAACTGTGTCACAATTATAATTGCCAATGGGATTTGGGAAAAAGTGACATTAGTAATCTATTACTATTTGCAATACACTGTCTCAATGGCAATATCAACCAATCAGCATTTTTTTTTCAAAAGACCAGTACACAAAAAACTGCCATTGTTGAAGCTAGCCTACCTGACATGTTTTACCAAGACCCATTTCATCTGCAAGGATGCTGCCATGTTGAATACTGTGGCATCTAATCAGCCAATTTAAACCAATAAGTTGGTATGGACGAAGACGTATACCTGAAAAGAAAATATGACTGGTAACAGAGCCCACTATTTGATATCGTCCAAAATGGGAGAGCTTTGGTAAAAACAAAATAAAATAAAATAAATGAAATAAAAGGATATAGCTCATGAGAAAGTTGGAAAGCAGAAGGAAAAGGTAAGCATAAAAGAAAGAATTCCAGACAGGTAATTTATGAGTGTTGCTCAGTGTTGGGACTCCTCATATTTACAACATGATCTGGATTTAAGAGTCTAAAGAACAATGTCATTTCTTTGCTCATGCTAGACTAGAGATATAAAGAATTGCGATGAGGGTTTTAAATGGGAGGAGAACATAGCTAAGGCTAGCAAGATAGACATATATGTTTTAATTTAGAAAATATCAAATAATAAATTTTAGAAGCATTCGGAAACTAAACATATCCTGAATGAGATAGAGCCAATGTAGGTAAGCACACAAAGGAACTCGTCACTGCTTTGAATGACGTAACCATTTCCATTTCCCCTGCCTTTCATTTTTATCCTTCGTTTCAAATTTTTGCCTGTTTCATTTGAAAGACTCCAATTTTATTTTTTCCCTGAAAGCTCATTGCACCTTCTAACAACACCTTCTTTGTAAAAACAAAACTTTTCCTTCATGTGTATAGTCATGTTAATACATTTGGAATGGCATAAAAAGAGAGATAGGTCATGTGGATTGGAAAATTCTGTTAAGGGATAGACCAATAGACAGAGCAGTTATATATCAATGCAAGAAAATTCTAAAGACCTAGAACCAATGGTTAACTAAAAACATTAACGTTGAACAACCAACAACAATGATAAGCACAAAAATGAGTGGTAGGTCAGACAACTGTACAGACTATGAAAAACTTCAAAAAATGATTAAGGGGGAAAATATGTAAAAGAAAAGTCTCGCTGAAATGTAAAAACAGATAACAGTTCTCATATTTTTAAAAAGTTAACAGAGTGAGCTTTGGTCCCTTACAAAGTAAACTTGGGTTATTAATAAGGGAAAATAAGAAATTGAGGATTTACTGAACAGGTATTTTGTATTGATCTTCATTATGGAGATAGAAGTTACATTCCAGATATTGTTGTAAATCGGGAAGTGGAAGAAAGGGAAGAATCCAAATATTACAATCACCAGGGAAGCAGCATTGTACAAACTGTTGCAAATGGGCTGACAAGTCCTTAGCTCTTGATGGACTTATCCTGGAATCTGAAATGTAGCAGCTTGTGAGATGATTAATTTATTGGTTTTAATTTTCCAACATTCCTTAGTTTCAGAGAATGTTCCTTTAGATTAGGGAATAGCAAATTTAACTCCTTTATTCAAAAAGGAATACAAAGTGGGAATTGAAGGCTTCTTAGAGGACAATAAAGAATTAACCACATTGCTGAAGGGGTAGAGTCACGCATAAGCCAGACGAGGTAAGAATGGAAAATTTCCTTCTGCAAAGGACATTAGAGAACCAGATGGGTTTTAAAACAACTGATAATGACTGCATAGTCATCACTACAGGACTGGAACTCATGCCCTCAGAGTATTAGCTTGGCTGACTGGATTATCCTCATTTCCCCTCTCCACAACCTTATCCCAGTTCCAACCTTCCAAATCAGCACCTCCCTCATGACCTGTCCTACATAACCATCTTCCTTCCCAACTATCTTCTCCATCCTTCTCTCCGACTTATTACCATTACCCCTGCCTCCATCTAGCTATCAAACTCTCAGCTGTCTTCCCCTCACACTCACCCCCCTCAGCTCACAAGTCTCATTCCTGAAGGGCTCTTGCCTGAAACGTTGATTCTCCTGCTCCTCGGATGTTGCCTTACATGTTGTGCTTTTCCAGCACTACACTCTCAACTGGATTATCAATCTAGTGACAGTACCAGTATGTCATCTACCCTGTTGTGTCACAGGAATAGATGCTGGGGCTCAACTTTACAATTTACATAAATGACTTGGATGAAGGGAGCAAAGGTATGGTTGCTAAATTTGCTGATCACAAAGGAAAGGTAGAAAAATTAAGTTGTGAAGAGAATGCTAGTAGGCTACAAAGAGGTAAAGGTAGATGCGTGGGCAAAGACATAACAAATGCAGTATAATGTGGGAAATTGAGCACTTTAGCAGGAAAATTAAAAAGGCAATATTGAATGAGCAGACAGAGGAAGTGGTGGAGGCTGGTACAATTGCAACATTTAAAAGGCATTTGGATGGGTATATAAATAGGAAGGGTTTGGAGGGATACGGGCCAGGTGCTGGCAGGGGGACTAGATTGGGTTGGGATATCTGGTCGGCATGGATGGGTTGGACCAAAAGGTATGTTTCCATGCTGTACATCTCTATGACTCTATAAATGACAAGGGTTGCAGAACTCTGACCTATGGAGGGACCTAGGTGCTCTCATGCAGAAACTGCAAACAAGTACAGCAAGCAAATAGGAAAGTTCAATGGAATGTTATAGTTTTGTGCAAGAAGAATTAAGTTATGCAGATAAGATCACATCTGGCATTCTGTGGACACCATGGTGCTCCTTATTTAAGGAAGCACAAATATATTAGCAACAATATTAAGCAATTTTAGAAGATTTACTAGGCTTGAAATAGGTAAGTTGATTGATGAGTTTTCAGAAGATTTGTAGCTCAGGTTGAGGTTTCATCACCCTACTAGGTAACATTTTCAGTGGGTCTCCAGGCGAAGCACTATGTGATTCCTGCTTTCTATTTATATGTTTGGGTTCCTTTGGGTTGATGTCATTTCCTATTCTCTTTCTCAGGGGGTGGGAGATAGGGTCTAACTTGATGTGTTGATAGAAGCATGGCATTCCAACCAGAATTCTATCAACAAACACATCACGTTAGACCCCATCTACCACCCCCTGAGCAAAAGAACTGGAAATGACATCATCAACCCAAAGAAACCCAAACATATAACAGTAAGCAGGAATCACATACAGTGCTTCACCTGGAGGCCCACTGAAGATGTTACCTAGTAGGGTGACAAAACATTAGGAAATGAACATTCCAGCTCAGTGAGCAAACCTACATCCAGATTGATTGATGTGTAGTGTTGGAAACAGTCAGGTCTGGCAGCATCCTCAGCCTTCACTTTCTCTGAGTTGACTGATGTGAAAAGGTTGGATGGGTTAGGCTTATATCTGCTGGAATTTAGTAAAAGGCAATTTGAGTGAAACATACAAGATCCTTAGAGTTTTGAAAGATAAATATGATAAGGATATTTCCTGTCGAGGGATAACTGAACTAGGGGTCACTGTTTATAATTAAGGGACTGTTCATTTAAGACAGAATTATTTTTCTCAGTAGGTCAAGTGCCTATGGATCTCTTCAAATGGTGATAGTGGTAGAGGTTTAACTGAACATTTTTAAGTCAGTAGGAGAAGGATTGCTGATTAGCAAGTGCAAGGTTATCAGGTTGTCAAATAATCAGATCAACCACAATCTTACTGAATAGCAAATTTGGAGTGAAGAGCTGAATGGCTTACTCCTGCTCATGTTAATTTATTCTTGCAATTTTCTGATTAGTAATAAATTTTCTTGATGTACCTTAGAACTTTTCAGAAGAGGAGTCACTTGACCTGAAACTTCAACTCTGATTTCTCTCCACAGATGCTACCAGACCTGCTGAGCTTTTCCAGCAACTTCTGGTTTTGTTTCTGATTTACAGCATCTGCAGTTCTTATGATTTTTAAAACACAGAACAGGGTTAAGTCTCAATTATTTCAGATAAACAAGATAGGAAAATGCATTTGTTATTTCAGTTCATTTCTCATCAATAAGCCTATTGAGTCAAATAGTGCTGATAAGATTAATATTGTTAATGCTGTACAAATGCATTTGTGTTCTATATACTTAATTCGTCCACTCAAACTGCTCCTCTAACCACCACCAGTAGAATATTTGTGAAACAAACACAACCAAGACCATGTCTTAGTTATGCTTAGCAAGTCAAGATGCTTATTGCAATTATTTATTTTTTAAAAAGCAACATTCAGATTGCTCCAGCAGCTGATTGGTAGTTTAGAATCTGATTGGACACTTTGAGAACTTTGCACTAAACTGTTTACAGCTGTATCACTCCTCCGCGAGTGAAGAGAATCGGTTCAGTGCAGTTATTGCAAAGTAGTTATTTTTGAAAAACACACCGACAGGTCACCATCACTGCCTAATTATCAGAAAGTGAGAATTATTTAAAAAGTGACCAAGAAGTAGATTATATTGGGGGCAGTAACTGTTGAGTGCGCCTTACGACTTAAAGGAGAGGCCTGCGAGAAATTGTTTGAGGTGTCAGATGGAGTCGAAGGTTTACCAAGTGAGGCCTGTGACCTGTCAGGTGTCCTCAGCCCTATCCAGGAGTCAGCTACAATCCGTTTAAACAGCACTGACCTGTCAACCCCCACCTCCTAACATCCTCCTCCTCAACTTGTTCAAACTCTTCCGGCTGGTTACTGAGTAAGTTGCGAAGATTTTGTACAAAGTGAGCCATGTCTGACTTTTTCTGTGCAGCCGGAATTTTTTTCAGAACACCAGAGACCAACTGATTGCCGCCGGAAGACCTCCAACACTAAAGAACGTGCCGCACCCAGACAAGAGTGACCTCCTCCCGGTGAGGGGGGGAAACGGCATAAATGGGCGGGATCATCCCGTGACAAAACTGGGGGCGGAGTCTCCGTGACGAATGAAATGAAATAGGTGGAGTCGGTGATGACGTAAATGAGATGGGCGTAGTCTCCCGTGAGGAAATAAGTGTGTGGGCGGAGTCCTCTGTGATGAACCCGGGGGAACGGGCGGAGTCTACTATGATGAATAGAATTAGCGGAATGTCCCGTGACGAAATAAAGGGAATGGGCGTAGTCTCCCGTGATGAAATAAAGGGTGGGCAAAGTCTTCTGCCACGCGCAAGATGTGGGTGGACTTTCTGATGATGAAACAAATGGGAAGTGGGTGGACTGTTTCCAGTAAAGGCAGCAGAGTGTGCAGCTGACAGCAAGGTGCTATATTTTATAAGAGTTTTCAATCAGAGATGGAGAATCCAAGAGAGACAAGGATATAAAAGGACTTTCAATAATATTAAGTTAAAATGAATGTTGCAAACACGTTGATACAGTAACAGAACTCGTGTAAAATTATAAATAACTTCTGGTGTCAGAATGTGTGTTGTTAGACGTCAAGAAGTTAAGTAGAGGGTACATAGTCTATTCCTGCACAGGGCATATGCATTTGGCGTTTTCACGGTTATAACCAGCACAGATATGTGATCATTGCTTTTTTTTATATCACTCCTAATTAACCTTGAAATTGATGGTGAACCACTGCAATTCATGTAGTGCAGGGATAGACAGAGTGTGCTTAGGAATTAGTTCGAGTACTGACCCAACCATTGAAGCAATGGTGATACATTTGTTGTTCTAGGTGGTTGAGATTGCAGGTTTGGAAGATGTTGCAGCTGTGAACAATGCATTATCATTTTTTTTAAATGTTAAGTTAATTAGTAATCTAGTAAAAGATTGCCTAGAGATTAGAGCTCAGAGTGCAATTGTGCTTTATGTTAAATTTGAAAGGTGTAAGTCATCTTGTCTGTTCCACCACTCTGAGATCATGGCTGATCTGTGACCTAACTCCATACACCAGCCTTTGGCTCATATCCCTTAAAACCTTTGCTGAACAACAGGAATCTATCTCAAATTTAAATCAACTTAACAATTGCCTTTAGTAGAAAAGAATTCCAAACCTCTACTATTGTTTGGGTATGGAGGTGCTTCCTAAGACTCTTCTGAGTGGTCTGGCCCTCTTTCTTAGAGGAGAAAGTGAGGTCTGCAGATGCTGGAGATCAAAGTTGAAACTTTATTGCTGGAACAGCACAGCAGGTCAGGCAGCATCCAGGGAACAGGAGATTCGACGATTCGGGCACAGGCCCTTCTTCAGGAATGAGGCCAGTTCTAATAACTCCAACCAGTAGCAATGGTTTACCTTTATCTACATTGTCTTGCATTGTTATTGATCAGCTTTCATCCCTTAAACTTCTAAATTTGAGGGGAAACAGGCCTTATTTGTATAATCTCTCCTCATAATTTAACCCAAGTCTAGGTATTATTCTGATAAATCTCCAAGGCCAACATATCCTTCCTAAGATGTGGTGCCCAGATCTGCTTATGGTACTCCAGATGATGCCGAACCAGGGTTTTGTATAGGTGCAACATAGCTTCTGTATCCTTATACTCCAGCTCACTAGATTAGATTAGATTCCCTACATTATGGAAGCAGCCCCTTCGGCCCAACAAGTCCACACTGACCCTCCAAAGAGTAACCCATCCTGACCTGTTCTCCTACCCTATATTTACCCCTGATTAATGCATCTACCACTATGGGCAATTGAACATAGCCAATTCACCTGACCTGCACAGCTTTAGATATAAAGTTAATTACATTGATTATTTTCTGCATCTGTTTAGCATTTTAAAGATCTATGCTCCTGTACACCCAAAGCCTCTTTGGAATTTGACTATTTTTTATATCATCTACAAAGTAACCTGATCTATACTCTTTTTGATTGAAAATTAATAACCACACACCTGCTTATATTGAAATCCATCTGACAGTTTTGCCCATGCACTTAGTCTGTCAATATCCCTTTATAATGTTGTGCTATTATTGACAATGCCACCTCAGTTTATGTCATCAACAAATTTGGATATATGACTTTCTATGCTATTATCCAAATCATTAATAAATTTATGTAACTAACCCTAATATAGATCCTCATGGGATACTACTAATCATATTTTGCCAATTTCAATATGAACCAATTATCTATTTCTGTTGCCTGCTGATAATGCATTTTTGCAACTATGTCAGAAATTTGCCTTCAATTCAGTGGGCTTCTACCTCAGTTACAGCCTTTTATGTGGGACTTTTATCAAGTGCCTTCTTGAAGTCCATATAAATAACATGAATAAATATTCCCCTGTCCATCCCTCCAATCCATAAAAACAATTCGAGTCTATAGATTAGATTCTCCACAGTATGGAAACAGGTGCTTCAGCCCAACAAGTCTACACCAACCCTCTGAAGAGTAACCCATCCCCCTACCCAATATTTACCCAATTTTTAGCATAGCAAATTCACCTGACATGCGCATCGTTTTTGGATTGTGGGGCAGTGGGGTTGGTTGGTGTGGGTGTCCCGGAAATGTTCTCTAAATTGCTCTGTGAATAGGCATCCTATCTCCCCAATGTAGAGGAGACCGCATCAGGAGCAACGGATGCAGTAAATGACGTGTGAAAGTGCAGGTGAAACTTTGATGGACGTGGAAGGCTCCTTTGAGGCCTTGGACGGAGGTGAGGGGGGAGGTGTGGGCGCAGGTTGTGCAATTCTTACGGTGGCAGAGGAAGGTGCCGGGAAGGGAGGGTGTGTTGTTGGGGGGCGTGAACCTGACGAGGTAGTTGCAGAGGGAACAGTCTTTACGGAAAGCGGATGGAGCTGGGGAGCGAAGTATATCTCTGGTTGGGTCCGTTTGTAGGTTGTGGTGGAAATGGTGGAGGATGATGTGATGTATACGTTGGTTGGTGGGGTGGAAGGTTAAGGCCAAGGGGGATTTGTCCTTATTGCAGCTGGAGGGGTGGGGTTCAAGGGCGGTGGTGCACGAAGTGGATGAGATGTGCTGGAGGGCATCATCGACCATGTGGGTGGGGAAATTGTGATCGTTAAAGAAGGGGGCCATCTCGTATGTTCTGTTGTGGAACTGGTCCTCTTGGGAGCAGATGCAGCAGAAGTGGATGAATCGGGAATAAGGGATATCCTTTTTGCAGGAGATGGAGTGAGAGGAGGCGTAATCCAGGTAGCTATGGGAGTAGGTGGATTTGTAGAAAATGTAACTGTAGATGGAGAGGTCCAGGAAGGAGAGAGAGAGAGGTGTCAGAGATGGTCCAGGTGAATTTAAGGTCGGGGTGGAATGTGTTGGTTGATGAACTGTTCAACCTCCTCGTGGGAGCATGAGGTGGCACTGATGCAGTCATCAATGTAGCAGAGGAAAAGGTGGGGAAGTGGTGCTGGTATAACTGCAGAAGATAGATTGTTCCACATAGGCCCCAACTACGCCTATCTCTTTGTTGGCTATGCGGGTGTTTCGAATCCTCCCACTTCCTCCAGACGAAAGTGGAAACCCAAGAAAGAGTAATATTATTAGTATGGGTTGAAATAAATGTGATAGCAAGAACTGGTTTTGAATTGGAAGATGTTGAATCCATTTGAGTGCAGTTGAGAAATAGAAAGGAAAGAAAGATAAAGATAGGCGTAGTCTATAGGCTCCCTAACAGTAGCTTTACGGTGGGATTGAGAATAAATCAGGAGATAATGAGGGTGTTTGTCTAAAGCAATAGTTAATCATGGAAGACTTTAATCTGTACGTAGATTGATGTGGAGGTGCTGGTGTTGGACTGGGATGGACAAAGTTAAAAATCACACAACACCAGGTTATGGTCCAACTGGTTTATTAGGAAGCACTAGCTTTTGGAGCGCTGCTCCTTCAGGTAGCTTCCAAATACACCTGTTGGATTACAACCTGGTTTATGTGACTTTCAACTTTATACATATAGATTGAGGTAGCCAGATTGGCAGAAGAAGTGATGAGGGAAAATTCAGTGTGTATTTGGGATAGTTTTCGAGAACAATATCTGGTGGCTCCAACCAGGGATCAGTTTGTTTTTGATCTGATGATTTGTAATGAGATGTAATTGAAAGAATGATCTCAGGGTAAAAGCATTTCCTCAAACAGTGATTATAACATGATAGAGTTTAGCATTCAGTTTGAGAGAGAGGAATTGGGATGAAAAAAACTGTGCTAAGCTTGGAAAAGGATAATTACAAAGGAAAGAGGGCAGAGCTGGCTGGAGTGGACTGGTTAGCAGCAAAGACAGTTGAAGAACAGTGGCTGATGTGTAAGAAAATAGTTCATGGTTCAGAGCAAAGGCATATTCCAGTGAGAAAGAGGGGTTCTAGGAAGGGAGTAAGCTAACCATGGGTTAATCAGGGAAGTTAATGGTCGCGTCAAATCGAAAGGAAAACAGACAATGTAGCAAAGATTAGTAGTTTACCAGAGGATTGGACAAGTTTTAAAAACTAACAAAAGAAGACCAAAAAAAGAGGACTGAGAAAATAAGCCTTAAGAGTAAGCTTGCAAGTAATATCAAGATGGATAGAAAGATCTTCTTTCAATTTATAAGAAGGAAGAGAGAAGCCAAGAAGGATTATCGGCCCCCTAGAGAATGAGGCTGAGGAAATAGTAATGGGGAACCAGGAAATGGCAGAAGAGTTAAATAAATACTTTCTATCGGTCTTGACAGTATAAAACACAAATAGCATTGCAAAATTATTGAATATTTCAGGGTCAAAATAAGAAGAAATAAATAAGCATCAGTAGAGAAAGAAATAGAAGGGGAACTAATGGGACTAAAGATCATTAGCCTTGGAAATGATGGGATGCATCTTAGGATCTTAAAGGAAGTAGTTACAAAGATAATAAATGTGTGGGTATTAATCTTTCAGGAATCCCTAGATTCTAGAAAAGTCCCAGAGGATTGGATAACTGCCGATTTAATACCTTTATTTGAAAAGGGAAAGAGACAAAAACAGGTAATTTTCAAGCAGTTCACTTAATGTCTGTCATTGGGAATATGTTAGAATGTTAGAGTCGCAGAGGTCTACGGCACAGAAACAGACCCTTCAGTCCAACTCGTCCATTTAGATGTATCAAATAAATCTGGTCCCATTTACCAGCATTTGGCCCATATCCTTCTAAACTCTTCCTATGCAGATACTCATTTAAATGCCTTTTAAATGTTGTAATTGTACCAGCCTCCACCACTTCCTCTGGCAGCTCATTCCATACACACCACCAGCTTTATGAAAATGTTGCCCCTTTGGTCCCTTTTAAATCTTTCCACTCTCACCTTAAATGTACACCTTCTAGTTCTGGACTCCCCCACTCCAGGGCAAAGAACTTGCCTGTTATCCTATACATGGCCCTCATGATTTTATGAACCTTCATAAAGTCACCCCTCAGCCTCCAACACTCCAGGGAAAACAACCCAAGTCTATTCAGCCTCTTCCTATAGCTCAAGCCTATATCTCAAAAGGGTTCAGAAAAGATTTACAAAGATGTTATCAGGATTGGAGGGTTTGTGCTATAGGGAGAGGCTGAATAGGGTGAGAGGCTGGAGAGCATCAAGTTCATGGGAGTGATGATAACCGACAGTCTGCCCTGAACTTCCTAACAAAGCCTCTTCTTCCTCAGGCGGCTCAGAAAATTTGGCATATCCATAAGAACCCTCACCAACTGTTATAGATGCACCATTGAAAACATACTGTTCAGGTGCGTAGTGGTTTGATACGGCAACTGCTCTGCCCAGGATTGTGAGAAAGTAAAGAAGGTTGTCTGCACAGCCCAGACCATCACAAAAACCAAGCTTTCATCCATGGATTCTATTTACACATGTTGTTGCTGCAGAAAGGCTGCCAACATCATGAAAAACCCATCACACCCTGGTAATAATCTCCTAAAATCTCTTCCATCAAGCAGGAGATACAGAAGCTTGAACACAAACACAGACACACACACACAGACACACACACACAGAGACACACACGCAGACACACACAGACACACACACACACAGACACAGACAGTCACACACACACACACAGACAGACACACACACACAGACACAGACAGACACACACACACAGACACACCAACAGATTCAGGAACCGCTTCTTCCTGGCTGTTATTAGTCTGATGAATGGACTCTAACTTCAAATAATCTCGCTTTTGCTAATGTTGATCATGCCTAGTGCATGCTCAGTATACCTCTTTTTTTTTCACCCTATGGTCTATACATCCTTGCTTACTATGATTTGCCTGTTCTGCTTGTAAACAAAGCTTTTCACTCTACTTAGGCACATGTGACAAATAATTCAAATCCAGTAAGCAATGTAATAGCAGAGCATTTAGAAATACACAATATGATCAAGCAGAGTCACCATGGCTTCATAATGGGGAAATGATTGCTGACAAATTTATTGGAATTCTTTGAGGAATTAACAAACAGTATAGATAAAGAGGAAGCAATGGATGAATTTTCAGAAAATATTTGATAAGTTTTAATATATTAGGCTACTTAATAAGATAAAAGACCTGAATGTTGGATGTGATATTTTAACATGGATAGAGGTCTGGCTAAGTAATAGAAGACAAAGAATTGGGGTAAGGGGGCAATTTCAGGATAGCAATCTGTAGCTATTGAGCATCACAGGGATCAGTGCTGGCATCAAAATTACTCATAATATATATTAATGACCTGTATGAGGAAAGTGGATACACTCTAGCCAAGTTTGCGGATGACTCAAAAATAAGTGGGAGAGCAAGTGGTGAGGATGACACAGATACAGAGGGGTGTAGACAGGTTAATCATGTGGGCAAAAGCTTGGTAAATGGAATATAATTTGGAAAAATGTGAGGTTATGCCCTTCGGCAGGAAGAACGGAGGAACTAAATATTACTAAACCAGAGCAAGACTGCAAAAACCTATGGAACAGAAAGATTTGGCATCTTCATCTACTAATTACAAAAGCCTAGCATCCAAGTTCAGTAGTTAAATGGAAGAAATGGTAAAATGGAAATTTGACCTTTATTTCAAAAGGAATGGAGCATAGAAGTAGAGGATTTGCTAAAACTATACAAGGCACTACTCCGATCTCAGGTGAAATTTGTAAACTGTTTTATGTACTTTACCTAAGGAAGTATATAGTGGCACTAGGGACAGTTCTGAGAAGGTGCACTAGGCTGATAGCAGGTGTGGAGGAACAGTCTTATGAGAAGAGGTTGAGTAGGCTGGGCCTGTCTCTTGTTAGAATATGGAAGAATGAGAGGAGACCTATTTGAACCATTCATAGGTCACTTGATAGGTAGATGCAGAAAGGTTGTTTTCCCTCATGGGAGCATCTACGACCAGGGGGCATAATAAAAAATTGCACTTGTAAGACAGGTGAGGACGAATTTCTTCTTTTATAGGAGAATTAATCTGGAGCAGTCTTTAATGCAGACAGCTGTGGAGGCGAGGACATTATGTATATTCAAAATGGACAGATACAGATTTCTTATCAGTAAGGGAATCTAGGGTAATAGTCCTCACTGCCCTCCGACTGGTACAGCTCAAAATCGAACTTCCTAAATGCTACATTAATCTTTTGGCATCGCAAGTAAGAGTACTAGCACTCTCTCTAATGGATGTAATAGTTTGGGGGGCATTCTTCTTTCTGGTACACTAGGTATCTACCCGGTTTATCACCATACTCAAATAACCTCTTTCGCAAAAGAAATTTCCCTCTTTGCTGTCTGGGTGAGTGCAGCATTCAAAGTAGCCCTGAGGGCTGTAATCCACTGCAATTTGGTTACAGACAGTCTGTCAAAGTGTGCTGTCTCAGCTAACTTCAGGCAAGCCTCAAGCAAACGCTGCTGCTCTCCCCTCTGCCGCTTCCGGGTCACCGTGTAAGAAATAATCAAACTCCGTGTGTAGGCCTTGATAGTCTCCCAGAGCACTGACAGATTACTGGCCATACCCAAATTAATTTCACAAAAGATTTTAAATAGCTGCACAAAATACTCAATAAACTTGCTATCCTTCAAGTGGAAAGGATACATGCGTCAGTGCCACGGCCTGTCCTGTTACAACCGACCTTGACCTCCATTTACACTGCCTCATAATCGGAAATGGCTATGTTCCCAATTCTGCAAGACAGCACTGAATTCAAAAAGGTCAATGGGGCAAAAAACATGTCAATCCTAGTATAGCACTTACCTTCAGGGTGAAGACATCTCTATGCATCCACCAACCCCAGCACCCTGTTCAGGTCCACCAGCTGCCTGGATTGCAGGGGCATACCTGTAAGACCCCTGGGCATCCTGTCCACTTCGGGGTCAATAAGACAATTAAAGTCACCCCCTATAATTGTACAATGCTCCCCAAGGACCATCAACCTGGAAAGCGCATTTGTTAAAAATTTGAGGAGATGTGCTGGGGGGCAATAAACATTCAAAATCCCATACTCCTCTCCATGCATTAAAGCTTTAAGAATCATAAACCACCCATATTCATCCTTAACTTGGTCTAAATGTTGAAATGGGAGATTCTTGTAGATGAGTATAGAAACTCCTCTACTTTTCGAATTAAAGGATGAGAAAAACACTCGTTCAAATTCTCCCTGCTGTAACTTCAAGTGCTCCTGATCAGTTGAATGTGTTTCTTGCAGCAAGGCTACAGCAACCCTATCTTTTCTAATGGCTTGAAAGTATCTTTTTTTCTCTTAATTGGTGAATGACTCCCCTCAACATTCCAGGTGCACCATTTAAATGAACGGTTAGCCATAGCCGTCCGAAACAGTCTGTGACCCCCTCAGTGGAAAGAACCCCACTCATAGTGCGCCGAGTGAAAACAGCAAACAGTTCGTATAAATTTAATAATACAACTACCAAATCAAAACTTCTAATAACTACTTTTACAACAGACCAATATATAACACAAATTAAAGGAGACTTTCCCCTTTGCCTACACGGGGGTTCATACTACCCACTCACCCCTCCATGGTTCCTTCTAGCTGAAGCCGTGCCCTAGTCCCAAGCAACACAAATTATTTTTAAGAAAAAGTTACACACATCTTATAACCCCTCCCATCCATACTTTAACCCTAGGCACTCCTGATGGAAAAGAAATATATAAACCCCTCGCCTCCCCCTATCCCATACCAAGGAAGGAAATTATCAGAAAAAGGAACAAAGGATAACGAGAGGGAAGGGAGAAGAGAAAGAAAAAGAAAAAAAATCAATTAGGACCCCCACATATATTTTAAAAAACCCGGCAAATACAGAGAAATTACAGAGAAAAACAAAGTAAACATTACTGTCCATATTATTCGAGCCAGCCAGTCTATTTTAAAGTATTCAGGCAGTCCTTTGCCTTTTCCAGTGAGTCAAAATTGAACACAGACCCTCCGTGCCTGAAACATAATATTGCCGGATATCTTATGGAATACTAGATATTCAAGTCCCTCAGTCATCTTTTTACCTCATCAAAAGCCTTCCTCTTATGAATCACAACTGCAGAAAAGTCTTGGAAAAGCATAATTTGTGATCCTTTGTATATCAGAGCCTGTGGATACTTCCCCAGTGCTCTAGAGGCTTCCAACACCATTTGCTTATTTCTGTAATGCTGGAATCGCACTAGGACTGGGCAGGTGTGCTGGTCCGATCGGGGCCTGTGCATGGCAACGTGGTGGGCCCGCTCAACCCGCACCCGGTCTGCCTTGACTTCCAGCTTCAAAACCTATGGGAGCCATTGCTCCAAGAAGCTGATGAGCTGGCCGCCTTCCTCCTGTTCCAGAAGCCCACCAGACAATGTTCTTCCGTCGGCCTCGATTTTTGAGGTCGTTGACCTGCTGTTCCAGGGCCTGGACCCAACCGACCGAGAATTCTGCCACAGTTTCAGAGGCCGCGGTCCATTGTTCCACCTCCATGAAGCGCTACTCGAGACGCTGGATCTCCTGGTCATGTTTCTGCAGCGTGACCGAGATTGCTTCCAACCCGGCCCAGGTCTCCTCCACTGCTGAATGAAAATTCCCTTGGAGTTCCACAAATTCCAAGACCAGACTCTGCTCCACAAGTGAGTCCTCTGGGGCATTCGCGGAGGCTGACGCTGCAGCCACAGGCGTGTCCATTGCTGCAGAGGAGTGCCCTGCTTGCTGTGATCCTCATGGTCTCTTCCCTTTAGTCATTTTTCTAACTATTTTAAACTAACACAGAACAATTCTGGGGGTCAAAAACTAACAATTTCTACCACAATGGGTAATAACGGAGGATAAGTGCACCACTTTGTCTGGGTTCTGGTGCAGAGCTCAACAGGGCAGACCTACTGAGTCACCACCATCTTGAATCCCCATAACGCTAGATCTTTAACAAAGACATTTTTCTAAATGAGTTATCTGTTTTGCTGAAGGCTTTTTAAAATTCATTTTGTTTGTGTTTACCTTAAATATTTAATTGTTTATTTAACAATAAAATAGAACAAATAGTCACAATAGCTGCATATTACAACAGATTGGACACACATTTAACCAAAGTACAACATAAATGAAGGAAAGTATTACATTTTACACTTTGGAAATGTTTCATTGTTACAACATTTATATAGTAGATTTTCTTTAATTGCATTTAATTTGAGCTGATACCAACCTTGCTATAATGGAATAAATTTATCATAATGGGTTATCCAGTAACAAATGGCCTACAAAATAAAGCCATAGAATGAGGCTACAATGTATTGAGACAAATAAGTAGTCAGAAGTCACACAATACCAGGTTATGGTCCAACAGGTTCATTTGAAACCACAAGCTTTCAGAACGCTGCTCCTGCAACAGGACCTGATGAAGGAACAGCGCTCTGAAAGCTTGTGATTTCAAATAAACCTGTTGGACTGCAACCTGGTATTGTGTGACATCCGATTTTGTCCACCCCAGTCCAACACCAGCACCTTGAGAAGAAAAGAAAGCTCCCTTACAAAGTGATTCATTCATTATTTAAACGTCTGAAGATATTGCAGATTGAAATATTTAAATTGAACTATGTGGGATCTCATTATACACCAGGTTGGCTACATACTTGAAGAGAATTAGGTGTTCGTACTTTCAAGTTATAAAGTCAAAGAGATGTACAGACCTTCCGGTCCAACTCATCCATGCCAGCCAGATATCCTAATCAAATCTGCCAGAACATGGCCCATATACCTCTAAACCCTTCCTATTCATATATCCATTCAAATGCATTTAAATGCTGTAATTGTACAGCCTCCACCACTTTCTCTGGCAGCTTGTTCCATACACGCACCACCCTCTATGCGAAAATGTTACTCCTTAAATCCCTTTTATATCTTTCCCCTCTCACTCTACACCTATTCTATCTAGTTCTGGACTCCCCCACCCCAGGGAAAAGACCTTGTCTTTTTATCGTATACATGCCTCTGATGGTTTTACAAACATCTCTTAGGTCACCCCTCAGCCTCTGATGCTCCAAGGAAAACAGCCCCAGCCTATTCAGTCTCTCCTTAAAGCTCAAATCCTCCAAACTTGGCAATATCCTTGTAAATCTTTTCTGAACCCCTACAAGTTTCACAACATCTTTCTGATAGGAAGGAGACCAGAATTGCACGCAATATTCCAAAAGTGGCCTAACTAATTTCCTGCAACATGACCTCCCAACTCCTTTACTCAATGCTCTGACCAATAAAAGCATACCTTCTTCACTATTCTATCTACCTGCGACTCTACTTTCAAGTAATTATGAACCTGCACTTCAAGGTCTCTTTACTCAGCAACACTCCCTAGGACCTTACCATTAAGTGTATAAGTACACCCAGATTTGCTTTTTGAAAATGCAGCACCTTGCATTTATCTAAATTAAACTCCATCTGCCACATCTCAGCTCATTGGCCCATCTTATCAAGATCCTGTTGTACTCTGAGGTAACCTTCTTCGCTGTCCACTACACCTCCAAGTTTGGTGTCATCTGCACACTTACCAACTATACCTCCTATGTTCACATCCTCACCATTCATATAAATGACGAAAAGCAGTGGATCCAGCAGCGATCCTTGTGGCACTCCACTGGTCACAGGCCTCCAGTCTGAAAAGCAACACTCCACCATCACCATCTGTCTTTTACCTTCAAGCCAATTCTGTATCCAAATGGCTAGTTTTCCCTGTATTCCATGAGATCTAACTTGCTAACCAGTCTCCCATGGGGAACCTTGTCGAACGCCTTACTGAAGTCCATATAGATTACATCAACCGCTCGGCCCTCATCAACCCTCTTTGTTACTTCTTCAGAAATCTCAATCAAGTTCTTGAGACATGATTTCACACGCACAAAGCTATGCTGACTGTCCCTAATTAGTCCTTGCCTTTCCAAATACATGTAAATCCTGTCCCTCAGGATTCCTGCCAACAACCTGCTCACCACCGATGTCAGGCTCACCGGTCCTTAGTTCCCTGGCTTTTACTTACTACTTTTCTTAAACAGTGGCAGCACGTTAGCAACTTCCAGTCTTCCAGCAACTCACTTGTGAGTATCGATGATACAAATATCTCAGCAAGGGGCCCAGCAATCATTTTCCTTGCTTCCCACAGAGTTCTAGGGCATACGTGATGAAGACCTGGAGATTTATCCACTTTGAAATGTTTCAAGGCATCCAGCATCTCCTCCTTTATAATATGAACATTTTTCAAGATGTCACCATCTATTTCCCCACATTCTACATCTTCCATGTCCTTCACCAATGTAAACTCTGATGCAAAATACTCATTTTGTATCACCACTATTTTTTTGCTGCTCCACACAGAGGCTGCCTTGCTGGTCTTTGAGGGGCCCTCTTCTATTCCTAGTTACTCTTTTGTCCTTAATGTATTTATAAAATCCCTTCGGATCCTCCTTAAGCATATTTGCCAATGCTATCTCATGTCCCCTTTTTGCCCTCCTGACTACCCTCTTAAGCATACTTCTACTGCCTTTATACTCTTTGAAAGATTCATTCAATCTCTCCTGTCTATACCTGACACATGCTTCTTTCATTTTCTTAACCAAAACCTCAATTTCTCGAGTCATCCAGCATTCCCTATGCCTACCAGCCTTTCCTTTCACACTAACAAGAATATACTGTCTCTGGACTCTCATTATATCATTTCTGAAGGCTTCCCATTTTCCAGCCGTCGCTTTACCTGTGAACATCTGCCCCCCGTCAGCTTTTCAAAGTTCTTGCCTAATATTGTCAAAATTGGCCTTTCTCCAATTTAGAACTTCAACTTTTAGATCTGGTCTATCCTTTCCAATACTATTTTAAATCTAATAGAATTATGGTTGCTGGCCCCACTGACACCTCAGTCACCTACCCTGTAGTAGGTCAAGAGTAGGTCAAGTTTTGCACCTTCTCTAGTAGGTTCATCCACATACTGAATCAGAAAATTTTCCTGTTCACACTTAACAAATTCCTCTCCATCCAAACCCTTAATACTATGGCAGTCCCAGTCTATGTTTGGAAAGTTAAAATCCCCTGCCATAATCACCCCTATTACTTTTACAGATAACTGAAATCTACTTACAAATTTATTTTTCAATTTCCCTCTGACTTTGGGGCGGGGCGGGGGGGTCTTAGTTTATCTCTCCAATTTCTCAAATTTCTCTTACTTAAACTACTGAATAGTCATCTGTTCTGCTTCTCTGTTCCAAGAACCACGGACAGTGGAGTTGTTTAGCTGAGTTGTTCAGGATGAATGGCCTGCTTCGGTGATACAGTACAACCATTCTATGATTCCAATGAGAAAGGTCCAAATTTTTCAAATCCTTCCGCATAACTTAACTGCTTTATCTCTGGTAACATCATGGTGAGCTTCCTCTGCACTTTGTTCAGGGCCATTACATCTTTCCCAGAATTGTCTGCAACATTCCAATCATGCGACTACTGTCTATTTTTCAGACTGGTTCCCAAATTCTTAAATTTCTTCTATAAGACCTCAAAATACTTCCACTTCTGTCTTGCTTGCACCATAGGTTTTAGTAGTTCTTCTTCCCATTACAATTTTTTTTCCATGACATTTTCAAAACTAGTACATCAGGAAGGCAACATCCCATCCTCCAAATACAGCTCCAAGAAATGGCTATGAATTCCAAAAATGGTAGAATTTCTCACTAAGTCCACTTTCCTATTCCAGCAATTCAACTCCACATCCCTTTTATTGCACATTACTACAATGTTGCTCAGGACAATTCTCTGTTCAATTACCTCAGCATGTTGAGGTGGCTAGTACAATGCACTAAAAATGCCATGGAAAGGACTTAGACTTTGTATCAAGTAAAGCTCCAGCTTTATTTTTATATATTTATAGTGTTGGCTATGACTTTTGCATTTTTGATTTGTATAATTGTGTCTGAAACCTGAATTGAAAAAATTGAATGTTTAATTCTGAAAGACTGAGCACCATTGCAATGCTCCAGATTTTTATTGTGTCAACAGAATAAAGGAACTTTTTTATTCATCCCCTATCACAGTAAGATTATTTGTGTCATTGTGAGACTGAAAGAGATATCTGAGAAGCAAAAACTGCCAAATTTGGTTTAGTGGTAACCATTAACGTGTTTTCCAAAATAACTTAGTATTTTCATAAGTATTTCTAATGAAGATTGATTAGATTACTACACATTTTTAACTACCTTGATAAGTATCAAATGTTTTGCACTGCATCTGTATGTACACCAGCAAACATGTATAAGTGATTACATCAAACTGTGGATACTGAAGATCTAATTCAAAAACAGAAATTACTAGAGAAACTCAGCAGGTCTGGCAGCATCTGTGGAGAGAAAGCAAGTTAATGGCAGTAGCTAGGAAAAGGTGGTACTTACGCTGATGACAAGGGAGTCGGTGCGGAAATGAGTGAGTGGGTTGGTGATGGCAGACCCCAGAGAAACAGAAAGACAATCAGAAAGGCAATGAGAAACTGATATTGCTTTTTGCTTTCTCTGGCTTACTAACAGCCATTCCTTTGTCTGCCTAACTGTCTTTCTCTCTATTTGGGCTTTGTCTGCTCACTCACATGGTCCATTTCCCTCTGTTCCCTGCCTGTTCATGTGTCTATCTAAATGCCTTTTAAAAGTTGCTGTTGTATCTGCTTCTAACACCTATTCTGGCAGTAGGTTCCAGACTCCAAGTTGTAAAAGCTTAACTCACATATCTCTTTTAACTTTTCCCCCCTCTCATCTTAAATCTATGTTCCCTAGTAATTGACATTTCCACCCTGGGAAAAAGATTCTGACTGTCCACTCTATCCATGCTTGTCATAATTTTACTTACTTCTATCAGTCTCTGATGCCCTAGCAAAAAGAATTCAAGTTTTTCCAATTTCTCTTTCTGGCTAATACACTCCAATCCAGGAAAAATCCTGATAAACCTTCTTTGCAACCTCTCCAAAGCCTCCACATCCTTCCTATAATGTTTTGGAGATGCCGGTGTTGGACTCAGGTGTACAAAGTTAAAAATCACACAACACCAGATTATAGTGCAACAGGTTTATCTGGAAGCACTAGCTTTCGGAGCGCTGCTTCTTCATCAGATGGTTGTGGAGTTTAAGACAATGGCGACACCAAGCAGAGGCTGTGGCAATGGATGAATGGACACTGCACAACAATCAACAGACAGGAATGTTCCCTCCCAGTTGAAGAACACTTCAGCGGTCCGGAACATTCAACCTCGGACCTTCGGGTGACCATCCTCCAAGGCGGACTTCAGGACAGGCAACAACGAAAAGTGGCCGAGCAGAGGCTGAGAGCCAAGTTCAGGGATGGCCTCAACCGGGACCTTGGGTTCATGTCACAATACAGGTGACTCCATTGCACTATACACACAGACAGACAGAACACACACACACACACACATAAGTTTGTGGGGTGAATTTGTACTTGCAGAAGTACATTTTACTTTGCTCAAAAACTGCATGAATCCATGTAAGATTCTGTAAATCCGTTTTTTAGATTAGTATCAGTCTGACCATTGTAGCACAGACAGACCCACACAGGGAAGCTAACACCTTCAATACGTTATCTGGGCCAACATGACACCAATTGTTACAGTTTACTTGAGAACATAACTTTTAAAAAAGTTTTGCAATTTACATATGAAAGAACTGAAACCAACATGATCATTCTAAAACATGAGAGATTTAACAAACAATCCAGGTCTTTTTCAATATATAATTTCGGTTACATCACACTGTAAGCTTTTGCTATAAATTCTGTGTCTTACGATCTTATACTCCACAACCACCTGATGAAGGAGCAGTTCTCTGAAAGCTAGTGCTTCCAAATAAACCTGTTGGACTATAACCTGATATTATGTGATTTTTAACTTCCTATAATGTGGTGACCAAAACTGCACACAATACTCCAAATGTGGCCTCACTAAAGTTTATTACAATTGCAACATTGCTTGCCAACTTTTATATTCAATGACAGACGAAGGCAAGCATGCCATACACCTCCTTTACCACCTTACCCACTTATGCTGCCACTTTCATTGAGGTGTGGACTTGCACCCCATGCTCCCTTTGTATACCAATGCTGGTCAGGGTTCTGCCATTTACTGTATACTTTAGAACATAGAACATAGAACCATACAGCACAGAAAAGGCCCTTCGGCCCACGATGTTGTGCCGAACATTTGTCCTAGCTTAAGCATCCATCCATGTACCTATCCAATTGCCGCTTAAAGGTCGCCAATGATTCTGACTCTGCCACCCCCACCACTCTCTGGGTAAAGAATCTACCCCTGACATCCCCCCTATATTTTCCACCCTTCACCTTAAATTTATGTCCCCTTGTAACACTCTGTTGTACCCGGGGAAAAAGTTTCTGACTGTCTACTCTATCTATTCCTTTGATCATCTTATAAACCTCTATCAAGTCACCCCTCATCCTTCGCCGTTCCAATGAGAAAAGGCCTAGCATTCTCACCCTATCGTCGTATGACCTATTCTCCATTCCAGGCAACATCCTGGTAAATCTTCTCTGCACCCTCTCCAAAGCTTCCACATCTTTCCTAAAGTGAGGCATCCAGAACTGCACACAGTACTCCAAATGTGGCCTTACCAAGGTCCTGTACAGCTGCAACATCACTTCACAACTCTTGAATTCAATCCCTCTGCTAATGAACACTAATACACCATAGGCCTTCTTCTTACAAGCTCTATTCACCTGAGTGGCAACTTTCAAAGATCTATGAACATAGATCTCAAGATCCCTCTGCTCCTCCACCTTATTAAGAACCCTACCGTTAACCCTGTATTCCGCATTCTTATTTGTCCTTCCAAAACGGACAACCTCACACTTGACAGGGTTGAACTCCATCTGCCACTCCTCAGCCCAGCTCTGCATCATATCTAAGTCCCTTTGCAGCTGACAACAGCCCTCCTCACTATCCACAACTCCACCAATCTTCGTATCATCTGCAAATTTACTGACCCACCCTTCGACTCCCTCTTCCAAGTCATTAATAAAAATTACAAATAGCAGAGGACCCAGAACTGATCCCTGCGGAACTCCACTTGTAACTGGGCTCCAGGCTGAATATTTACCATCTACCACCACTCTCTGACTTTGACCGGTTAGCCAGTTTTCTATCCAACTGGCCAAATTTCCCTCTATCCCATGCCTCCTGACTTTCCGCATAAGCCTACCATGGGGAACCTTATCAAATGCCTTACTAAAATCCATGTACACTACATCCACTGCTCTACCCTCATCCACATGCTTGGTCACCTCCTCAAAGAATTCAATAAGACTTGTAAGGCAAGACCTACCCTTCTCAAATCCGTGCTGGCTGTCCCTAATCAAGCAGATACTCATAAATTCTATCCATCAGTACCCTTTCCATTACTTTGCCTACCACCGAAGTAAGACTAACTGGCCTGTAATTCCCGGGGTTATCCCTATTCCCTTTTTTGAACAGGGGCACAACATTCACCACTCTCCAGTCCCCTGGTACCACCCCCGTTGACAGTGAAAAGGTACTTTCCTCTAGCATTTGACCTCCCAAAGCTACTATCAATTCTGAAGAAGTGTCACTGAACTCAAAATGTTAACTCTGGCTTTCTCTCCACAGGTGCTGCCAGACCTGTTGAATTTCTCTAGCAATATCCAGTATTGTTTCAAATATTAGCAATTGATATTCCATCTTCCTGATGCTCCACCTTCTGGATTGATACTCCAACTTCACCAATCTGAAGTTAAGATGCAGTGAGTAACAAACAGTTGAGGGCAGTAGGACAATCGTGGATCCCTAAATCACATAATTCTGCAAAATCTAGTTTACCTCTGAAACAACTGTTTGATGACATGAAGCCAAAGTGAATTGATTGAGAGAAAACAGCTTAATTAGAAAATTAAATTATAACAAATGACTAAGGTTTTGACCTCAATTTTTAATATCATAACATTGTATACAAGTACATTTAAACAGATTCTGTACAGAAACAAATATTCAAACACATATAGAACTGAAATTGAACAATATCCTCTTCCCTCATTAGAAAGTATTAAGATCTTTCCAGTACTGAAAGGATTAAATATTTTTGTGGTCATTTTGAAGCACATATTCATCTTAAAAATGTGAACAAGCTGTTTTACACTGTGGGAGTGAGTTTCCACTTTGGGTGCATTCTGTACCAGGTTTTGGAATTGAATTTGTTTACTCTGATATCCAACTTATTTACATACCATGCAATAATTTATTAGCCAGCACAATAGGGCTGTGTTTCATAATGCAATTGTTTTTGAGCCCCCTTTTTAAGAAGTATTTCTTGACATACATGGCAATGTGGTCTAGTTTTATTTATTCACATAAAAATGGTCCAGAACAAAAAAAATAAAAAATTTAATCAGAGTGTTGCTCAACCAGTCTTGAATAACTTGATTAAAAGTATTTTCAGTTGTGTACAGAGAAAACCACAGTGAACCATTTATTCATTTCATTACGGCAAGAAGGTTTTGGTATATTAAATATTTTGAAGCTTTTAAAAGATAATAATCTTTTATGGTTAGGGCGGTTTCAGTCATTGCTTTCATCTGAGGATTAGACCATAATCTAAAGTGGAAGCATTTATAAGGCTACAGAAATGGAGTGATGTGAGGCGAATTCCTCTGGTAGTGGGTTAGCACAGACATGATGGGTCAATTAGCCCTATTTTGTGCTGAAATGAAACTATGATTCTATGCGGTTTAGCATCCTTATCTGTACAAAAAGCCTCAATGTTAAGAACTTTCTCAGGCCCACAAATGAGGACAATTAGCAGAAATACATTATGGTAGTTAATTGGATTTGGGATATTTGACCAATTTTATGAGCAAGAACTGCTTTCAGCACAAAAAATTACAGAAATTGTATTTGTACTGAACACAATCTAAGTTTCAGGTCCTCAATAGTTCATGTTCACCACATCGGGCAAATTGCAGTTAAAGGAAACAACACAATGTAACTCCATGTCAATTCTGCTATAATGTATTTTGGGATTAAGAGGAAATCTACCACCAGGAGTTGATCTTTTTATTTACAGTATCTTAATATTAAGCACACCCAAATTTGATATTGGCATTAGATATAATGCAAAGCTAATTTGACAGTACCCCTACCACATTATTTTCACTCTTCACTTTATCAATAATGTCTTGCATTTATAAGTTGTCTTAGCAAACAGGATCAAGAAAAAAAAGACTCTGATCCACATACATCAAAGGGGAAGGTGTTATTGAGTGCCTGAAAGGAGCAAAAATGCCAAGAAATGTTGGGAGGAAATTTCAGATTTTAGTCTTTTGGCACAGCTCCAAGTTTGGATCACTTAAAATGGAAGATGCTCATGCAATCAGATTGAGTGGAACACAGATATCTCAGTGGGTTGGGAGGCTGCATAGTAAACTTGGTAAACAGAAATCATGTCGGGATTTGAAAACAATTAAGGAAGAAAATTTCTAAATCAAGGCATGGCTTAAGGAGACGGTAAAGTGAACACTGGTGCAATGGCTGAATGTGACTTGGTGAGAGTTAGGACGCAGGCTGCTTTTTAGTGACTTCAAATTTACAGAGGCCGAAATGCGGGTAGTCTAATTAGGAATGCATTGGACCAGTTAGCAAACAATACAGCTTCTTCAACTTAGATTTTAAGATCACTATAAAACTATATTAAATTTTGTACTTTAACTTTAACTTTAGGTTCAGTGTAAACTGAATTGTGCTCATACAATATGCTTGTTTTGAATTCATTTTAGCTGGTGGGGATTTTCAGTCAGAAAGACTTCTTTCCTAGGTTACCTTCTAACCTAGAGCACCATTTATTCCCTTGGAAACCATTCTCACCCACAATTCACAGCAGAAATACTTAAAACTAAACTTCATAAATATATAGAACAGTAGGAACTGTTTTAATTCCCAGTCATTCTGAAATAGATGACTACACCAATCAAATGTGATATGCATTGCACCATCAGAATGAGGATGAAGCTGAGTTCCATGACGATGCCGCCAGTCTAGCGAGTGGAGAGTCACTGAGTACCTCCATTGCTGTTTCACTTGAACTTGTCATAGTGGCCAAGGATGAAGCAGTTGTCGGCAAACTCAGGCTTCCTCCAATAAATGGGCTTTGAGGGTTTCCAGAAGCTGAGCTCAGTGTGTTGCTTGGGGTCACAGAACCATTACCAACTGTCCAGTGGCATGTATAATGGCTAAAAGTACAAATGCAAATAAATGTCCACTCAGCACAAATCTGAAAAGATGCTTCCAATTTCAATTTTATGAATTGTGGCAGTTGCAGGTTATTTTACTACTTCCTAGTGTTATATTACGTTGATTAGAGACAGAAAAGAAAGACTTGCATTATTTGCAGTGCCCATCATGTGCACAGGATCTCCAAAAGCTCTTTAAAGCCAATGATGTCCTTTTGACATGTAGTCACTGCTGTACTGTAGGAAACAATGATTGTAAACAAATATATTGTTGCAAGGTAAACGTCAGGATAATTATGAAGCTTGCTCACAATGTTTATTTCTGACAGCAGTACAAGTCGTTCTGCTATAACATGCATTTCCTCAATACGAATTCACTGTAATGGATAGAGACACTGTTTCTAAAGCACAAACTTTTAAAGTATGTCTTGGCTGTAGTGTGATTGCATCACCAACAATTTACATGTTATTTGTATTATGTGATTCTCGTATGGCATGGGGTTGCACCGGAACACAACCATCACGCTATAGAAGAAATTACTGTGTTTAACTTATTTGCACAGATTTGGAATGCTGTCAACAGGCCAGTTAGATAGAGAAATAGAAAAATAAATTACAGGCAGGATGAAAATATCAGATTTTTCTGTTAATTTCCTATTTTCCCTTTTGATTAGCAAAATATTCAAACTCCTGTGCCCAATCAGTTCTCAACTGTTTCTGTCTGCAGGCACAGTTCATTTCCATAGGTTTTTCAAAGGACACCAATCACAGAAACAAATGACTTAATGGATAACATATGCACAAAAAAATAAATGCAGAAACATACCCAAGTATCTTCAAGCGAAGTGAGAGAGAATTGTGGGTGGTTAGGATGCATCATCCCATCTTAATAGATGCCATTTAATAGGTATCCAGTAAAGCTGTCACTTCTCAAGAATTATTTTCTAAATAATTTATTGCATTTTAATTTTAATGTATTCAACACAATTGTGAATATTCAGGTTAAAAGCAAAGGTAGAAGGGACAGTGTGGAAAAATCTGCAACTTGCTTCAATTCTGGTGAGTTGCATATATTGCAAGAATAATGCATAATCACAGTGTCGTGAATATTGACAACACTGATTTCAGTGAACATTTTAGTTGATTTTAGATACTGAAAAAAAGTTATTTATTTCTCAGGATTAATTGTCAAGTGTTTACACCCTGAATTTTACTGTATAAATATTGAGGAGATTATGAGCACTCACTATTTCAGACAAGGGTAAATGAGACTGCAAATAGCAGCATCCATCCATCCAAAAGTAACAATGGAATTAGAAGCTACAGTTTAAGTTGACCTCATCTTCCAGAAGTTTTGATGTACCAGTATTTTACAGAGAGATTTAGCATTGAAAGAGGAACTTCAGTTATCCGAAGGACATGGGCGGGAAGTATTTTGTTCTGTTAATCAAAAGCTAGATAACCGAATGCCGGATAACGTAGTTAACCAAGCATTGGGACCTTGCGATCTTGTTCGGATAGTATGAAATTTGGTTAAGCGAATGCCGGATAATCGAGATTTCTCTTTATAAGGGATAGGATGAAATTCATGTATTTGCCCACCAACAATATTGGATCTTGTCTATTCAAATGTAAATTTTAAACAGTGTTAACCACCACAAAACAACCTTTGAAAATGGATTTTTAAAGCATGTGTCACACCCCTTAAGAGTTTAATGACTGCTGATTTAAAAAAAGGTGACTTTCAAAATCTTTTTCTTTTTCACTGTGGTTAAGGGGATGTACCATTGCTTTCTCTGTTCACAGGTGCCCCAATCCCTACTCAAGGACAGTAGAACCACGATTATCCAAACAAGACGGGCAGGGAGTATTTTGTTTGGATAATTGATCGTTCGGATAACTGGAAACGAGCAGTAATTTATGAGTGCCAGTTATCTGAATATTTCACGGTTATCCGGCAATATCCACCATAATGCCATTTAACCAACGTAAACAAGCAGTAAATTGAGTGCCAATTATCAAACTTTTTTAGATTAGATTCCCTACAGTGTGGACACAGGCCCTTTGGCCCAACAAGTCCACACCAACCCTCCGAAGAGTAACCCACACGGACCCATTCCCGTAACTAATGCACTTAATATTATGGGCAATTTAGTATGGCCAATTCACCTAACCTGCACATCTTTGGACTGTGGGAAGAAACCGGAGCACCCAGAGCAAACCCACACAGACGCAGGGAGAATGTGCAAACTCCACACAGACAGTTGCCTGACGTGGGAATTGAACCCAGGGTCGTGGTGCTGTGAGGCAGCAGTGCTAATCACTGAGCCACCGTGCCGCCCAATTCTCGGTTATCTGGCAATGCACACCATAATGCTGTTTAACTAGTAACTGAATGCTGAGTTGCCTACTGCCGTTTTTACAGGACCTTGAGATCTTGTTCAGATAATCCTAAATTCAGATAGAGTCATAGAGTCATAGAGATGTACGGCATGGAAATAGACCCTTCGGTCCTACCCGTCCATGCCGACCAGATATCCCAACCCAATCTAGTTTCACCTGCCAACACCCGGCCCATATCCCTCCAAACCCTTCCTATTCATATACCCATCCAAATTCCTCTTAAATGTTGCAATTGTACCAGCCTCCACCACATTCTCTGGCAGCTCATTCCATACACATACCACTCTCTGCATGAAAAAAGTTGCCCCTTAGGTCTTTTTTATATCTTTCCCTCTCACCCTAAACCTATGCCCTCTAGTTCTGGACTCCCTGACCCCAGGGAAAATACTTTGTCTATTTATCCTATCCATGCCCCTCATAATTTTGTAAACTTCTGTAAGGTCACCCCTCAGCCTCTGACGCTCCAGGGAAAACAGCCCCAGCCTGCTCAGCCTCTCCCTGTAGCTCAGATCCTCCAAACCAGGCAAATGCTTGTAAATCTTTTCTGAATCCTTTCAAGTTTCACAACATCTTTCCGATAGGAAGGAGACCAGAATTGCATGCAGTATTCCGACTGTGGCCTAACCAATGTCCTGTACAGCTGCAACATGACCTCCCAACTCCTTTTTCAGATTAGATTAGATTACAGTGTGGAAACAGGCCCTTCGGCCCAACAAGTCCACACTGACCCGCCAAAGCGCAACCCACCCATACCCCTACATTTACCCCTTACCTAACACTACAGGCAATTTAGCATGGCCAATTCACCAGACCAGATATCCCAACCCAATCTAGTCCCACCTGCCAGCACCCAGCCCATATCCCTCCAAACCCTTCCTATTCATATACCCATCCAAATTCCTTTTAAATGTTGCAATTGTACCAGCTTCCACCACTTCCTCCGGCGGCTCATTCCATACACATGCCACCCTCTGTGAGAAAACATTGCCCCTTAAGTCTCTTTTATATCTTTCCCTTCTCACCTTAAACCTATGCCCTCTAGTTCTGGACTCACCCACCCCAGGAGAAAGTGAGGACTGCAGATGCTGGAGATCAGAGCTGAAAATGTGTTGCTGGAAAAGCACAGCAGGTCAGGCAGCATCCAAGGAGCAGGAGACTTGTAGAGGGAGGAAGAGAGCTTCTTCAAACTTGTAGAAGGAGGAAGAGGATGCTGTCTCACCCATCCCAGGGAAAAGATTTTGTCTATTTATCCTATCCATGCCCCTCATACTTTTGTAAACCTCTGTAAGGTCACCCCTCAGCCTCCAACGATCCAGGGAAAACAGCCCCAAGCTGTTCAACCTCTCCCTATAGCTCAAATTCTCCAACCCTGGCAACTTCCTTGTAAATCTTTTCTGAACCCTTTCAAGTTTCACAACATTTTCCGATAGGAAGGAGACCAAAAGTGAATGCAATATTCCAACAGTGGCCTAACCAATGTCCTGTACAGCCGCAACATGACCTCCCAACTCCTATACTCAATACTCTGACCAATAAACGAAAGCATACCAAACGCTTTCTTCACTATCCTATCTACCTATGACTCCACTTTCACGGAGCTATGAACCTGCATTCTAAGGTCACTTAGTTCAGCAACACTCCGTAGGACCTTACCATTAAGTGTATAAGTCCTTCTAAGATTTGCTTTCCCAAAATGCAGCACCTCCCATTTATCTGAATTAAACTCCATCTGCCACTTCTCAGCCCATTGGCCCATCTGGTCCAGATTCTGTTGTAATCTGAGGTAACCTTCTTCACTGTCCACTACACCTCCAATTTTGGTGTCATCTACAAACTTACTAACTATACCTCTTATGCTCACATCCAAATCATTTATGTAAATGACAAAAAGTAGAGGGCCCAGCACCGATCCTTGTGGCACTCCACTGGTCTCAGGCCTCCAGTCTGAAAAACAACCCTCCAGCACCAACCTCTGTCTTCTACCTTCAAGCCAGTTCTGTATCCAAATGGTGAAAGTGAGGTCTGCAGATGCTGGAGATCAGAGCTGAAAATGTGTTGCTGGAAAAGCGCAGCAGGTCAGGCAGCATCCAGGGAACAGGAGAATCGACGTTTCGGGCATAAAACCTTCTTCAATGGCTTGGTCTCTCTGTATTCCGTGAGATCTAACCGTGCTAACCAGTCTCCCATGGGAACCTTGTCAAATGCCTGACTGAAGTCCATATAGATCACATCTACCCCTCTGCCCTCATCAATCTCTTTGTTACTTCTTCAAAAAACTCAATCAAGTCTGTGAGACATGCTTTCCTACAGACAAAGCCACATTGATATCCCTAATCAGTCCTTGCCTTTTCAAATACGTGTCAATCCTGTCCCTCAGGATTCCATCCAACAACTTGCCCACCACCGACATCAGGTTCAATGGTCTATAGTTCTCTGATTTGTCTTTACCACCTTTCTTAAACAGTGGTACCACGTTAGCCAATCTCCAGTCTTTTGGCATGTCACCTGTGACTATCAATGATACAAATATTTCTGTAAGAGGCCCAGCAATCATTTCCCTAGCTTCCCACAGGGTTCTACGGTATACCTGATCAGGTCCTGGGGATTTATCCACTTTTATGCCTTTCAAGACATCCAGTACTTCCTCCTCTGTAATAAGGACATTTTTCAAGATGTCACCATCTATTTCCCTATATTCTGTATCTTCCATGTTCTTTTCCACAGTAAACGCTGATGCAAAATACTCATTTAGTATCTCCCCCATTTTCTGTGGCTCCACACAAAGGCTGCCTTGCTGATCTTTAAGAGGCCCTATTCTATCCCTAATTAGCCTTTTGCCCTTAATGCATTTGTAAAAACTCTTTGAATTCTCCTGAACTCTATTTGCCAAAGCTATCTCATGTCCCCTTTTTGCCCTCCTTGATTTCCCTCTTAAGTATACTCCTACTGCCTTTCTACTCTTCTAAGAATTCACTCGATCTATCCTATCTATACCTGACATATGCTTCCTTCTTTTCCTTAACCAAACCCTCAATTTTGTTAGTCATTTAGCATTCCCTATACCTACCGGCCTTTCCTTTCACCCTAACAGGAATATACTTTCTCTGGGGTCTTGTTATCTCACTTCTGAAGGCTTTCCATTTTCCAGCTGTCCCTTTACCTGGAAACATTTGCCCCCAATCAGCTTTTGAAAGTTGTTGCCTAATACCATCAAAATTGGCCTCTCTCCAATTTAGAAGTTCAACTTTTAGATCTGGTCTATCCTTTTCCATCACTATTTTAAACAGTAGAATTATGGTCACTGGCCCCAAAGTGCTCCCCCACTGACACCTCAGTCACCTGCACTGCCTAAATGAAACAAAAAGATGCCAAATGCAACAAGCTGAATACTTCTACGTCAATTGAATTTCCACAATAAAGTGGTATTAATAATAAGAATTTTAGAAGTGTGATGACCTGTTTAGAAATCTCATCATCTATAATAATGTAAACCCCGGAACAATCCTACCCATGTATGTGACCTGTATACCTCACCTGGCATTAGATCCAGTTCCAGCTGTATGAGTCACTGGTAACATGTTGGCATATGGTGGAGGTGGCAACGTTGACCAGTTGTCATGTGCTGGTAAAGCCTGAAGGCTGTTGTTGGAGTTTTCTGAAATGGACACTTGGTAAAACATAACACTGATGAGTAAATCAATCAGATTGTATTTGTAATTAAAAAATGTCACCCAGTTTCCTTCCCATTCGGATGCTAACATCAGTAAATTCATTACTCAGTTTAGAGGTCAGGGTTGTGGACTTGTGAACACGTTTCACAAGTTGTGCTTCAGAATGCAATATGATTTATTTTGTATTCCAAAATTGTTATGAAACAAAAGTATACTTAACAAAAACAAATTTCTCGTAAGTAAGCATAAAAGGTTTGACTACAATTCTGACTCGTAACTTTGACATTAATTGACTCCTTACCAATTTCTTAATAACTTGCACTTCTAACTCTTTCAACTTACCTCATTGTCATTGCCTCTCCCAAATTTCCAGTATGCTTTTTGTCCTCCTCCCTTCTCAAACCTTCTTGCTTAACATAACATGTAGGTTCAGTTAGCCGTGGGAAAGGCAAATGAAATATCAGCATTCATTTCAAGAGGGCTAGAATGCAAGAGCAGGGATGAAATGCTGAGACTATATAAGACAGTGGTCAGGCAGCATTTTGAATATTGTGAGCAAGTGGTAAGTGTCAAGCTCCTGGGAGTGGTCATCAACAACAAGCTTTCTTGGACTCTTCATGTGGACGCACTGGTTACAAAGACCCAACAACATCTCTTCTTCCTCAGGCAGCTGAGAAAATCTGGCATGATGGTGAATAGGAGAAAGTGAGGTCTGCAGACGCTGGAGATCAAAGCTGAAACTTTATTGCTGGAACAGCACAGCAGGTCAGGCAGCATCTAGGGAACAGAAGATTCGACGTTTCGGGCACATGCCCTTCTTCAGGAATGAGCAGAGAGTGTTCAGCATGAGAAGATAAAAGGTAGGGAGGAGGGACTTGGAGGAGGGGCGTTGGAAATGTGATAGGTGGAAAGAGGTCAAGGTGAGGGTGATAGGTCGGAGTAGGGTGGAGGCGGAGAGGTCAAGAAGAAGACTGCAGGTCAGGAAGGCGGTGCCGGGCTGGAGGGATTCGGCTGAGACAAGGTGGGGGGAGGGGGGATGAAGAAACTCCTCCAACCACAGGGGATGAACTTGGACTTCACCAGTTTCTTCATCCCCCCCTCCCCCCACCTTGTCTCAGCCGAATCCCTCCAGCCCGGCACCGCCTTCCTGACCTGCAGTCTTCTTCTTGACCTCTCCGCCTCCACCCTACTCCGACCTATCACCCTCACCTTGACCTCTTTCCACCTATCACATTTCCAACGCCCCTCCTCCAAGTCCCTCCTCCCTACCTTTTATCTTCTCCTGCTGAACACTCTCTGCTCATTCCTGAAGAAGGGCATGTGCCCGAAACGTCGAATCTTCTGTTCCCTAGATGCTGCCTGACCTGCTGTGCTGTTCCAGCAATAAAGTTTCATGATGGTGAATACCCTTGCCAACCTTTATAGGTGTGCTATTGAGAGCATCACTACCTGGTATGGCAACTATACCATTCAAGATCGGAGACAGTTACAGAGAGTGGTGAACTCGGCCCGGACAATCACAAAGGCCAACCTCCCATCGATAGAATCCATGGCCCACTGTCAAGGAAAGGCTGCCAGCATTCTCAAAGATCCATCCCACCCTGGCGATGCTTTTCACGACCTCTACCATCGGGGAGAAGGTACAAAAGCCTGAACACACACACACACCAGCCAGTTTTGAAATAGTTTCTACCCTCCTGGTGTTAGAGTATTGAATGGACTCACAAACTCTTAGCATTCGCCTGTACCTGTGTTTTTGTTTTTGCCGCTGTTTATCTATTATTTACTTATCTATGCTATTTAACTATGTGATCTGCATGTCTTGATCACAAGACCAAGCTTTTCAGTGTGCCTCAGTACACATGACAGTAAATTCAATTCAATTCAATTCAAGTTTTGTGCCCCAAATCTCACGAAAGATTTGCTGGCCTTGGAGGGGGTACACAAGGGGATTACAAGAATGATCCCAGGGATGAAAGGTTTGTCATATGGGGAACTCTAGGTCTGTACTAGATAGAGTTTAGAAGGATGAGGGAGGATCTCATTGAAATTTACAAAATACTGAAAGGCCTGGATAGAGTAGAAATAGGGAAGATGTTTCCATTAGTAGAAAAGACTTGTACTCGAAAGACAGCTTCCGAATGAAGGGACAATCTTTTAAAATTGAGATGACAAGGAATTTCTTCAGCTCAAGGTAAATTTGTGGAACTCATTGCCACAGAAGACTGTGGAGGCCAAGTCATTGACTATATTTAAGACAGATATAGATAGGTTCTTGATTAGTAAATGGATCAAAGTTTATGGGGAAAAGGCAGGAGAATGGGGTTGAGAAACAAAAAGGTTGTGATTGAACAGTGGAGCAGACTTGATGGGCCAAATGGTCTAATTCTGCTCCTATATCTTCTGGTATTATGTCACCTCTCCTGTTCCCCTACCCTCCCACTCAACACTTCCCTCACCAATGCCTTTCCCGAATCTCTGGGCTTGGGAGAGATAGGGAAAGAGTGAGAAGCAAGTGAAATTGCAAGTGGCTGGGAGGGAGCAGGAGAGTCAGCGAGTGGGATGGAAAGAAGTAAAGACAGGGAGCGAACTAATGTATGGAAGGGTAGGTGGAGTGGGAAGGTTAGGGAAGGAGACGGTGAGCAGCAGTTTCTTCAATATGGCTATAATGGAAATGTGGCAAGAAGTTTGGAGAAGCTTTTTAATTTAAGAACTGTGCAAAAATAAGAATGCACCATTTTCTTTTCTTTTATTTCTTCTTAAGAATGTACAGTTACGATATTCTTTTAACAGGAAGCACCTACAATATCTTTATTTTAACCAGATGCATTAGCTAAAGCCTTAATTGATGTTGTCGTCTTTTTAAAAATATTCCCTGAAGCCATTTAAAGTTGACTGTACAACCAGGTCTGAATCATTTTGACTTTCCTAATTTAAATTCTGTCTACAAATATCCATTATATTTTTAATGAAATAACAGAATGACAACTTCATTGCTTTTCACCTCTTGCTTCTCCCTTCTTTTGTCTTTTCTTTGCAAAAACATACTTTATTAATAAAATATCTACAAACTTTTCAATTTGTACATTACAGAAAATAGCATGTTTCTCAATCGAGCATTTTGCACTCTTCTTTCATTCATTGTCTGGATGAGGACATTGCTTGCTGATCCAGCATTTATTGCCTGTTCCTAGCAGCATATAAGACTGGTAAACTGCCTTCTGAAGTGATGCATTTCTGTGCAATACATGAATCCCCACAGTACCATCAGGGAGAGTGTTCCGAAATTTCGATACTGAATAAACAGCAGAGGCTAAGCAGTGGAGTTCCAAGTTAGGATGATGACTGCCTTGGAGGGGAACTTGCAGGTGATGGTGTTCCCATGTATCTGCTGCTCTTGCCATTCTAGTGGTTGTGGATTTTGAAGATGCTATCTAAGGAGAATGGCGAACTGCTGCATCATGTAGATAATACACACTGCTGCTACTGAGGCCAGTGGTGGAAGGAATGAATGTTTTTGGATGTGGTGCCAATTAAGCAGGCTGCTTTGTCCTGGAAGGTGTCAAGCTTCTTGAGTGATGTTGAAACTGCAATCATCTAGGGGAGTGGGCAGTGTTCCATCACACTCCTGACTTCTGGCTTAAAGATGGTGAGAAGGTTTTGGGGACACAGGAGGTATATAATTCCTTAGGTTTACAGCCTCTGACTTGCTCTTGTAGCCGCAATATTTTTATGGCCAGTCCAGATCAGTTTATCTTTAATGATAACTCCAGAACGTTGGTAGTGGGAGCTTCAGTGATAGTAACACTATTGGATGTCAAGGGGCGATGGTGAGATTGTCTCTTTGTGGAGATGGTCATTGCCTAGCATTTGTGTGTTGTGAACTTTACTTATCTCTTGTTAATCCAAAGCTGAATATTGTCCAGGTCTTGCCGAGTTTGGACATCAATTGCTTTAGTATCGGAAGAGTCACGAATATTTTTGAATACTGTGGAATTATCAGTGAACAACCCCACCTGACCTTATGATGGAGGGACAGTCATTGATGAAATTGACAAATATGGTTGGGGCTTGGACTCTATTTTCTAGAACTAGTTTTCTAGGGTGAGAGGGGAAAAATATAAAAGAGAACTAAGGGGCACCTTTTTCACGCAGTGGGTGGTCCATGTATGAAATGAGCTGCCAGAGGAAGTGGTGGAGGCTAGTACAATTGTAACATTTAAAAGGCATCTGGATGGGTTTGTGAGTAGGAAGGGTTTGGAGGAATATGGCCTCAGTAGCAACAGTGTGTACTGGCAGGTGGGATATCTGGTCGGCATGGACAGGTTGGACCGAAGGGTCTGTTTCCGAGCTATACATCTCTATGGCTCTATGATAAATTTGGACAATTTTTCACATTATCAAGTGGTTACAAGAATGTTTTAGCTCTACTGGAACTACCCGGCTAGGAGTGCAGCAAGTTCAGGAACACAAATCTTTAGAAGTATTGCTGGAATGTTGTCAGGGCACATAGCATTCACTGCATTCAGCTGGTTTTTCATATCATGTGAATAAAATTGGCTGAAAACTGAACTGTGTGACGCTGGGACCTCTGGAGGAGGCCAAGATGGGTCATCCACTCAGATTTCTGACTGAAGATTGTTGCGAATATTTCAGCCTCAACGTTTACACAGATTTGTTGAGCACTTCAAACATTGAGGATAGGGATATTTGTGGAGCGTCCTTCTCCAGTGATTTGTTTAATTGTCTGTCTCTATTCATAACTGATTGTGGCAGGATTTAGATCTGATCCATTAGTTTGGAATCTCCTGTCTGTCACTTGCTGCTTTGCTGTTTGACACGCAAGTAGTCCTGTTTTGGAGTTTAATCAGGTTGACATCCCAGTTCTGGTGCTGTTCCTTGGCATACCTTCCTGCACTCTTCACTAAACCAGGGTTAATCCCTCGGCTTGATGGTAATGTGGAGTAAGAGATATTCAACGTTTGGGTGAAGATTTGTAACTCGGGTGCTCGTTGTTGTGGTTCTGTTCGCCGAGCTGGAAATTTTTGTTGCAAATGTTTCGTCCCCTGTCTAGGTGACATCCTCAGTGCTTGGGAGCCTCCTGTGAAGCGCTTCTGTGGTGTTTTCTCCGGCATTTATAGTGGCCTGTCCCTGCCATTTCCGGTTGTCAGTTTCAGCTGTCCGCTGTAGTGGCCGGTATATTGGGTGCAGGTCGATGTGTTTGTTGATGGAGTTTGTGGATGAGTGCCATGCTTCTAGGTTAGGTCCGACCTGGTTATCTGTCCGTTTTTTTGTAGATTCCTCAGTGTGTTATTTATCCTATTGGTGAGCTGTGGGGTGGGGTCAAACTCCCTCTTTTGGTAGGTGTTGGTATCTGCAAGTAGTTGTTGTGCTTTTTGGGTGTATTCTGCTTTGTCCAGGATGACCGTCATTCTGCCTTTGTCTGCTGGTAGTATGATTATGTTCTTATCGTTTCTTAGTGATTTTAGTGCTTCCCTCTCCTTGGTGTTGAGGTTACGTGTTTGTCTTTTCCTTGTTATCAGAGGTACGATACTTTGCCTCACTGTTTGTTGTGTCTCTTCTGTCAGTCCATTGTTCCTGAGTGTGCATTCTAGTGCTGCTAGGAAGTCTGCTGTCTTGGCGTCCCTGTGGTTGTAGTTGAGTCCCTTGGCCAGTATTGTTCTTTCCGTGTCTGTGAGCTGTCTGTGGAGAGGTTTTTAACCCAGGTGTGTGTTGTGGTGTCCTCTTTGTTGTGTGTTAGTTTGGCCATTTTTTCTTTTAGTTTTTTTGCGGTGTGTGGTCCTGTTCTGTCCTATGGTGACAGCCCGTTCTATGGTCTGGGTCCATTCCTGATTAGTGGTTTTTGAAATTAACGACTTTTGGCACGCAATTTCTTGTCTGTATTTGTGAAGTCTGTTGTGCGCGTCTGCCTAGAAGCATGGCACTCATCCACAAACTCCACTAACAAACACATCGACCTGGACCCAATATATCGGCCACTACAGCGGACAGCTGAAACTGACAACCGGAAGCGGCAGGGACAGGCCACTATAAATGCCGGAGGAAACACCACAGAAGCACTTCACAGGAGGCTCCCAAGCCCTGAGGATGTCACCTAGACAGGGGATGAAACGTTTGCAACAAAAATTTCCAGCTTGGCGAACAGAACCACAACATTATGAGATGTCAGGCCATGAGGTTAGGGATTGTGTTTGAGTACAGTAGCTGCTTCAATCCAATTACAAATTGCAGTATTAATTCATTATAACCAAAGCTATATGCATTTTGTTACACACATATACCCTGAAGAGTTTTATAAGTTAGCAGCCACTCAGTACACTGTGGCAGAAACTCTATAGCAGTGACCTTTCCTCATTGTGTCTTTGTGATAGCTGCCCTAGCCATTAGTATGGCAAGGGAATAGTGAATAGAAAACAACTTTTCTCCTTAGTTTAAAGGACAATAAAGGCAGGAAACCTCACAACCTTTAAAAAGAATTCGGAAGAGCACTTTAATTGTGATAAGACTATGGGCCTGGTGCAGGAAAGTGGGACGAGTGCCGGAAAGTAGTATGTTTTTGGCAATATGGGCTTGAAGAGGTGCAAGGCCGCCATATGATTCTATTATTCACTCAACAAAAAGTCCTGGACCAAAACAGAAATTATTGGAGAAACTCAGCAAGTCTGGCAGCACCTGTGGAGAGAAAGCAGTGTTAACATTTCATGTTCTGCAACTATTCCTGCAATTTCTTTTTGTGTGTCTGATCATCAGCATCCACAGATCTTTGTTTCATGTTGGCCTAGACCTGGGAATGTGCCAGTCTTCAACACTGGATTGCGGACAATTCTTTGCACTGGAAGACCAATATTTTCGGGGCTAGACCAAAGAGCACTTTTCACTGAGTGGATGGTCCTCCAGTCAGAGTTGATGTTTGTCTCAGTGTGAATCCATGGGATGCCCCTACAGCATAGACTTGTGCATCACAGAGGGGCTCAGGTTCAAATCTTAACAACACAACAGAACATTTCTCTCCAGAGTTTCTTTGCACAGGCACATTTTAGAAGGAGATGTGTGACAGTCTCTTCACCACAGCAGCTTTCTCCAGGGCACTGTACAGTAGCATAGAGAACCCAGGTGTGTGTACACGAACAATTTGACAGGAAGTGTCTTCCTCATCATCAACCAAGCTACACCTTAGTGCTTGTTTGAAAGTTCTGATGATGAGGCATTCTGCCAAATCAGTTGCTAATGTTAAGTCTGAGATTGTTTTGTTTTTGTTAAGCAAAGATATTAAGGCATATGGGACAAAGGCAGCTATATGGAGTTGAGTCACAGATCAGCCATGGCGGAACAGCCTTGAGGTGCTGAATGGTCTACTGCGGTTCCTATAATAAACATCAATTAACTCGTTAAAATAATTAAACCACTAATGGTTTAAATCCATTACAGATTGTATGTTTCATAGTTTTGTAAAAGCATTTTCAAATGGTGAATTACTATTGCTGATTAATCAGTGTAATCCATCAATTGACAGTTTAATTAATAGGTTTGATCTTACCTGTTGAGTAATTTCTGTGTATGTAGGATGTTGGATATGGACTGGCAAGGTGCCTGTGCCGTGAGGGATAGCGTTCACAGCTATGGTACCCATGGGCACTAGGCAGCGGTAAGGCAGCACAGTATTGATAACTCGGACTTGTTGGTGCACAAATAGCCTCAGCATTGGGAATCAACCAGCTGCTTACTGGTGAGAAGAAAAAAGAATAATTCCAGTAAAATCAGTGAAGATAATAGTTCAGAAATTATGTTCTTAATCGTTTTACATCAACTATTCTGCCTGCACTATACTTCCATTATGTAATCAAAAAATAACTTTTTAAAATTCTAAAGTATTGGTATTTATGTCTTTCTTAAATTTTAATATTTAGTTTGCAATAAAATGTGTGTTAGGATAAGAAGGTTGTTGATTTCAGCATTTGAAAGTAACACAATTTTGGAAAACAGACAAAAAATGTTGTAAAAATGAGAATGTGTTTTTGCAAAATGTCCTATTTAGACTTCTCATCTCAAAGCAGCTGCTATTAAACTGCGCAGTAAGCAATAAAATAAATTATAATTTTGGTTCAATCATCGTGATCTTATGTCTTCATAAGAAATTCAGTATTATAGGCTGAATTATAGAAAGAAAGGGAGTGCAGGTATTCATTTACAACAAAACTAAACCTGAAAGAAGTTCTCAATGTAATTATGGATGAAATCTGTCTGTTAACAATTTTCCTTTTATAGCATTGTTTTCTCGTTCTCTGGATGCTCTTTGGTCTTAACAATTTATCAAAGAAATTGCCAGAACTCAGGCAATGTTCTCAAATTTGACGCTGTCCCTGAGGTTTCGAATTTGAAAATATTATCTATGTTGGATGCTTTTTTTTTTGAAATGTAGAATTATGCAGTGCCTATGGATACCCAAAACAAAGCTTCATCCATAAATAATATGAATTATTCAGAATTTACCAGTGAAATAATTACATGCAGTATCCAGGTTGTGCAGTACATTTCTATGTCATATTGAGAACATACAGAGTTGAATGAAAATAATATAAATGTTGCATCTATTTCTTGCTACAGATAAGATTTTGGTGTATAAATAAGAGTCAGATTTTAAAATACCACCAGGGCAAAATAAATAATGGCTTGTTTTTAGAAATTAAAAAAAAGTCAAATCACCACCAATGCTCTAAACATGAAAGATACATAGGTACTGTATTTTAATCATTCCAGATTCAATTAACAACACCCAGTTCACTTCCTCCCTGCAATTCATCCAGAGAAACTATAAAACCATCTCCTTCATAGCTCCAATAATCTAGTCATTACTGAACTCAATGGTCATTATCGCACCAATGTTTTACATATTACCATGCCTATTCAAAATTTAATACTGTACTTACTTTGAGAATAACTTATGTGCTGACTTTCAGAGTCATCTGTGCAATCCTTATAACTGGCTCTGTAAGAGTTCAGATAAAGTTTTGGAATTATAGACCTTGGAAGAGCTTTGTGCCTAATTGTTCCATCATTCAGTTAAAACAATATATAAATCCTGGCTTTCTCCATGCCAAAACAAAGGGCCTCTGATCATATAACTGAACTTCACTTACTGCTATAGAGCAGGTTACCAGTATAAGCAGGTACCCTTAGTGTCTGACTGGATGCTCTCTTTCCTAAGTATGTAAGGCAGCACAGTATTGATAACTCGGACTTGTTGGTGCACAAATAGCCTCAGCATTGGGAATCAACCAGCTGCTTACTGGTGAGAAAGTTTTGTTTAAAGTTTTGTTTAAAAAACCCTTAATATGCATTATTATATACCTTTTTACAGTACCTTTGAAACCCATGACCATTTAGCAGGACAAGGGCAGAAGATGCATAGGAAGACCATAAGTTAAAAGGTGCCGATCAAACCACACAGCAGCTTGACTTGTAACTGTACTGTGTTTCTTCATGGTCGCTGGATCAAAATCCAGGAATTACCTTCCAAACAGCACTGTGGGTGTACTGACACCAACATGGAATGCAGTAGTTCAACAAGGCAATCTAACACCCATTTTGGGTGATTAGGAATGGCAAGAAAATAATAAATACACATCTTTGCAATGCAAGGCTGTTAGTTATCTCTTATTTGCCTAACATAGTTTTAAGCACTGTTGCAATTTGATCTGTACAAAATTTGTAAGATGCTAATTCCTGTGGGAGTTCCAACTTTTCAAGAATTACAGAAGGGAGATTAATTAATTCAGATTTTAAGATAGATAGGTATGAATATACCACAGGTGCTATGTACCATTCCTTCCTTCAATCAGAATGCATAATTATAGACCAAGGTTAACATACCTGTCCATCTCAGTTACTGTCACCTTAGTTATACTATCTAGTCCAGGCTGGTCAGCTTCAACAACAACAGTTAACTAGAACATTATGAAACATATCCTTAAATACCATTCCAACTCACATATTGGCCAAATTTCTGTTTCCCAATAGAAGTGCAAACTGGGTGATGAAATGCTGAATTTAGTTTTGTTTTTGATGGAAAAATAATTTTTCTGTGCCTTCTCCACCCGAAACCATTTTCATCTTGCCTTTTTTGTAGTTCAGGTAGGCCTTAAATCATACATACACCTCTTCTCAGGCCAGAGACCCTGTTATGAGACTATAGGAATTTCTTTTTGTTCTTACAGACTATACTATTTTCATGTGCTGGTGTGGGTTTTGTAATCCTGAAAAAAAAACACACACACTTCCTTGAGAGGAAAAACTTCCAATGGAAATGGGGAAGACAGTTGGGGGAAGTGAAGACTGCTGGGAGTCAGATGCATTTGGAAAGGTGTGTGCAAATGTTTCAACACATTTGAATGTCACTATTAAATGCTGCATTGTAAGGTTTTTAATGCAGTAATTCATCCTCAGGCTCTCTATTGCAAAGGTAAGTTGACCCGTAGATTAACCAGCAATATGTAATCATTGTCTCACATTCTGCTACTTTTCCCATTGTCAAAAGTGCCAAATCACAGAAAAAAAGTTAAAAAGAAAAATGTTCTGTCAGCATCTACTGTAATATTTTGTGCTGGACTTAAGTGGTATGATGGTTATGTTTGTTTAGTAAATTCCTACTTTTGAAAAAAAGCACTGTAGCCCTCATTGACTGACAGCCACTTTATTTTGAAATTAAAATTGAGCAGAATTTTATTCTGCTAGTTTTAGACAATGTAGTTGGAAGCTTCTGTTAAGACAGCTGTAGCCATTATGAATGCTTGGCTTTCAAAAGCTAGATAATGACTTTCAGCTTAGTAGGTCATCTATTGCTTTAAAAATGAATTGAACTTTAAAACAAAATTGCAATGACCGTAAAGCCTTGGCTATATTTTCTCAATTGATTTTAAACCGGATAGGAACTTATAAGATTACAATATATTTTGCAGTGGTGTATATTTTCTTTGGCTTTTCAATATCAATGATAGAGTGCTTGAATTACAGGTTGTAGAGTAGAATAGAGTAGCTTTTATTTGTCATTTCTACCATATACAACTGACACAGTAAAATCAAGACAGTGTTCCTCCAGGACCAAGGATGCTACATGGACAGCACAAACTACACACTCATACACAGCATAAAGTGCATCAGTATAAAACAAGCAAGTTACAGTGCAATAGAAGAATGATAAGTAAAAGACATTTTTCTATCAGCAATTTGAAGTTGTGCTAAAAATTTCAGATGGGAAAGAGTCCGATCACACTATATTAAGAAGCCTGATGGCTTGGGGGAAGAAACTGTTGCACAGTCTGGCTGTGAGAGACTAAATGCTCTGGTATCTTCTGTCAGATGGCAGGAGGGAGAAGAGTTTGAGTGAGGGGTGTCTGGATCTTTCACAATGATCAGCCCTTCAGATGCAGCATGTGGCATAAATGCGTGGAATGGAGGGAAGAGGGACCTCGATGATGTTCTCAGCTGTCCTCACTATCTGTTGTTGGGTCTTACAATCAGAGATGATGCAATTCCTGAACCAGGCAATGATGCAGCAGCTCAGGGTGCTCTCAATGAACCCTGTGTAGAATGTGGTGAGGATAAGGGAAGTGGGAGGTGGGCTTTCCTCAACCTGCACAGAGAGTAGAGATGCTGATGGGCTTTCTTGGCTATGGAGCTGGTGTTGAGGGCCCAGGTGAGATTCTCTGCCAGGTGTACGCCAAGAAATTTGGTGCTCTTCACGATGTCCATGGGGGAACCATCAATGTTCAGTGGAGAGTGGTCGCTCCGTGCCCTCCTGAAGTCAGCAACCATCTCTTTCATCTTGTCCATGTTCAGAGACAGGTTGTTGGCTCTGCACCAGCCTGTTAGCCACTGCACTTCCTTTCTATATGCTGACTCGTCACTCGTGCTGATGAGACCCACTACAGTCATATCATCAGCGAACTTGATGATGTGATTCAACCTGTGCATCGGTGCACAGTCATGTATCAGCAGGGTGAACAGAGTGGACTGAGCACACAGCCCTGGGGGGAACCCCATGCTCGGTGTGATGGTGTTGCAGATACTGTACTAGATTGTTACAGATTAATTCTTTCACCATGACTTTTAAATAATACCCATTGCTATTGCCATAACTCAATGTAGTGTGCTATGGTGAAAAACAATGCTGGATACATGGGAGTACCTGAAGGTGGCTTGATATTCTAATAGAGCATGGGGTGGCATGGAAGTGGGTGAAGGGCATGGAGGTAGTATGGGATGATCTGAGGGGACAATCCAACCAAGGGGGCAATGGTAACAAAGAGTGAGAGGTGAAGTAGAAGGGACCGATAGATAATATTGGGAGCTGGGATGCTGCATTAGAGGACTGAGGTGAGACTTTTAACAGGCCACCTCCATACTCACTCTTCATGCAATCCATTATGACCTGCAAACCCATCCCAGGCAAAATCACACCTGGATTAGGTATGTATGCATTTTAACAGGTATAAAAGTGCAGTCAGCTTTTGCTGAATCCAAACAAAAATCCTTCATCCCTCCTCTGAGGATGTTTATCCACTTTTCCACCCATTCTCAAAAGAAGGTAATGAATATTTTGAAAAAATGTAATTCTTTACTTTATTCTGAATGCAAACTAATGAAAAACACAACACTTTGTTCTGCTTGCATTTTATGATTTTCATACATTGAAACTAACTTGTATGATGCATAATCATGACCAAGAAAGCTGCTTCTGAGATCTTACAGAATAGAAATGGCTTTGTTGCTCAAGATGCAGGAATTGGTGCTATTCCAAACAGATGACAAGCCCTACACTCCTATATGATTCAGAGACTTGGATATCTGAAAGCACCTGCAACATATATGGCAGAGTCTACAGATCATGCATTGAACTTAGCATCCATCTCAGAATCCACCAAGCTAGAATGGAAGCTAGTTATTCTTGACCCTGAAGGACTGTATAGGAAGCCGAAGAAGAGAGTATCCACATTCTCCTCTGCCTCACGAATCCTTGGAGAGGCTGAATGAAATCAACAGATATGCAGTTCCTCTTCGAAGAAATAATCTAATCAGTGCTTTCTTCTGTTTGTACTTCCACTATGGGAGGTTTCTTTAGGATGCCCACGATCTACTTCGGGATCAGCCTCTGGAGCACTATGCAGGAGGTTGATGTGCAAAATCAAGCACCAGTTTAGAGTTCAATATCCTCATGATCCCATTCACAGTATTCAGTAAAAAGTATGACTTGAGCTCTCAATCTTGGACCCTCGTCTGCAGATGGCCGTGGAATTCCATATGCCCTAAGTGGATATATTATCATTGCCATGGAGATATCAGGTGTTGTACAAGATCAGAGTTGTTTGGAAGGCCTTTTACCTATTCAGTAATTTCCTCGCAAAGGCAGGTCCTGTGTTGTATCAATTGCTAAGCTATACACGTGGAGCTGATCCCACCAGCAGCTGCTTCCTGATTGATGCTGACACATTAGCCATTCTCTTTTCACTTTTACTGAGTGTTTCACCCACCGTCCCCTCATTAACCTCATTGACTAACAATGAATGAATGAATGACTCTGCACTAAGCAATGCATGTGATGTGGTATTCTGTGAACAGAACAACTTGTACCTTAGCATAGTACACCAGTATTACAAAACATACACATAATGGCAGAAATCAATTTTTTTTTGTTTCAGCAGCAGGAAGAGCAGGAATGTCGGCTCGGGGGCCAACAGGAAGGTTAATCGTTAATTTTAAAACTTACCTCATGAATAGGGGGAGCATACATGGGAGCAGGAGTGGACACAGGACTGCTGAGTATGTGAAGTAATATATTTGGGTGGTTGCGTTACCCAAAACAATATTTGGGCATTGGAATTTAGAATAGTGGGAATGAAGGTTAGGGCAATTGAATGTTCCTCCTGCAGAATGTGGGAGGTAAGCATCACCTCCAGTGTCCCTGCTAACTTCATCTGTGGTAGGTACATCTAACTCCAGCTTCTCAAAAACTGCATTAGGGAACTGGAGCTAGAACTGGATGAACTTCAGATCATTCAGGAGGTGGAGTTACAGGGAGGTAGTCACACCTCAGGTACAAGAAAAAGGCAGATGGGTTACAGTTAGGGGACGGAAAGGGAACTGGCAGGCAGTGCAGGGATCCCCTGTGGTCATTCCCCTCAACAAAAAGTAGACTGTTTTGAATTCTGTTGGGTGGGGATGACTTACCAGGGTAAACCATGGAGTACACATCTCTGGCACAGAGTCTGTCCCTGTTGCTCAGAAAGGATGGGGGAAAAGGAGCAGACCATTCGTCACTGGGGACTCCATAGCTAGGGGGACAGATAGGAAGTTCTGTGGGAACGAGAGAGACTCACAGTTGGTGTGTTGCCTCCCAGGTGTCAGGGTTCGTGATGTTTCTGATTGTGTTTTTGGGATTCTTGAGGGGATGGGAGCAGCCCCAAATCATGGTCCACATAGGTACTAACAACATAGGTAAGAAAAGGATCGTGATTTAAGGCAGAAATTCAGGGAGCTAGGGTGGAATCTTAGAGCTATAACAAACAGAGTTATTAGATCTGGTTCGTTTCCCTTGTCATGTGCTAGCGAAACGAGGAACAGGGAGAGAGAGGAGTTGAATACGTGGCTGCAGGGATGGTGCAGCAGGGAGGCTTTCAGATACCTGGATAATTGGGAGCTCATCCAAGGTTCGGTGGGACATCTAAAAACAGAATGGTCTACTCCTGAACCAGAGGAGTTCCAATATCCTGGGGGTGGGGAATGTTTGCTAATACTCTTCAGGAGGGTTCAAACTAATTCAGCAGGGGAATGAGACCTAAATTGTAGTTGCAGTGTCCAGGAGGTTGAGAGTGGTGAGGTCAAAAATAAGGTTTCAATGTTACAAGAGTGTACCGGCAAGCAGGAAATTGGTTTGATGTGTGTCTACTTCACCACCAGGAGCATCCGGAATAAGGTGGGTGAACTTGCAGCATGGGTTGTAGTTGGGACTTCGATGTTGTGGCCATTTCAGAAACATGGATAGAGCAGGGACAGGAATGGTTGTTGCAGGTTCCAGGATTTATATGTTTCAGTAAAAACAGATAAGATGGTAAAAAGGAGGGGTGGGGGTCATTGTTAGTCAGGGTTAGTATTACAGGTGGCAGAAAGGACTTTGAGGACTCATCTATTGAGGTAGTATGAGCTGAGGTTAGAAACAGGAAAGGAGAGGTTACCCTGTTGGGAGTTTTCTATAGGCTTCCGAATAGTTTCAGAGATTTAGAGGAAATGATAGCAAAGATGATTCTGAATAGGAGCGAGAGTGACAGGGTAGATTAAATTACTTACACAGTGTGGAACAGGTCCTTCAGCGCAACATGTCCACACCGACCCGCAACCCACCCAGACCCCTACATTTACCCCTGCACCTAACACTATGGGCAATTTAGCATGGTCAATTCACCTAACCTGCACATTTTTGGACTGTGGGAGGAAACCGGAGCACCCGGAGGAAACCCACGCAGACACGGGGAGAATGTACAAACTCCACAAGACAGTTGCCCAAGGGAGGAATTGAACCCGGGTTTCTGGCGCTGTGAGGCAGCAGTGCTAACCACTGTGCCACCGTGCCCTAGTTGTTATGGGGGTCTTTAACTTTCCAAATATTGACTGAAAATACAATAATTCGAGTACTTGAGATGGGTCAGCCTTTGTCAAATGTATACAGGAGGGTTTCCTGACACATTATGTAAACAGGCCAACAAGGGGCAAGGCCACATTGGATTTGGTACTGGGTAATGAACCTGGCCAGGTGTTACATTTCAAGGTAGGTGAGCACTTTGGCAATGGTGACCACAATTCAGTTATGTTTACTTTAGCAATGGAAAGGGATACGTATATACCGCAGGGCAAGAGTTATAACTGGGAGAAAGGAAATAGTGATGTGATTAAGGCAAGATTCAGGATGCATAGAATGGGGAAGGAAACTGCACAGGATGGGCACAATTGAAATGTGGAGCTTATTCAAGGAACAGTTACTGCGTGTCCTTGATAAGTATGTACCTGTCAGGCAGAGAATAAGTTGTCGAACAAGAGAGCCGTGGTTTACTAAGGAAGTTGAATCTCTTGTCAAGAGGAAGAAGGCAGTGTATATTAGGATGAGACATGAAGGCTCAGCTAGGGGGCTTGAGGAGTTATAATTTAGCCAGGACAGACCTAAAGAGAGATTAAGAAGAACCAAGAGGGGACATGAGAATTCGTTGGCAGATAGGATCAAGGAAATCCCTAAAGCTTTCCATAGGTTTATCAGGAAGAAAAGAATGGCTAGAGTAAGATTAGGGCCAATCAAGGATAGTAGTGGGAAGTTGTGCGGACTCTGAGGAGATAAATGAAGGGCTAAATGAATATTTTTCATCAGTATTCACACCGGAAAAAGACAATGTTGTCGAGGAGAATACGGAGATACAGGCTACTAGACTAGATGGAATTGAGTTCAGAAGGGGGAGGTGTTAGCAATCCTGGAAAGTATAAAAATAGATAAGTCCCCTGGGCCAAATGGGATTTATCCTATGATTCCCTGGGAATCCAGGGAGGAGATTGCAGAGCGTTTGGCTTTGGTCTTTATGTCATCATGGTCTACAGGAATAGTGCCAGAAGACTGGAGAATAGCAAATGTTGTCCCCTTGTTTAAAAAGGGGAGTAGAGAAAACCCTGGTAATTATAGACCTGTTAGCCTTACTTCAGTAGTGGGTAAAGTGTTGGAAAAGGTTATATGAGATAGGATTTATCATCATCTAAAAAGGAATAGTCAACACAGTTTTGTGAAGGGTAGGTCATGCCTTACAAACCTTACTGAGTTCTGAGATGACCAAACAGGTGGATGAGGGTAAAGCGGTTGAAGTGGTGTATATGGATTTTAGTAAAGTGATTGCTAAGGTTCCCCATGGTAGGTTATTGCACAAAATATGGAGGCATGGAATTGAGGGTGAATCAGTGGTTTATATCAAAAATTGGTTAGCTAAAAGACGACAGAGGGTGATGGTTGATGGAAAGTATTCATCCTGGAGTTCAGTTACTAGTGGTGTACTGCAAGGATCTGTTTTGGGGCCACTGTTGTTTGTCATTTTTATAAATTACCTGGATGAAGGCGTAGAAGGATGTGTTCATAAATTTGCGGATGACAATCAGGTTGGTGGAGTTTTGGATAGTACCGAAGGAGATGGAAATGTGTTGCTGGAAAAGCGCAGCAGGTCAGGCAGCATCTAGGGAACAGGAGAATCGACGTTTCAGGCATTAGCCCTTCTTCAGGAATGCCCGAAACGTCGATTCTCCTGTTCCCTAGATGCTGCCTGACCTGCTGCGCTTTTCCAGCAACACATTTCCATCTCTGATCTCCAGCATCTGCAGACCTCACTTTCTCCTCATAGTACCGAAGGATACAGAGGAACATAGATAAGCTGCAGAGCTGGGCTGAGAGGTGACAAATAGAGTTTAATGTCGAAAAGTGTGAGGTGATTCACTTTGGAAGGAGCAACAGGAATAAAGAGTACTGGGATAATGGGAAGATTTGTGATAGTATAGATGAACAGAGAGATCATAGCAGATAGGATCCATGTACATAGATCCCTGAAAGTTGCCAACTCAGGTTGATAGGCTTGTTAAGAAGACAAACAGGTGTGTTAGCTTTTATTGGTAGATTGATTGAGTTTCGGAGCCATGAGATCATGCTGCAGCTGCACAAACCTCTGGTACGGCTGCACTTGGAACTTTGCAAACAGTTCTGGTCACTGCATTATCGGAAGGATGTGGAAGCTTCGGAAAGGGTTCAGAGGAGATTTACTAGGATGTTGCCTGGTATGGAGGGAAGGTCTTATGAGGAAAGGTTGAGGGACTTGAGGCTGTTTTCGTTAGAGAGAAGGTTGAGAGGTGACTTCATTGAAACATATGAAATAATCAGATGTTTAGATAGGGTGTACAGTGAGAGCCTTTTTCCTTGGATGGTGATGGCTAGGACAAGGGGACATAGCTTTAAATTGAGGGGTGATAGGCAGATGTCAGAGGTAGTTTCTGCACTCAGTAGTAAGAGCATGGAATGCCCTGCCTGCAACAGTATTAAACCTGACAACTTTAAGGGCATTTAAATGTTCATTGGATAGACATATGGATGAGAATGGAATCATGAAGGTTAGATGGGCTTCAGATTGGTTTCATAGGTTGGCGCAACATTAAGGGCCAAAGTGCCTATACTGCGCTGTAATGTTCTACATTCTATCTATTTCCAAAAGAAGTATAATGCCATTATGTGTTGTGTACATAGAACATAGAACATAGAACATAGAACAATACAGCACAGAACAGGCCCTTCGGCCCACGATGTTGTGCCGAACTTCTAACCTAGATTAAGTACCCATCCATGTACCTATCCAAATGCCGCTTAAAGGTCGCCAATGATTCCGACTCCACCACTCCCACGGGCAGCGCATTCCATGCCCCCACCACTCTCTGGGTAAAGAACCCACCCCTGACATCTCCCCTATACCTTCCACCCTTCACCTTAAATTTATGTCCCCTTGTAACACTCTGTTGTACCCGGGGAAAAAGTTTCTGACTGTCTACTCTATCTATTCCTCTGATCATCTTATAAACCTCTATCAAGTCACCCCTCATCCTTCGCCGTTCCAACGAGAAAAGGCCGAGAACTCTCAACCTATCCTCGTACGACTTCCTCTCCATTCCAGGCAACATCCTGGTAAATCTTCTCTGCACCCTCTCCAAAGCTTCCACATCTTTCCTAAAGTGAGGCGACCAGAACTGCACACAGTACTCCAACTGTGGCCTAACCAAAGTCCTGTACAGCTGCAACATCACTTCACGACTCTTGAATTCAATCCCTCTGCTAATGAACGATAAAACTCCATAGGCCTTCTTACAAACTCTATCCACCTGAGTGGCAACCTTCAAAGATCTATGTACATAGACCCCAAGATCCCTCTGTTCCTCCACCTGACTAAGAACCCTACCATTAACCCTGTATTCCGCATTCTTATTTGTTCTTCCAAAATGGACAACCTCACACTTGGCAGGGTTGAACTCCATCTGCCACTCCTCAGCCCAGCTCTGCATTATATCTAAGTCCCTCTGCAGCCGACAACAGCCCTCCTCACTGTCCACAACTCCACCTATCTTCGTATCATCTGCAAATTTACTGACCCACCCTTCGACTCCCTCATCTAAGTCATTAATAAAAATTACAAACAGCAGAGGACCCAGAACTGATCCCTGCGGAACTCCACTTGTAACTGGGCTCCAGGCTGAATATTTACCATCTACCACCACTCTCTGCCTTCGACCGGTTAGCCAGTTTTCTATCCAATTGGCCAAATTTCCCTCTATCCCATGCCTCCTGACTTTCCGCATAAGCCTACCATGGGGAACCTTATCAAATGCCTTACTAAAATCCATGTACACTACATCCACTGCTCTTCCCTCATCCACATGCTTGGTCACCTCCTCGAAGAATTCAATAAGACTTGTAAGGCAAGACCTACCCTTGACAAATCCGTGCTGGCTGTCCCTAATCAAGCAGTGTCTTTCCAGATACTCATAAATCCTATCCCTCAGTACCCTTTCCATTACTTTGCCTACCACAGAAGTAAGACTAACAGGCCTGTAATTCCCGGGGTTATCCCTATTCCCTTTTTTGAACAGGGGCACAACATTCGCTACTCTCCAGTCCCCTGGTACCACCCCCGTTGCCAGTGAAGACGAGAAGATCATTGCCAATGGTACTGCAATTTCCTCTCTTGCTTCCCACATAATCCTAGGATATATCCCGTCAGGCCCGGGGGACTTGTCTATCCTCAAGTTGTTCAAAATGTCCAACACATCTTCCTTTCTAACAGGTATCTCTTCTAGCTTACCAGTCCATTTCACACTCTCCTCTTCTACAATACGGTCCCTCTCGTTCGTAAATACTGAAGAGAAGTACTTGTTCAAGACCTCTCCTATCTCTTCCGACTCAATACACAGTCTCCCACTACTGTCCTTGATCGGACCTACCCTCGTTCTCGTCATTCTCAGGTTTCTCACATACGCATAAAATGCCTTGGGGTTATCCTTGATCCTATCCGCCAACGATTTTTCATGCCCTCTCTTAGCTCTCCTAATCCCTTTCTTCAGGTCCCTTCTGGCTATCCTGTATCCCTCCACTGCTCTGTCTGAATCCTGTTTCCTCAACCTTATGTAAGCCTCCTTCTTCCTCTTTACCAGACATTCAACCTCTCTCGTCAACCAAGGCTCCCTCACACGACCATTTCTTTCCTGCCTGATAGGTACATACATATCATGGACACGTCGTATCTGCTCTTTGAAAAAGTTCCACATTTCCACCACATCCTTCCCTGACAGCCTATGCTCCCAACGTATGCTCCTCAAATCCTGCCTTACAGCATCGTAATTTCCCTTCCCCCAATTATAAAATCTACCTTGTTGTGCGCACCTATCTCTCTCCATAACCAAGGTGAAAGTCACAGAATTGTGGTCACCATCACCAAAATGTTCACCCACTAACAAGCCCACCACTTGTAGTACACTGCTGTTGCACAAGATGTACCTCTGTTGCATTGTTAATTCAGTAAGACTATAAAAGAAAATGTTCAAGTAAAACCAAGAACTGCAGTTGCGAGTTCTACAATAAAAACAGAAATTGCTGGAGAAACTCAGCAGGTCCAGCAGCATCTGTGGAAAGAAAGCAGAGGCAACAGTTCAGGTTCAGTCAGTCATTCTCCCATGTCCTTACCCCAATCCCTACACACCAGGCCTTGTTATCACATGGTCTGCTATTACACACAGCTCATTGTTAGCCACTAATAGTCCCCAATATTAGCTATTCATCTTCCCAGGCTGACCGCTATCCATTCCTTTGTCTGTCAAAGTGTTCTTCTGTCTTTTTGGGCTCTATGTTCACCTATTGTTTACTCCTTAACCCCTTCCCCCACTGTATCTTTTGCATAAAAAACATCTTTTTCCTAACTATCATCAATTCTGAAGAAGGGTCACTGGACCTGAAACATTAATCTGGTTTCTCTCCACAGATGCTGCCAGACCTGCAGAGTTTTTCCAGAAATTTCTGTTTATGCTTCAGGTTCAGTCACCCTTCAGCAGAACTCCAGTAGTTTTAGAGTTTCAGGAGTTTTGATGAAAGGTCACTGAACCTAAAACATTAACTCTGCTGGTATCCAGCTAACCAGAATATGTACCAATCCTGCTGTATCTACCCACAGCTCAAAGAGGGGCAGTGAATCAGGATGAGCTCGTTTTCCTTGAAAAGGAGCCTATGAATAGTGTCATATACTACAAACTGAACTGTAAATCATCCAATCCAAGGTCGGTGGTTGCAAAGATGATCATTCAGTTTAAATTCCATGCTACAAGCTTATTTCAGTCTGCCTCAAAAACTGGTGTTTGAGCATGGCATCAGTGTGAGAGCCATGGAATTCTTTGGTCTCTAAGCATTGAATTATGAGAACAGAGGAAATGAAGTAGTTTTGTATTCACAGGAATACAGAAGGTAAAAAAGATGAGTGGATTGAACTTTTTTTTAGGCTTTCAAAAAGGTGTGTAGGTCGATGAAGAGACATTTTCCATTGGTAGGTGACTGTAGGATACGGGACATGGCCTTTAATTTTGAAATACACCATTGAATTAAGAGAGAAGCTTGAAAACTTGTCTCCATGTAGAAATGTGAAACGTTCTGAAAATTATAGATGTTGGTTCAATTAACAGTTGAAGTTCTGGTCTCCTTCCTAACAGAAAGATGTTGTGAAACTTGAAAGGGTTCAGAAAATATTTAGAAGATTGTTGCCAGGGATGGAGCTATAGGGAGAGGTTGAATAGGCTGGGGCTGTTTTCCCTGGAGCAGAGGCTGAGGGGTGACCTTATAAAGGTTTACAAAATTAAGAGGGGCATCGATAGGATAAATAGACAAAGTCTTTTCCTTGGGGTCAGGGAGTCCAGAATTAGAGGGCATGGGTTTAGGGTCAGAGGGGAAAGATATAAAAGGGACCTAAGGGGCAACTTTTTCACACAGAGGGCGGTGGGCGGCACAATGGTTAGCACTGCTGCCTCACAGCGCCGGAGACCCGGGTTCAGTTCCCGCCTCAGGCGACTAACTGTGTGGAGTTTGCACATTCTCCCCGTGTCTGCGTGGATTTCCTCCGGGTGCTCCGGTTTCCTCCCACAATCACAAAGATGTGCAGGTCAGGTGAATTGGCCATGCTAAATTGCAAGTAGTGTTAGGTAAGGGGTAAATGTAGGGGTATGGGTGGGTTGCGCTTCGGCGGGTCGGTGTGGACTTGTTGGGCCGAAGGGCATGTTTCCACACTCTAATGTAATCTAATCTAATCTAAAAGTGTATGGAATGAGCTGCCAGAGGAAGTGGTGGAGGCTGGTAAAATTGCAATATTTCAAAGGCATTTGGATGAGTATATGAATAGGAAGGGTTTGGAGGGATGTGGGCTGGGTACTGGCAGGTGGGACTAGATTGGACATCTGGTCAGCATGGACGGGTTGGACCGAAGGGTCTGTATCCATGCTGTACATCTCTATGACTCTAAGTTCACAGATATAGATACCTTACATGGCAAAGAATATTAAAGAATATGGATGGAGTTAGGCTATAGATCAGTTACAAACTCATTGAGTGGCAGAACAGGCTTGAGCTACTGAATGAACTGTTTATGTCCCTGTGTGAGATGAATGTCTATTGATTGTTTGCTGAGGGAAATGTGCTGACTCATGCTGAAGAGTATCAGGCTCGAAGTCAATTCTTTTATACTCACATTGCATAGGTATAAAACGGTGCAGTTTGTGAATTATCAAAAGGGCCCTCTGGTGCATAACAATAGGTTTGTATTCATCTAGGGAAAGAGAATGAATTGCTCGAATACACCAAGGCAACTGGATCTGCCTGTGCTTCCTCAGCTTCTTTCTCTTGTTTTCAGGTACTTTTCATTCAGAGAGCAAAACACCACATTAGCAATGAGTAGAGAATGAACAAGAAACAGAAACAAAAGGTTATTTACAAGGACGTTTGGTGTGCTCCAGCAACAAGTAGTTGAAGAGTAGTAATAGGCCATGATGAGCATATAACCAAAGCCTGCCCTCCTATTTTTCCCAAATTAATTTTGTACCATGTAGGGCCATTTGTCTGATAGAATGCTTCCCCTTCAAAACAAACTTGATGTGAGGTAAACCCAGGCTGTATAATCTGTGTATCACTCAGATTATCAACCGTCTTTTGAAAAAAAGAATGCAGTCAGATGCAATGCTTGACCCAACATGCATTAAACCATCAATTCTTTAGGCTCTCATCTTGAGAAGAATCTGCAGGAAGAAAAGGGAACAGATTTTTCAATTTTTTTGTGGACAGCAGCTTTAAAGTAAGCAAGGTCAAATGTTCTTAATGTTTGAAACAACCGATTATGAAATTAATATCCTATTGTTGGGATATTGAAATGGACTCTGATTATAGCAAAGGGAGGATACATGCTGGATTGCAGCAGGATGGCTAAAAATGACCTCTCCAGTTATGTAAACATGTCTATACTCATAATATCCCTTCAAGTCCAAGAACTGCTTTATTATTCCTGGTCAGCTGTGGTCCTGGTTCTCTCGATGATTTTAGGCACTGAGCTGTACAAACAAATAGATTTAATGATGTTAGGAAGTTGCACAATTGAAGGGAGACTTGTCTTCAGTCCTAAGCATTTCTCATAACTTTACAAAGCAATTTTGTAAGATGCCCCTTTTGTGATTAAACTCTCAAGAACTCTGTACATGTAATACTGGTCCCAAATGGCAACTTAATTTCTGAGGAACAAAGAATTGCTGATAAAAGGAACCAGCAATGTGTGCTAACTTGGCAGGTCATTTCCCTGACTGTACACTCACAGGTAGTTGTACTGGCACTATGTCTTGTCAAAAGGGAATAGCAATATATGCAAAGGTACATACATTTCAATAAAATGGCACACCACCACTTTCAAACCCAAATTGCTTTTGTCAGCAAATGCTGGCCATCCAGTGACATTCACATCCCATAGATGAATTTAAAAAATCACTTACCATGATACCTCTTCTAATACCAGTGAATGCCTTTTTACTTGCTCCCAATTGGATTTTTACAGTTTAATTTTTCTTTAAGTCAGGACTACAGTGTTGCCAGTTGTGGGGCTTATCGATTCTGTAATATTCTATAATCTATTGGCACATTACCAGTAAACCAAAACTGCAACCATTGTATATTGTTACACCCTGGTATTTTGTTATATTGCCCGTCAGTTAAGGAGATGTAAATAAATTTAGTATAATAGTGGCTTCCCACATATTATTTTTACTTTGCGCAATATACAGCAAAATATATTTTAAAATTATTGTAAACGTATCATTAGAAAGACAAGAGAGACATCAAGTAACAACCAATCCATAAAAAGTGTCATTGCATGATTTTACTGCTTACTGTTGACAAACCTTTCTTTGGCATCCAGGAATGCTTTTGCAAAAGGATTGTTCTTGATCTTCAGAGCTGTAACCTTAAGACAAAACACATAAAACCCAAAATGTAGATAGTGAATTATACAAAGAATTCTCAATATAAATCTTAAGGCAATTAACACTAAGGTACAGGCTACTTTTTTTCTCTGACAACCAATATACCTTTGAACATTTGTAAAGTGAGAAGATTTTCATTTGTATACAGTCCTCTGCCTTCTGGTCTACAGGATATTCATAAACTGTCACCTTCTAGCAGCTAATCCACACAAGCACTCTTCCTCCTAATCCCTCTTCAATTCATTGAATTATTGATGGAACTGTGAGGCAAAGTTTACTCAGTTCCCTTGACTTGCTGTTTATTAAGCGGAAGTGGGTACTGCAGATTAGAGTCAAGGTTAGTGTGGTGCTGGAAAAGCAGAGCAGGTCAGGCAGCAACCGAGAAGCAGGAAAATCGACATTTCAGGCAAAAACCCTTCATCTGTTTATTGTTCCTTCTGGCTACAGCTTCACTCTGCAATTAAGCTCTCTTCTGCAGGTCTTAAGACCAGAAAGTCTTGAGAAAATCTACAAAGTGTTCAAATGAGCTCTCAGTATGACTATAAGAGAAAGACTCTGTAAATGGGTACAGTTGGCCACATATGACAGTGTTGCAGCAACACAAATATTTAAATTCATAGGATTGTTACAGGGCAGAAGGAAGCTATTCAATCCAGCATGTCTGCACTGACTAAGTTAATATCTTAAACCTAGTGCTAATCTTCTGCATTTTACCCACAGTCCTACATTGTTTCTATTTTAATAATTATCTAGTGACCTCTTGAACACCTCACTCGAACCCACCCTCACCAGACTTCCAGCTGGTGCATCCCAAACTCTAGCTACTCATTGTCTGAGAATGTTTTTTCACTTTGTTGCAAATCACTTTAAAACTCTTCCCTTTGATCCTTGATCCATTTATGAATGCGAACTGTATCTCCCTATCTACTCTGTCTGGACTGTTCATGATTTTGAAAACTTCTATCAAATTTCTCCTTACTAAGGAAAACTGTCCTAGCTTCTCAAGTCTTTCCTTATAACCAATACATCTCAACCCCTTAACCATCCATAAATTTCTTCATCACTCTCTTCAGTCCAATTACATCTTTCCCATTGTGTGGCACCTATATCTGTATACAGTACTCCAAATGTGGCCTAACCAGTGTCTTTTGTAAGTTTATCATAATCTAACTCTATGCCTCTGTTAATGAAGTCAAGAATGATGCATGCTTTATTATCTGCTCTCTCCATTTGTTCTAATATACATATACAGCAAGCTGCTCTGCTCCTCAACATCCTTGAAAGTAATACCTTTCATTTCATAATGTCTCTCCACGTTCTTGTACCAAAGTAAATCACCTCACATTCTCCACACTGTGCTTCATTTGTCAAATATTCACCTTTCCACCAACTCAAATCTTTTTGGAGTTCTACTGATCCTCCTCACAACATACATTGCTATCAAGTTATGCCTTAGCCACAAACTTTGAAATTGTCACCTGCACATCAATGTCTAGATCATGGATATGTATCAGGCCAATCAAAAGTCCCAATACCGGCATCTCAGGAACTCCACTATCAAATTCAGCTGGCCCAAAAAGAAATCATTAATCATTATTCTGTTTCCTATCACTCAGTCAGTTTTGTATCTATGTTTCTACTGTTCGTTTTATCCCATGACCAATAATTTTTCTCACACATCTTGAAACACCTTCTGGCACTCCCTGTACACAGCATCAACATATTTGACCCAATCAACCCTTTCTGTTCGGTCTTCAAAAATATTCCAGCAAATCAGACTCAATTTTACCTCAACAAATCTATGCTGACACTTCTAAATCAACATTTTCCATGTGACTTAATTCTATCCCAAAAAGTGGTTTCTCGAGGTTTCCTGCTCACCAAAGATAAATTGACTGGGTGGCACAGGTGGGTGGCACAGTGGCTAACACTGTTGTCTCACAGCGCCAGAGACCCGGGTTCAATTCCCACCTCAGGCGACTGACTGTGTGGAGTTTGCACATTCTCCCAGTGTCTGCGTGGGTTTCCTCCCACAGTCCAAAGATGTGCAGGTTAGGTGGATTCACCATGCTAAATTGCCCGTAGTGTTAGGTGAAGGGGTAAATGTAGGGGTATGGGTGGGTTGTGCTTTGGCAGGTCGGTGTGGACTTGTTGGGCTGAAAGACCTGTTTCCACACTAAATAATCTAATCTAAGACTGGTCTGTAATTGCCAATCTGAAGTGCTGAGGAAGAGTCACTGGACCTGAAACATTAACTTGCTTTCTCTCCACAGATGCTGCCCGACCTGCTGAGTTTCTCCAGTAACTTCTGTTTTTGTTTCAGATTTCCAGCGTTTGCACTTCTTTGTTTTTGTTGACTTCTCTTGTATCGTTTTGGTGACTTAGCTTCTTCCTCTGTCACCATAGTCTGGACAACATCTGTCTTGTAAGGTAAAGACAGATGCAAAGTATTCATTTTACTATTTCAGCCATGCCACCTGCCTCCAAATGTAAATTCCTTCTTTCTTTTGAATCAGCTGAATCCCTCCTTTTCTTATTGATGTGCTCATGGAAGACTTTAGATTTCCCCTTATGTTAGTTGCCAGTGTTTTTCTCAGAATCTCTTTGTTTTTTGTACCTGCTTTTTCATTCTCCTTCTGATACTTTTTTAATCAGTTTGGTTTTCATCTGTCATAACCCACTTTTTCTTCTTTAACTTAATTTCTATCTCCTTTGTCATCCAGGGAACTCTGGATTTGTTTGTGCTAACTTTCCCTTCAGAGAGATATACCCTGACTGCACCCAAACCATTTCCTCTTTGAAGATAATCATTGTTCTATGACTGATTTTCCCGCCAGCCTTTAGCCCAAGTCTATTTGGCTTTGCTCCATTTTTGCACCATTGAAGTGATCTCTCCAACAGTTCATTTTCTTGCTCTGGATCAACCCATGTCATTTTACAACTTCATTTTTAATGTTATGAAATGAAGATCACTATCCCCTAAATGTTTCCCATTGTCATTTAATCAACTTAGCCCTCCTCATCTAAAGGACATAGTGGTGTCTCCTTTTTTGTTGAACTAGAAAAATACAGTTGGACACATTTAGACTTTATTACTTTCTCTCTTATGCTATTATCTATTTCAGTGCTTAGCTCTTTTTCTTAGCTGTCCACATGACTTTTTCACATCCTTCAACAACATCATTGCAAACATAGCAGCCTCACTTCTGCACTGATTGCTAATATTTATACCTCAATCCCAAATCAAAAAATCAAGGCAAAAAAAAAAATGAACCTCAAAACATACAGTTGGATTTTCTGAGGAGTAGTAATCTCAAAGATTATTTCTTTTCGCAACAAAAGAGCTCAGCATTTCTACCAGGGGATTCCAACTGGAGATCCTTCAAAAACGAGGTGGTATTTCCATTTCAACAGGTCCCTCATGTTGTAGAACAGACATGGGAGAGCAAACCACACCTCTTTATTCACAGAATCAGGTGGCGGTATTCTGAAATTTAAATTTCCAATGTCGCAGACAGACACTTTAATAACTGTTGTGAAATATTAAGTGCATAAGATATGTATATGGTTAGAGTGGCAGGTAAGTGAGGAAGGGGGAGGGGTGCCAGGTGAGTATGGTACCAAGTAGACAGAAGATAGGGTGCAAGTTGGTAAGGTGTAGCATGTCAATGGGTAGGGTGCCAGATGGGTAAACAACAGGGTGCAAGGTAACAAAAGGATGAAGTATGTGGTGAAGTGTGTAGGATTCCTTAGGGTGTCTGGGAGATATCACAACTGGAAGGAATAAGGGTAGGTGGTAGTGGCTCCCAGGTCTGTGGGAAAGTTGTCAGATCTCAGGTGTGCTGTGGTTGGTGGTAGAGTCCACCAGCAGGGGCAGGAAGGGATTTTGGATTCTAGTGTGGATGCAGAGTGGGTGTCAGATTTCAGCATAGAGCCATGTCAGATTTTGTGGAGTTTTAGGATTTGAGGGGAGTGTAGTTCAAGCAATAAGGCAAGTTGGGAGGTAAATTTAATAGTTATGCAAAAGTTAAACTAGATAAGTCTAAGTTTCCTTACTCTTCCAAATTCTGCGATTAAAATGCAAACTTTCACAAAGTTCCCAGTGAAAGGAAATTGCATAGCATAATTTCCAATTTCCTGGGCAAATCCTTTCGAGTCTATTACAATGGGAAGTCCACAGTATCCTCATGTGCAATTCCTATCTACAATTCAGAAACTATTATCTGACCATTGGAAAATCTGGGTCTATGCAGTTACAGCAGTAACATTCGGAATAAGGAAAACATCCGAGTTTCCTGTTGATCAGGTGGAAAGCAATTCGACGAAGAAGAAGGAAATATTAGCTAGCACAGACACTGCTGTGAAGATGGTATTATCTCTTAATAACCAGGATATGAGAGAACAGGCATTAGGCTCAATGTTATCATTGGCAAGCTCCACATCGAGAGCCTCAAACTGACAATTCATCCACATACTTTTTATGATCTAGATTCACTGCAATAGGGAATAAAAATAAGTGTAAATGCTTACTCAGCATTCTCTTCCTAAACCTTAAATGATCAGTAATGAATGAAGAGAAGTATCTACAATACCTCATGTAAAAACATCTAACCAACATAATTATGAGAAGATAAATGTAAACCAATATTGTAATGATGTCTGCACTGACCTCTTCATTCTGATATGCAGTCACTGCAATGAACTGGGTCTCTGGAAAAGAGTGATTTGAAACCATCCTGCGAGGACCACCTACACGCACTATATGAATTTGAGGCTTGTACTTATGCAGAGAATTTAGAATTACCTGTAAAAACATGGCAAAACATTTCTTGGTAAACCATAATTTTGTAACTAAATTGTGGTTGAACTACATTAATACACAATTGCACTAATGCTGCTACTCAGGATCACAGAATTGTTAGGGAACAGAAGGGAGGCTATTTGGCACATTGTGCCTGCAACACTTCTGTCACCTAGTACCAATCTCCTGCCTTTTCTTTATATCCCAGCACACCATTACTATCCAAATAATTATCAAATATCCTCTTGAATGTTTCAATTGAATTTGCCTCCAGCATATTTCCAAAAAGCTTGTGATTTCAAAACATGATGTGGAGGTGCCAGTGTTGGACAGAGGTGGACAAAGTGAAAAATCAAGATTAGAGTGATGCTGGAAAAGCACAGCAGGTCAGGCAGCTTCCGAGGAGCAGGAAAATCAATAGCGATTTTCCTGCTCCTCAGATGCTGCATAACCTGATGTGCTTTTCCAGCATCACTCTAATCTTGATTCTAATCTCCAGCATCTGCAGTCCTCACTTTCACAAAGTTAAAAATCACACAACACCAGGTTATAGTCCAACAGATTTATTTGGAAGCTTTAGCTTTTGGAGCGCTGCTGATGATGCGGACAGCTACTTAATGAAGGAGCAGCATATTGTGTTGTGTGATTTTTAACTTCAAATAAATATGTTGGACTATAACATAGTGTTGTCTGACTTCTGACGTTGTCCACCCCAGTCCAACACCGGCACCCCCACATCATAGTATATTTCCAGGCATTGCATTCCATACTTTAACCATTCACTGTGAAAAGGTTTGTTTTGTTTGCACATCACTTTGAAGTTCCACACAATCCCCCTTACGGTCTATAATTCCTCCAAGTTTCATGTCACCTGCAAACTTTGAAATTGTCCCCTGTACACCAAGATCCAGATCATCAGAAAAAGCAATATTGATGCCTGGAGAACTCCCTCCAAACCTTTCTCCAACCCAAATAAATTCTCTCTTTCCTATCACTCAGCTAATTTTGTATCCGTGTTGCTGCAGTCCTTTTTACACTATGACCTAAAACTATCCTCACAGGTCTGTTGCGTGGCACTGTATCAAAAGTCTACTGGAAATCCAGATATACCACATCAATTGTGCTAGCCTCATTGACTCTTTCTGGTTCCTCTTCAAAAAGCCCCAGTAAGTGAGCTAAATACAATTGCCCCATTCAAAATCCATGCTGATTCTTTCTAATCAACACGTTTTTTTTCCAAACGATCACTAGTTCTATCCTGAATAGCTGTTCCAGTAATTTCGCCACCACTGATGTTAAACTGACTAGTCTTTAATTGCTGGGATTATCCTTACAACCTTTCTTGAACAAGGCCATAATATTTGCAATTCTCCAATCTTCTGGTGCCTCCCCCAAGTCTAGGCAAGATTGAAAGATTATACTCAATGCCCCACAATTTCTACCCCACCTTTCTTCAAAATATTTAGATAAGTTTCAACTGGTCTTGTTAACTTTAAGTGCCAATAATATAGCCAACACTTCTTTATAATTAACTTTGAACACTTCTAGTGATAGAGTTTTCTCCTCTGTCACCATGGCATGGGCAGTATCCTCTTCTTTAATAAACACAGAATAAAGGATTCATTTAACACCTCAGCCATGCCCCTGCCTCTGTGTGTAACTTGCCTTTTTGGTCTCTCATCACTCTATTCCTCTTTCTAATCTCTTACTGTGTATATGCCAATAGACTTTTTTAAAAAAAGTTTCTCTTTGCTTCTCCAATTTTCTTTTCCACCTCCCCCTAAACCTTTGGTTTTCCAATTGATCATCAGTTGTACTTTTTGCCTTACACCTGTCATATGCACACATTTTCTCCCTAATATTAATTCTTATTCTTTTTTAATCCAGGGAACTCTGGATTTAGTTGTTGCACCTTTTCCATTTGAAAGAATATACCTTGACTCTACCTGAACTTTCTGACTCTTCTTCCAATCAAATGTGCTCAGCTCTCTTCTTGCCCCATTAAAGTTAGCTCACCACTAGCTGATTTTGCTTACTCAAATTATTGCATGTCATTTTCCAACACCATGCAGAACCTTATGATATAATTATCACTGCCTTCTGAATGTTCTCCCACTGACACTTCAAACTTAGAGTCATACAGATGTACAGCACGGAAACAGACCCTTCCGTCCAACCCGTCCATGCCGACCAGATATCCTAACCCAATCTAGTCCCACCTGCCAGCACCCAGCCCATATCCCTCCAAACCCTTTCTATTCACATATCCATCCAGATGCCTTTAAAATGTTGCAATTGTACCAGCCTCCACCACTTCCTCCAGCAGCTCATTCCATACACGTACCACCCTCTGCATGAAAAAGTTGCCTCTTAGGAGATCTCTTTTATATTTTTCCCCTCTCACCTTAAACCTATGCCCTTTAGTTCTGGATTCCCCCAACCCAGGGAAGAGACTTTGTCTAATAATCCAATTCATGCCCGGCATGATTTTATAAGGTCACCCCTCAGCCTCAGACGCTCCAGGGAAAACAGCCCCAGCCTATTCAGCCTCTCCCTATAGCTCAAATCCTCCAACCCTGGCAACATCCTTGTAAATCTTTTCTGAACCCGTTCAAGTTTCACTAACCTGAATAAGTCCTGCCCTGGTTGGCCTTAATAAAATAGTCTCCCATTTAAGTAAATAAAACTCCATCTACCGCACCATTGGCCCATCTGATCAAGGTCACATTATACTCAGAGGTAACCTTCTTCACTATCCACCAAACCACCTATTTTGGTGTCATTCAACCATTTAGATAAAATTAAACAAAAAGCAAATGAGTACACTGAAGTTAATAGCCAGAAATATTGTGCCAGTCAAGTTTGCTGGACAGTTAGGTCAGGTTAGTGGCAGGGTTGAAGGCAAGGAAAAGTTATAACTGGACAGATCCACCTTCATCAAAAAGCCTAAAAGAAACCCGAGCAATTGACGGATATTTACACTGTTATAAATCAGCAGCTGCAGGAAAAATATATGGGGAAAACATTAAATCCTCTATTTACCATTGAAAGATTTTAGTTAAAACCAGTGGTTTGGGCATTTGCAGAGCAGTTTTTTGAATAGACTGTCGAGTCCTGCACTGGAAAATAATTACAAGGAAACCACTAAATATGGGCAGCCAGTAACTCTTGCCTTGGTGAGCTACATCACCCAAAATAGAGCTTATCTTGCCCTGCAAAATGCCATTCTGTATCCTGATAATCTTCAATAATTTCATTCAAAAGTTTGCTTTGTACCTGACCATTTTAGACTACTGCTTGCTGCTGACAGTAGGGGGAAAAATCAAAAGGTGTTCCATTCCCTACTACTGACAACTCAATCTTAAGTGCAAAACAAAAACAATTAATAAAGACATTCCTAACAGATCTACGTGTGCAAGTAAAATAGAGAAAGCATAAAAGAGAGAAGATATTACTCATGATATTTTGAAATACTAAACATATTACATCACATTTAGCTAGAATACAAGTGCTACATCTTGGTTGTTACTTATTTTAAAAGAAAGAGACATCTCTGTAACATTGTTCCAGAACTGAAGTGATACAGATTTGTCCTCCAATAAATATGTTGCATAATGAGTTACTACGATTTGTCATCCTTTTTCTGCCTGTAAAAAATGCAGTTAATTTCATAATTACAAAACAACTCTAATTATGTAATTTTGCATAAAACATTTACTTTTGTTCAATGTCAATTTTAATAAAATCTGTGCCAAGGAAAACATAAATGACTGAACTCATTACAAACGTTTTTACATGAAATTGTACTCATTTGGATATCTCTTAATGCTTGCTGGACTGCATCAAGCAAAACCTCTTTTTCTGACTAAAACACGCTGTCCATTAAACTCAGAAAGTGCCAATTAGACCTGTTTATTCTTGTTTATGTTTGGTTTCCTTTCAAACAATGGTCTATATGAGTAGAGTAGGCTGAGAGGATTGGTATAATTACGTTAATGCACACTTGATATTTCACAATTGCCCTGTTTGTTACTGCAAATGAGATGGGAGGAGAAAGCTGTACCTGTCCACCAGTGTCGACTTTATTTGTTAACTTGACTTTACTGAAAGAGATTGGAGCTTTCATCCAGTGTGCCCCAAAGTTAGGGGAGTCAGGGTGGATGTAAACACAACTCTGTGTCAGGGGTTCTGGTTTGCCAGCTGGAATCCATTCACCATTCACGTATTTCCAACGATGACTGTCAGCAGCAACAAAGTCCAGTAGGAATGAATACATGGCATTTGGATCCAATCCAGATACACTTATTTTCAAAACTGGAAACATCCGCCTGAAAAAGTGAATGAGATGGAGGGAGAGAAAGTAAAATCAACCTTTCCTTTTGGGAAAGCACATAATGGTAATTGCGTTCAATAACAGAGAAAAGCATAATAACCTTTGCAAAAAAAAAAAGGCTTGGCTACCATTTACATCCAGAGACTAATTTTCCTATTAATCCAAACATGCAGATTGGCATCACAGTAAGTAAATAGATTAATACATGTTCAGCAGTTGATTCAAAAGTCATTGCAAAGTGCAAGCAGGATGAAGAGTAACAGGTTTGGAAAAGGAATAATTTTTGCATTTTTCTTCCAGGTAGCAATAATTTACGATTCACCTCCATAATAAATTTACCATTTAAAAAATGTAATATATATAATATATATATAAAATATGAAAAAAGCTACCATGATAATATTTCACTCCATGTTACTTGATGAACATATTCTCTATCCATTGTGGACATCAAATGCTATAAGTACATTAGTGTTAATGAAGCAGTTGCTAATGGTTACCCAAGCTCCGGAAATGGTTCCCAGTTGTGAGCAGGTGTGGCAAATAAACAGACTAATTCTATATTAATATTGTTCTTTTCCAGCTAGGAAGAATTTGTTTCAAATTCTTCAGGTAGGGTATAATGGTTGTGCAGACCTACTATTAATGTAACATGAAATGCAATGTACATGACATAACATGATGTAAAGCAGAGAAAAAAAACAGAGTAACAATACAGATAAAAAGATAAGGAAACTTTAGAAAAAGAGACTACCCTATTAGGAATCCCTTTCAAATGCCAAAATCTCTGACTGGGTGCATTTACTATATTTTACCATGGATGGAAGGACATCAGATCCTTTTTACAGGACAGAACAGTGTGTGTTGGAGAATACGGAGCTGACAAGTTGCAATCTAAAAATCACTATTAGGATTGTGAATTATCCTATACATCATGTTAGCATATTCTTAACAAATACACTTTAAAATTTACTACATTTGCCTGGTATTCTTATTGTATTTCATTTTTCAATAAGATAAAATTATTATATAGTCCTTCAGATACATTTACAGATTGTGGTGTGTCACTTCTTTCTGCAAAGAAAGGAGGAATTAAATGCTATTATGACTTGCTTTGTAGCCTAAAAGTGTTGAGTGTGGCAGTATTCTGCTTCAGTGGCAGCTTCTTTACATGATGTTTGTTATTTGTTCATGGAATGAGGACATCAATAGCTAGGCCAGCATTTATTGCCCTTCTCTGACTGCCCACAGGGCAGTTAAGTGTCAACCATATTGCTGTGGATCTGAAGGACATTAGTGAACCAAATGGGTTTTTCGGGCAATTGGCAATGGATTCTTTATTCCAGATATTTATTAAATTCAAATTCCACCATTTGCGATAATGGGACTCAAATTTGGTCCCCAGAGCATTTCCTGGGTCTCCAGATTAACAATCCAGCAGTAATACCACTAGACTATTGCCTCCCCGGTTGCTCTGGGTCTGGAGTCACATTTAGGTCTGACCAGGTAAGGATGGCAGTGTCCTTCCCTAAAGAACATAGGTGAACTAGATGGATTTTTTTCCTGACCATCGGCAATGTTTTCATGGTCATCAATAGACTCTTAATTCCAGACTTTTATTGAATTCAAACTCTACCATCTGCCATGGCAGGATTTGAATCCATGGTCTCCAGAACATTACCTGGGATTTGTTTAGTTATATTTTTATCAAAGATATAAAGTAAAGCATTAAGTTTCAGTTTTACATATCCCTGGCTTCATATTGTCCTTTTTATGGTCGTAATGTTATTAAACAAGTTACTAAATGCTTTTGCCATTTACAATGTCAAGTGCAGTAGTTAGTTTTAGATGTTCTATGTCCCTGTTACAGTTTCAATATTTAAGTAAAAAAGGCAAAGTAAAACAATAATTGTTCCTCTTCAACCGCATATTTCATTCAATATTTCACTTCATTCAATGAATGCTTTGTTCTTTCATTATTTTCGCTTTTTAAAGGTCTCAAATAGGTGCACAACAGCTTTAACCTTTTGAAGGTAATCACATTGTTTTCAATTCTGTAAAAAATATTGAAAAATATTGCACCAATAATATGTTAAGGCATTTTAACGTACAATGGATTTTCCACTCCATTTTAAAACATTCCAGACCTATGTAAGTCAGTAATAAAATGAGCAGCAAAAGGCGATAAAATGCATCAATGCTCCTCCATGCAACTGCCAGAAGTGAGGCCCAAGAACGGCGAAGGAGACAATCCAATCAGAGTGGCAGAGTGAGGATATGGACTGCACCAATTTGGCAGCTTCTGGCCTCAGTGCATCTGGTATTTTTTAAACAGTTTTTTCAGTGGCCTCCAGCAGTCCTTTAAAGGATTGATTGATTGATTTGATTTATGGTCATGTGTACCCAAGTGCAGTGAAAAGCTTTTTTTTGCGAGCAGTATGGGCTGATCATAATAAGCAAGGACATACAGATCATACGGTGAAAAAAAACTTGGACTGTGTAAGGCATACAGGTTACACCACACAAGATGTGCACTAGACAAGATAACATTCGCAAGATCAGCATTATTTGAAGTTAGAGAATCCATTCATCAGTCTAATAATTGCAGGGAAGAAGCTGTTTCTTGAACCTGATGGTGCATATAAGTCAAGCTTCCATACCTTCTGCCTGATGGAAGAGGTTGTAGGAGAGCATTGCCGAGGTGAGATGGATCATTGATGATATTGGCAGCTTTTCCACAGTAGCGAGATGCATAAATGGAGTCCATGATATCTGATAAGTTCAATCCCTAGGTTTCATTAATTAGGGATAAGTGTACAAGAGCAAGAAGGCTACACTAACCTTATATTAGACCTTAGCTTGTGGTGTTTTTTTTTACAATTTTAACTCCAAACTCGGAGCTATTAGGATCAGGTGTATCACTCAACTAATTTCACTCAACTTCAGCCAGAGGTAGCTTGATTCTAGGACATGTAATTTGGGGCCCACAGAGTCCAACTAGTAGCCAATCAAAGAAAGAAAGCCAAACAAGGGTGTTGCCTTCCTCTTAGTAGCCTAAAATATATATTTTTTTTTAGCTAGGTTGGAATTTTTCCAGATATCATAAGGGTTTGGATGAAACTCTTCAGAAAATATTCCACCACCAAATAGACCTTTAGTATGGAAGATTAAATAAGTACAATTAAATTTTAAGTAAAGATGTGAAGTAATTGTAACAAAGTCAACCAGTAGGCTTCACAGAATATGAGATCCCTGATTGGGGCTATTAATTTGGTCCAGTCAGAAAGGCCTGACTGACAGAAAAACAGGACTGTGTGGAGTGCATCATTTCTCCCTCCAACTCTATTTTGATTTAGTCCCTACCCTCCCCTTCACTGTTTTTGATCACACAGCACTGTCCTTTGATGTGAAGGGCAGTGTTTGTCACTGGCCACCTGGGTGTTTTTCCTATCTTCCTGGTGGTGGAAATTGAATAAAGATTCGTGCACTTTGTGTCTTTCACTGTGTCTCAAAAAATAAATAAATAAAAGAGGACATCTTAAAAACCTTCTCCTCTGTTTTTGGCTGCACTTCAGTCCCACGCTCCTGATCTTTGGGCATCCGGTACGGAGGAAGGAGGGCAGGTCTGAAGACCTCCTCGTGGGTCTGCTCCTGGGCCTGGCCAAACTGGCCATCAACAGGTCCAGGCAGCGGGCCGTGGAGGGGGTCGTTAGGGCCGACTGCCTGCCCCTCTTCCGCGGTTACGTTAGAGCCCGGGTGTCCTTGGAGAAGGAGCACGCGGTGTCCACCAACACCCTGGAGTTGTTCAGGGAGAGGTGTGCGCCGCAGGGAGTGGAGTGCATCATTTCTCCCTCCAACTCTATTTTGATTTAGTCCCTACCCTCCCCCTCACTGTTTTGATCACACAGCACTGCCCTTTGATGTGAAGGGCAGTGTTTGTCACTGGCCACCCGGGTGTTTTCCTAAAAAAAAGAATAAGAAAAAAGAAAGAAAAAAAAACAGGACTGTGTGGAGTGCATCATTTCTCCCTCCAACTCTATTTTGATTTAGTACCTACCCTCCCCTTCACTGTTTTGATCACACAGCACTGCCCTCTGATGTGAAGGGCAGTGTTTGTCACTGGCCACCCGGGTGTTTTCCTATCTTCCTGGTGGTGGAAATTGAATAAAGATTTGTGCACCTTGTGTCTCTCACCTACACACACACACCATGAGTGCTGGGGAAAAATAAGCACTACCGCAGTTAGGCGGTAGTGTGGGGGTTAAATTTAAAAAAAAAACAGGACTGTGTGGAGTGCATTATTTCCCCCTCCAAATCTATTTTGATTTAGTCCCTACCCTCCCCTTCACTGTTTGATCATACAGCACTGTCCTTTGATGTGAAGGGCAGTGCTTGTCACTGGCCACTCAGGTGTTTTCCTATCTTCCTGGTGGTGGAAATTGAATAAAGATTCGTACACCTTGTGTCTCTCACTGTGTCTCACACCTGCACACACACACCATGGGTGCTGTGGAAACAATAAGCACTACCACAGTTAGGCGGTAGTGTGGGAGTTTAAAAAAAAAAGAAAAAAGGAAAAAAAATAAATAAACAGGAGTGTCGCCACTCGGGTGTTTTCCTAAAAAAAAAATAAATACTTTTTTTAAAAAAAGGATTGTGAGCATTGCCCTTTGATGGGAAGGGCACTGCTTGTCACTAACCACTTGGGTGTTTTCCCTTTTGAGAGTTGGATCAGTGTGAGTGCGTACGTGCAAGGACTCTCCTCCTTGAAGGGGACTGTCCCTGGACCAGCTGCCCCACATTGAGAGAGAGGAAGGAAGGAAGAAGAAGAAGGAAGAAAGAAGGAGGCAGAAGCAGAAGGAGGAGAGAGCTTTTGAGTCTGGGGCCTACTTTTGGAGCTGCAGCCTGGGCCTCACCCAGGTCAAGGGAGTGTTGCTGCTGACCTGGGGCCAACTCCTACTGCTGGTCTCTGGGCCCCCGCCCAGACCTGCCTCAGCTGTTGCTGCTTGGGGTCTGCCTCACTGCTGCTGCCTGGGACTTGCCTTGGGGCCCCTCCCAGGACTTCCACCACTGCAGCTGTTATTAGAGGCCCACTTCCACTGCTGCTGCCTGGGACTTGCCTCGGGACCCTCTCCAACAGGTCTGCCCCCACCGCTGCGACCAAGGAACTGCCTAGGACTTGCCAGAGGCCTGCCTCCACCACCGCTGCCTGGGATTCGCCTTGGGCCCCTCCCCGTAACCTCCACCACTACTGCTGCTGGAGGCCCACTTCCACAACCGCTGCCTGGGACTCACCTTGGGGCCCTTCCACCACTACTGCTGCCCCAGGACTCAATTTTTGGGCTACCTGGGACTTGCCTTGGGGACCCTCCCCAACAGGTCTGCCCCACAGCGCTGGGGCCTGCCTCCACCACCGCGGCCTGGGACTCGCCCTGGGCCCCTCCACACAACCTCCACCACTACTGCTGCCTGGGACTCAATTTGGGGCTGCCTGGGACTTGCCTTGGGGACCCTCCCCAACAGGTCTGCCCCCCACCGCTGTGACCAAGGGCCTATCTGGGACTCGCTCGAGGCCTGCCCCCACCGCTGCTGTTGCCTGAGGCCGGTCTCCACCGTCGCTGTCTGGGACTCGCCTTGGGCCCCTCCACACAACCTCCACCACTGTTGCTGCCAGAGGCCCACCTCCAACGCTGCTGCTTGGGACCTACTAACATTCAGCAGCAGAATATGGCGAGCCCGAAGGTCGCGGGGCCCAGCCGCACCAACGCCGGGGTAGCCGCTGCCTTAGGCTCGGCTGTCCCAACCCCGGCCGCAACCGCAACCCCCTTCAGGCACTTGACTAAACGCCTGGGGGTTAAGGCTTATCCCCACCCCAACATGTCCATCAAGGCCTGCAGTAAGGCCAAGGCTAGTGTGGTCGGCCCACTGGCCATCGTCGCTGCGGCCCGGATGTACGGGAAGGCCGTCTTTTTCCTTAAGACCGAGCAGGCGGTCCAACTGGCCATGGAGAGGGGGCTCACTGTGGGCGGGACACATTTGCCCGTCGACCCTTTGGAGGTCACGGCCCAGAGGGTCGTGATCTCCAACGTCCCGCCCTTCATTTCCAGTGATCTCCTTCTTCCCCACCTCAACACCTTGGGGGAGATCAGGTCGGGTGTCCAACCACTCCTGCTCGGTCTTAAGGACCCCGCCCTCCGACACATATACTCCTGACGCCAGGTGTTCATTTGCCTGGCACAGGAGGAGGTCACTGAGGGCTCTTTCACCCTCCTCCACGAGGGTGCGGCCTACCGCGCCTTCTGGACGGCGGACGGCGTGCGGTGCCACCTGTGCTGTGAGGTGGGGCACATTAGAAAAAACTGCCCCACCCAGAAGGCTGCCCAGCCCATGCCAACAGCTGATGGTGGTGCCGCCGCACCCACTCCCCTTCCCCCGAAGTCAACACCACAGGCCCCGGGGCTAAGCCAGAGGCTTCTATTGCTCCAGCCTCTGGCAGGGAGGGGGTGAGCATCCGGCCGGCCAGAAGGCGCTGAAGAAGACGCGACGCGTCAGGCCCGCCCATAGGAAGACCACCCTATTCCCTTCCCCAACACCTAGCCCACGACCTGCCCCGCCCCGGCACGACAATGCCCCTGCGGCCGTGCCAGCGTCACCCCGGCGTGGGAACCCTGACCCCCAACCCCCCAAACCCATATCTGATCCTGACCCCACATCCACCCCCCACCCCATTAGAGAAACCCCTGGGGCTTCAACGCCTGCCCCTGGCGCTGTGACACCTGGCCCGGGGGCCCCTGAGCCCGAGCCTCGCCCCACCCAGCCAAATCCTGGCACTAACCTGGGGGAAACCTCCGCTGCCCTACCTCCTGCAGCGACCGTGTCTCTGGGCCCCGGAGGGGAAACTGGGCCCCGGAGGGGGAACTGGGCCCCTGCCCCTGCCCCGCCCCACCCCGCCCACCATCACCTGATAAACCAGGGGTGGGGCAGGAAGTGACATGACTGACCTTCCCCACCCTGGCCACGCCCCCTGTCTTCCCCCAGCCAATCGTATTTTGGGAAAGGCTATGGGGAGGGACCTCGGGCCCCATGACCACCAAGGCGGGCAGGGAGGGGAAGGCCCATAAATGCCCCCCTGTCTCTCTGGGGAAGAGGCGCCGGCACTTGGAGGGGAGAGACACTCCAGTAGCGCTGCCCCTCTCCAGGGGACAAGCCAACGGTGCCTCTTGACTGTCCCACACCGCGGCCCGACCTACCCAAACCCCCAGGGGCTACAGCAGGGCCTCCTGCTGCCTCGACTCCTCCGGCCCCTGGGGAGGACTTTAAAAACCACGTGGGCTGTGGTGCGGGCGACAACGGGGAACCCTTTGCTGGGTCGTCGAGTGGTAGAGGGGAGGAAGGTGTTATCCTCGCTCCTCCCTTCCAGACTGTTTTTCCGGGGGCCTTGGCCCTGGGGAAGGACCTTTTCCCGGAGGAGCCGGGTGTCCCGGTGTCGGGAGAGGAGCGGGTCCCCGAACCTCTGCTGCCCGACGACCCGAACTCGGGGCATTCTGGGAAGGGGTGCGCCAAGGAAGGTACCGCCGGTGACCCTGGGGGTGGGGTTGCCAGGGGTTTGAGGCCAGTTGGCGGCGCCAGACCAGCCCCCATCCTCTCGGTGGGGGATGGCGACCTCCCAGAGGAGGGTTTGGGATCGGTGGCGGACACCGGGGACGACACGGACCCTGTCTGCAGCAACATTTGAGTCCCAGGTGCCCCTCACCGATCTCCCCCCCTCATCCCCCTCGAGGAACTCTGGGAATTTGTCAAGGAAACTCGGAGTTGCCGGGATAGAACCCAACTGGCGCTTGACCGCTGGAGCTCCTTTGAAAGAGTTTACTGGTCAGCCCACGCTGCTCGCCAGGTACCTGGGCTCGACGTGAATGAGCGAAAGCGAATCAGGAACTTCCTGGGGGCACTCCTGGTGAGGGCGAAGGACTTCTGTGCCCGTCCTCCCAGTAAATGTATAAATCAGTTTTTACCTGTACTGGTTTTGGTTGCACAACGCTTCCGACATGGAGACAACTATAGCCAGCCTCAACATCAACGGCAGCAGGGAGTCACAGTGCAGATTCCAGACCCTCTCGGTCCTCCGGGACGGGAGGTATGCAGTGTGCTTCCTGCAAGAAACCCACACTACCCCGGGAGACTAAGCCACCTGGCTCCTGGAGTGGCGAGGGGGGGTCTACATGAGTCACCTCACCCACAGATCTGACAGGGTGGCTATCCTGTTGGCCCCACATTTTCAGCCAGAGATCTTGGGGGTCAGGGAGCCTGTGCCAGGCCGTTTGCTTCACCTGACGGTTCGGCTGGGGGGGCGTGGTGCTTCACTTGGTGAACGTCTACGCTCCCCTGGCTGGGCCGAGGCAAGCGAGCTTCTTTGAAAAAGTGTCCGCTCATCTCGCCTCCATCGACGAGAACCAGTGCGTCATCCTTGGGGGAGATTTTAACTGCGTCCTCGAGGGCAGGGACCACGGCGGTGCCCGCACTGGTTGGGCATCGGGGAGGAAGTTGGGGGACTTGATCAAGTCCTTCGACCTGGTGGACGTCTAGTGGAATCTCCATCGCCTTCACCTTCGTGAGGCCTGTGGTTGGAGCGTCCAGAATCGACCACCTGTACGTTTCGTGGGCGTACGCCTCCTGTTTTCCGAAAGCCTCCACGCGGCAGGTGTCGTGCACGGATCATCACCTGGTGTGGGCGGAACTCCTTCCGTTCGGTGCCAGGCTCGGCTCCGCGTACTGGCACTTTAACAACCTGCTGCTGGAGGACGAGCGGTTCCGGGACTCGTTTTGTCGTTTCTGGGCCGGCTGGAGAAGGAAGCGGGTAAGCTTCCCCTCCCTGAGACTATGGTGGGACGTGGGCAAGGCTCACATCCGTGTCTTCTGTCAGGAGTACACGAGGGGGTCAACGACGAGGCAGAAATCCAGGATCGGGGAGTTGGAGAGGGAGATGCTCGACCTGGAGTCACGCCTCGGTCAGCCCGACGCGGACCCGGCCCTGCGCGGGGCGTATGAAGAGAAGAAGGCCGCGCTCCGGGACCTGCAGCTCGTCGGGGCTCGGGGCGCGTACGTGAGGTCGCGGCTCCAGCTCCTCCAGGACCTGGACCGCGGCTCCCCCTGCTTCTACTCGCTGGAAAAAAGGCGTGGCACCCGTCAGCAGCTCCTTGTGCTGCTGGCCGACGACGGGTCCCTCGTCTCGGATTCGGAGGGCATCAGGGCCCACGTCCGAAACTATTACACGGCTCTGTTCTCTCCGGATCTGTCCAGCGAGGATGCTCGCAGAGTTCTGTGGGAGGACCTGCCGCAGCTCAGCCCGGAGGACGCCGGAAGGCTCGACGCTCCCGTCACTTTAGAGGAGCTGACCAGCACCCTCGACCAGCTCTCGAGGGGCAAAACCCCGGGGCTGGACGGGCTAACTGTGGAGTTCTTCAGGGCGTACTGGGATGTCCTGGGAAGCGACTACGCACAGGTCCCGGGGGAGTGTCTAAATGCCGGAGAGCTGCCCCTTTCTTGGCGCAGGGCAGTCATTGTCCTGCTGCCAAAGAAGGGGGACCTTCGTTCTTTGAAGAACTGGCGTCCGGTCTCCCTCCTCAGCACGGACTACAAAATCTTCGCCAGGGTGTTGTCTTGTCGCCTGGCCTCCGTGCTGGCCCACATGATTCACCCGGACCAGTCCTACACGGTCCCGGGCCGGAGGAAACAGAGAACGTCCACCTGGTCCGGGACCTGATCCATTTCTGTCGACGGGCTGGTCTGCCGAGCGCCTTCCTGTCTCTCGACCAGGAGAAGGCGTTCGACAGGGTCAATCACGAGTACCTGCTCGGGACTCTGCGGGCATTCGGGTTCGGGATGCAGTTCATCGCCCGGATCCGACTTTTGTACGCCGCTGCAGTGTGTCTGGTTAAAGTTAACGGGTCCCTGATGGCGCCCCTTCGCTTCGGGAGAGGAGTGCGTCAAGGCTGCCCCCGTCCGGCCAGCTGTATTCCCTGTGCGTGGAGCCTTTCCTGCGCCTCTTGCGGAGGAGGTTGTTGGGGCTGGTTCTGCGCAGCGTGGGCATGGGGGTGGTCCTCTTGGCCTACGCCGACGGCGTGCTCCTCACTTTCACCGACCCGGCTGACCTGGGGAGGATGCGCGAGTGCCAGGCCGTGTACTCGGCAACGTCTTCTGCCAGGATCAACTGGGCCAAATGTTCCGGACTACTGGTCAGTCCGTGGTGGGTTGACTCTCTGCCGGAGGAGTTACAGGGGTTCAGTTAGAGTACCACCCATCCCCTCTACGTGTGGGTCTACCTCAGCCCAGCTGAGGAATCCTGGCCGGCCAACTGGCAGGAGCTGGAGGCCAAAGTCTCTGCTCGCCTAGGCCGCTGGACAGGACTGCTCCGAGTGCTATCTTACAGGAGTCGAGTGCTGGTCATAAACCAGCTGGTGGCCGCCATGATGTGGTACCGGCTGGTCACTTTGGTCCCTCCTCCTGGCTTTGTTGCTGACATCCAGAGAACGTTGGTCGACTTCTTCTGGGACAAAAAGATGCACTGGGTCGCTGCGCAGGTCCTGAGTCTCCCTATTGAGGAGGGCGGTCAGTCGCTTGTGTGCATCCGCACCCAGGTCGCAACGGTCTGCCTTCAGACCTTGCAGCGATACCTTTACGTCGAGCCTCCTCCTAGGTGGCGCGCCCTGGCGACGTATTTTTTCCGCCAGGTGCGTAACCTCAACTACGACACGCAGCTCCTGTTCGTCGATCGTGACGGTTTGGAGGTCGCCCTCAAGGCGCTGCCTGTCTTTTACCGGGACCTGATCACTGTTTGGAACATGGTCGAATCGCGCCGCGCGTACCCTCCGGCAGGAGTAGCGGCTGTTGTCAGGGAGCCGTTGCTCAGGAATCCGCACCTCTGTACTCGCGGGTTCGAGCGGCTGTCGGAGGGGAGGGCTGTGGCGGCGAGGGTGACCAGGGTCGGGGACGTGCTGGGTGCTGGGGGCCTGGGCTGGACGCTGCCGCAGGACATAGACGTCCGGTATGTGGCCACCACCATCCGACTCCTTAAAACGGCGGTGCTCGGATGTAGTGCACCAGTTGGAGGATGCTCACGTGTGTGGTGGGATCCCGTCCGTGCTCACCCCAGCCCGGACGGAATTTCACATTGGCCCCAAGGTCCCGTACTTCCCGCGGGAGCCTGTGCCCCACAACCTGAGCCACCTCCAGAATTTTAATTTTGTTCCCTTCCAGGGGGTAAAAAGGAGGGCCCTGTATAGACTGCTGCTGCACACCATCCACCTCTTCTCCCTCATCCACCGTCCGGACACGCCTTAGCGTGCACATTTGCACCGGGCGGTGGGGATCCCCAGTGGAGGGCTCTCTACGCGGGAGTCCTCCCCCTTTCTCTCGGGGATCTGGGGTGGAGGGTGCTGCACGCAGCTGTCCCCTGCAACCGCAGATTGCGGTGGTTCACGGACTCCCAGCCCAACTGCTTGTTCTGTGGCGCTGTGGAGTCCGTGGACCACGTGTATATTGGGTGTGGGCGTTTGCAATCCCTTTTTGATTTTCTGAGAAACCTCCTCCTCTGCTTTTGGTCCCACGCTCCTGATCTTTGGGCACCCGGTACGGTGAAGGGAGGGCGGGTCTGAAGACCTCCTCGTGGGTCTGCTCCTGGGCCTGGCCAAACTGGCCATCAACAGGTCGAGGCAGCGGGCCGTGGAGGGGGTCGTTAGGGCCGACTGCCTGCCCCTCTTCCGTGGTTACGTTAGAGCCCGGGTGTCCTTGGAGAAGGAGCACGCGGTGTCTACCAACACCCTGGAGTTGTTCAGGGAGAGGTGGGTGCCGCAGGGAGTGGAGTGCATTATTTGCTCCTCTAACTCTATTTTGATTTAGTCCCCACCCTCCCCTTCACTGTTTGATCACACAGCACTGCCCTTTGATGTGAAGGGCAGTGTTTGTCACTGGCCACTCGGGTGTTTCCTATCTTCCTGGTGGTGGAAACTGAATAAAGATTCGTGCACTTTGTGTCTCTCACTGTGTCTCACACCTGCACGCACACACCATGGGTGCTGGGGAAAAAAAATTTAAAAAAGAAAAAAAAGTTTTTAAAAATAAACAGGAGTGTCAGACATCCTGTTCACTCTGAAAGCTGACTCTGAGGGAGCTGGATCATTGTCAATGACTCTCCGCCTGTAAGTAAAGGGTTATTTAGCAATGGGATACGGGAGTTATTTCATCTGGCATGGAGGCTGTTTCGGGGGAAAAAAAACAGGACTGTGTTACGTTAGAGCCCGGGTGTCCTTGGAGAAGGAGCATGCAGTGTCCACCAACACCCTGGAGTTGTTCAGGGAGAGGTGGGCGCCGCAGGGAGTGGAGTGCATCATTTCCCCCTCCAACTCTATTTTGATTTAATCCCTGCCCTCCCCTTCACTGTTTGATCACACAGCTTTGCCCTCTGATGTCAAGGGCACTGCTTGTCACTGGCCACTTAGGTGTTTCTTTTCTTCCTGGTGGTGGAAACTGAATAAAGATTTGTGCACCTTGTGTCTCACACCTGCACACACACAACATGGGTGCTGGGGAAAAAATAGGCAGTTAGGCGGTAGTGTGGGGGGGTAAAATAAAAGGAAAAAAAAATAAACAGGAGTGTCAGACATCCTGTTGACTGAGAGAGCTGGCTCTGAGGGAGCTGGATCAGTGTCAAGGACCCTCCATTTGTGTCAGGGGACTGACTGAGCTGGCTGGCCACACAGCCATTGTGTACTACTGCTGTTGGTTTCTGTGTTTTTTGGGGGAAACCTGATTCCTGAACTGGCTGATCTACACAGCCAGTTTGTTAACATTTATTCCTAAAAAAAAAACAGGATTGTCACTGTGTCTCACACCCGCACACACACAATATGGGTGTGGAGGAAGAAAGAAAAGGAACAAAAAATAAGCAGAAGTATCAGACGTCATTCTGAGAGCTGGCTCTGAGGGAGCTGGATCGTTGTCAAGGATTCTCCATGTGAAAAAGAAGAGTGATTTAGTGACAGGATATCAGCCTCTAGAGAAAAAAAAAGGAAAAACAGGACTGTCAGACATCCTGTCACTCTGGGACCTGGCTCTGAGGGAGCTGGATCAGGGTCAAGGACCTACCACGTGTGAATAAAGAGTGACTTGATGATGGGATCCTGCCTCTGTGGAGTTACTCAAGTAGCAATGAGAGCAAAGCACACTTCTGAAATAACTTGCTTGCAATAGTGGTCTTTGAGTTGGGGTAAGCATTCCATGATCTCACAATGATCTCTGGGCGGCACGGTGGCACAGTGGTTAGCACTGCTGCCTCACAGCGCCAGAGACCCGGGTTCAATTCCCGCCTCAGGCGACTGACTGTGTGGAGTTTGCACATTCTCCCTGTGTCTGCGTGGGTTTCCTCCGGGTGCTCCGGTTTCCTCCCACAGTCCAAATATGTGCAGGTCAGGTGAATTGGCCATGCTAAATTGCCCGTAGTGTTAGGTAAGGGGTAAATGTAGGGGTATGGGTGGGTTGCGCTTCGGCGGGGCAGTGTGGACTTGTTGGGCCGAAGGGCCTGTTTCCACACTAAGTAATCTAATCTAATCTAATGGTATGAAGCATTTATATGCCAATTATGTTCTACAGTGACACAACTCATTATATGGGAAGCTTGACTAGCTTGATCCTGCCGTTCGAAGGCTGAGTTCAGTGTGTGAGAAAAAATGTGTTATTTTTTTCCAGGCAAATGACATTGGGGCAGATGAAAACCAACGAGTAATTCTCCCGACAGTTTGTGGACCAGGAGCCTTTTTGGTTATTAGGAGCCTAACTTTCCCTGAGGCACCAGATATTAAAATCTTTCAAGACTTGATGGATTTGGTTAAGGAACATTACCAGTCTCCTCCAATTCTGAGTTATTTGAGAACCGGGGAATCCACATTGGGATTTTTGATTAGGTTAAGACAATTGACAGGTGCACATGACTTTGGTTTAACCTAAATGAGATGCTGAGAGACTAGGCATTTGGGATTAATGATGTAAATGCGCCTATTAGTTGAAGTCCTATTGGACTTCAAACAAGTACTACAACTGGTTTTATCTTTGGAAAATGCAGCAAGTGGAGCAAGTGAGATGCAGGATATTCCGATGGAAGTGGACACCTTGCCAATCTAACTGAGCTTGGCAGATGCAACTTGACTGCCGGTAATTGCATAGCCTCACTTAGGAAATATCCTGAACAGAGGCACTCTAGATCTAAACAATGCTAAGCTATGGTTAAAGGATTAAAATTTTCTTCAGGATCTGGACTGGCACACCATTGTAGTTGCTGCTGGTATGCAGATTCAAGACAGCAAGAGTCCCACTAGACATAAACTGAGTAAAGCAAACTCACAGGCCAGTGTCCAGCAGAATGCACACCCTGGAAAGTCTACCTACATATGCTTTGGAACAGTTAAAATGCTTAGCAACATCCCAATCAGAACCAATCAAAATAAACATCAGGTTAAATGGTCACCTGGTTCGAATTGAGGTCAATACCTGCATGGCCATTTCAGTGATCACAGGGCAGTCTTTAACAAAATTCGCTCTGGACTCCAACCCTTAAGTTTGTGCAAGATCTCGGCTAGACTCAGAACTTATAGTGGGGAACCTTTACACCTGAAGGGCATAACTTCAGTTCCAATCTCTTAAGAGAAGCAGCTGGTTCAGTAACTGCTGGTTGTACTGAAAGGCTAAATCCAAGCTTGGTGAGGTGAAATTGGTTGAGGAAGATTCACCTAGATTGATTCAACATTTTTGAATTAGAAAATGGCTGCCTGAATTAAATATCGGGAGGTTTTTCAGGAAGGTCTAGAGACCATCAAAGGAGCTAAGGCCACCTTGCATGTTGACCAGAAAGTAATTCCTCGATTTTGCAAGGCCAGCCCAGCACCATTTGCCTTATGTGCAAAAGTAAATGCAGAAATCAGTAGGATAGAAAGTAAAGGAATCATCAAACCAGTCTCCAGTTTGTGAAATGGCCAGCACTGGTCATACCGATAGTGAAGCTCGATGGATTGGTTCACTTTTGTCTGGATTTTCAACAAACGGTAAACCACTTTTCGCAGCTGGATAAATATCCAATCCCTCACTTGGAGGATTTATACACAAAGCCGGCAGGGGATCTGTCCTTCACAAAGCTAGACACAAGCCGTGCATCATTGCAGTTGTGGTTAGATGAGGATTCCCAGATATTACGACAATTAATTCCCATCAGGGTTTGCGCCAACGTATGAGACTGCCATCTGGGGTATCATCAGCCAGTGCAATTTCTCAGTGGACAATGCAGGACATTTTACAAGGTCTACCCCAGGACCATTTATCTAGATGACATGCTAATAATAGGGAAGACCAATAAGAAGCCCTTAGAGAACTTGGACATAGTCCTTAGATGTTTCTCTCAGACGGGTGTACACCTTAGAAAGGAAAAATGTGTTCCAGGCATCTCAAATGATCTACTTGGGCTACAGATTTGAAAAGGCTGGGTTCTACTGGTCAGAAGATAAAGTGAGGTCAAACAAAGGTGCCTGGGCTCCCATGTCTGTATGGGAGCTTAAGTCTTTTCTTGGGCTGGTGAACTATTACAGCAAGTTCATACCTAACCTGGCATCTACGCTGGCACCCTTGCATCAACTCTTAAAAAAGGATCAGCTTTGGAAATGTGGCATAGCCAAGCCACAGCTTTCAGGGAAGTGAAAAAACAGCTATTATCTTCTAAGGTTTTGGCATACTATTATCCCAAGTGAGATCTAGTATTGACATGCAATGCTTCCTTGTATTGAATCAGGGTAGTATTAGCTTATAGAGGGCCAAAGGAGGGGAATGCCCAATAGTGTATGCATCCAGGATTTTGGCTAATACAGAGTGTAAATATTTCCAGATAGTGAAGGAAGGTTTAGCGGTCATATTCGGAGTCAGAGTGTTTCACCAATACCTTTACGGGTGTAAATTTATAATATTAATGGACCAAAACCCCTGCTAGGCGTACTTAAAAATAACAAGGCAGTGCCACCCTTAGCTTCAGGGCGAATTCAGCAGTGGGCTCTTGTACTAAGGGTGCATAATTACAAGTTGGAACACCATTTGGGAGGCTAACTAGCCAATGCAGTATTTGCGCCCCCTCCCACCGGCAGATACATCATTGATGATACCCCCACTGAAAGAGTCCATAACAGTTTTTAATTTTCTGAACACTGTTTCAGTCACTGCTGACAATGTCAGACTTTGGACACAAAGATCTGGTCCTGGCAAAACTAAAACAGCTGGTGGTGATGGGGCCATCACAACCAGAACTGAAACCTTTTTGGATCCAGAGAGACCAGAGTAAAGAATGGCATATTATTATGGGTAGCAAGAATGATTGTCCTGAGTAAGGGTCATCACCAGATATATTTTATCTCTTATTCCTTCACAAGCTGTAGCATTGTTTTTGGCGCTGGGTACTACACTTAAGAATGCAAATACATTGGAGACATTGTGGAGAGGTGTAGAAGAATGGTTCCCGGGATAAGAAATTTCAATTATGAATATCGATGAAGAAGTTGGGACTGTTTTTCTTGCAGAGAAAAATACTAAGAGAATTTAGGTAGAAGTTCTCAAAATCATGAGAGGGCCAGTCAGAGTATATAAGCAAGAGCTTTCCCACTTACAAAATGATAGAGATTTAAGATAATTTACAAATGAATCATATACAACATTCTAAAAAATATTTCCAGTGAGGTTTGGAATGCACTATCTGGAATTGTGATGGATGCAGTTCAATAAAACATTCAAGAAAGTATTAGATGATAGTTTCCACTTAAATAATTTGCATCAATACAGTGGAAAAGACAGGAGAAAAACACAGTTATAATGCTCATTCAAAGAGCCAGTGTAAACACAATGGGCCGAAGGGTGTCCTTCAGCACTGTGATAATTCTGTGAGCCTGGCATTATAAGCATAGAATGCAAAGTGCCTAATTATACATGAGGATGGCATCAGAGTCCTCCAATGGCTACAGGACTCCAATTTAAAGATTTTACTAAAACTGTTATGGGCAGAAGCACTGACCAACTTATTTCAAGGCATGCCTGAAAATCACAAAGATCAGCAAAATATTCCTCAGTTTTCAACTGCTGCAATTGCTATTTTCCAATGGCAAGGCAAAAGTTGAAAAATAATTTCCCCTCGATTTCTCATATTTTCATCAGAGCTATTTGGAACAAATACATTCATTTGTTTTGAAGTGCACATGAAAAATAGAAACATTTTGAAGATGCCTGATCAATAATTACTTGGGTAGTAGTTCACAGCCACATCACAAATATATACAGTACTTGCCCTTTAGTTCAATGTCAGTTGCAACACATTCCATCTCACAAAAAAGTGGACCTTAATTGGTACTCACCTGTGAGTACATTAAAAAGGAGAAAATATGATAACCTTTGTTTAACAGATAACTTTTTATGCAGTGGAGTTCTGAATTTAGCCATGTTTGATTTTTGACATAACTGAGTGCTTCATACATACACATGCACATTTATATATACACACCTGTATATGTATATGCACACGTTAAAAAAGATCTGTTATAAACTGTCGAGTAACTACAAGTAAAACAAATTTCTCCAGAATTAAAATAATTATTTATGAGGGCTGGATATTTCTGCAATTTAGTGCAGGGTCCTTTCTCTTGTAAGAATTGGGGTCCATTCGAGCACAGACTGAATAAGAATCTTTGATTTTTCTCATGTGGCACATTCTTTAAATTAATTCTGTCATGTTTTGCACAATGGGAGGAAATTTTAAATTTTTTATCTCCTTCTGAAGTGCTCCGAATCACAGCAGCACAATTTGGATTTGAGATGTGGAGGTCATCATTTTCAGTCTTTTCATTTTAATGGATGGAAAATTTTGCCTGATGCACAGCTAAGTTCTTAATATACACTTGTGTTGTGCAAGACTGTGTCACACTAATTCTTCAAATCCAACCCTTCTATCAGCTTTTGCTGGATTTGTGTTGTCTCTTGATTTATAAAAAAACCTTATGTTATATGCAGACAACAGCGACCCTGCCATTCCCATCTCATCTAGATTTTTTCTTACTACTCCCACTCACTTTGGCCTTGCAACTTAAAACCTTTTATAATTTAGTCTCTCTTGTTCTTCATAGTACCGTGGACTTTCCCTTTTTTTTTAAACCGCTACCCCATGCCTCACTTGTTCAAAATTGTCATTTGTAATTATTCTCAATTTTAATTCCGTACCTAAAAATTTAAAAATGTTTCTGTCACCACAGAGTCTGAAATACCTGCTGAGTATTTTTAGTGTTTTATTGTATTTGTTTTTAATGTTCATTTGTGGGACTTGGGCGTCGCTGGCTGGCCAGCATTGATAGCCCATCCCTAATTGCCCTTGAGAATGCGGTGGTGAGCTGCGTTCTTGAATCACTGCAGTCCACTTGCTGTGAGTTGACCCACAATGCCGGTAGGGAGGGAATTCCAGGATTTTGACCCAACGACTGTGAAGGAACGGTGGTATATTTCCATGTCAGGGTGGTGAGTGGTTTGGAGGGGAACTTGCAGGTGGTGGTGTTCCCATATATTTGTTGCTCTTGCCCTTCTAGATGGAAGTGGCCGTGGGTTTGGAAGATGCTGTCTAAGGATCATTGGTGAATCTCTGCAGTGCATCTTGTAGGTAGTACACACTGCTGCTACTGAGCGCCAGTGGTGGGGGAATTGAATGTTTGTAGATGTGGTGCCAGTCAAGCTGGTTGCTTTGACCTGAATAGTGTAAAGCTTCTTGAAATTTCTTTAGTCAGCTAGCTGGGATGATTGTGAAAATATTTTGTTGTGGCTTTCCTCTTAACAAACTTGATGCTTTCACTATTTTGGTTCTTCCATGTTTACAAGAGAACTAATTAAGACCTAGAAAATGCCAGAAAGTTTTATAATTCATTCTTCAATCAGTTTTATTGGTATCTCACATTAAAATTCGGGTCTATCAGACATGGTTTCTTTACAAATTCAACGCTCTGTCCATGCTCAGGCTGAAGAGAACGTCCTAAATTCACAAGGAGGTATTCGAGCCAGTTCTACTGCATTTTCACACAATGATGGAACTACGGATAATCAAATAATAATTGCTACCAGAGTTGCATCCATTCACTGGTCTAAAATGGGTAAAAATTATGTACTTAGCCCACTAAGCAGCAAATGAGATTGCTGCAATTTATGGCAGAGACAAACATGCCAATTATGCTGCCATTAGAGACAGCACCACAACCAAAAGATGCATTTTTTTTTTGGTTGGTAAATGCTGTCATTTCTTTGCACGTGCTTTACTTTATTTAAATTGTTTATTAAGCTCCATTTTGCACCCATCTGAACACTATCTTCACCATCAACATAGACAGCATAAATTTTCCAATCTACCATAATTAGGTGGATGGCATATATTGGGAACATCTTCAGAATTTATGTAAACAGCTGCAGAACATTTAATAGCAGCTTGAAAACAGGGTGTGCACTTTGTATGTTAGTTGTGGGGAATGGCGTGGATGTGGTGGGGGGGAACAGGTTAAACTAATTGGTGACAAAGAGAGGAATATTAGTTCAGAAATAACAAAAATAATGAAAACCTTACTTCAAGTATTACCATCAGGATTAATAGATATATTCAACTGCACAAAAGTGGTCTCTGCACTTCAGAAGTAATTCAGTATACACACATGTTGAGGTAAGAGGCATTGTGTAAATACAAGTTTTCCATTAGTAAATTGAAGGAATTATAATGTAAAATGTGTTTCAATGAGACCATCTTAATTTTTTTGTTACAGAGATCACATACTTTCTTTCAAGATTGAATGACACATTAGTATATTACTTTATCATACAGTAGCATAAAATCAAAAACAGCTGCAGTTTGTTATGGGGTCAGTAGCACTTTAATCAGATCATGTGATGACTTATATAATCCGTCACTGTTCAATTTGATAATTGGTGCCATCAAAAGTTAAATCCTGAAAGTGGAGCAAAGTCTTCTTTCATAAGTTTCACTAACACATTATGTAGAATAGGAGATTTTGAAGCTTACAGTCTTGTAAGAATTCATTCTTGCCTCACTACTTCGCAAAGTACCAACTCAGTGTCTTAATTTAGTTAAATAAAATAATCAAAGAAAGATTTTTAATTTATCAGGACACCTCAATTTTATTGTATGACAAAGGAATTTATTATTTAGTAGATTTCATTGAGGACTACCTTACACTCAAATTTGAAATTTGTTTCATATATTCACTCTTCCATCCAGGTAATGCTAATTGCCTGCAGTTAAAATATTTTCTTTGTTACTGTTGCTTATAATTTCTCAAAGAGTTCATTCTATAAATGAGCTACTTTTCTAATATAAATGGAAACTTATAAGGAAGATTCAGAGTGGCTCAAGAGAAAGTGGGGACTGCAGATGCTGGAGTTCAGTCAAAAGGTGTGGTGCTGGAAAAGCACAGCTGGTCAGGCAGCACCCGAAGAGCAGGAGAGTCGATGTTTTGAGCATCAGCTCTTCATTCCTTATGAAGAGCATATGCTCAAAATGTAGACTCTCCTGCTTCTCGGATGCTACCTGACTGGCTGTGCTTTTCCAGCACCACACTGTTTGACTCTATTAGGGTGACTCAGTTGCTCAGTGGTTAGCACTGCTGTCTCACAGCGCTGGGGATGCAGGTTCAATTCCACCCTCAGGTGGTTGGCTGTGTGGAGTTTGTACATTCTCCTCATGTTTGTGTAAGTTTCCTCTTACAGTCCAAAATGTGCAGGTTAGGTGGATTGGTAATGCTAAGTTGGCCAAAGTGTTCAGGGAGGTGCAGACTAGCCATCAGAAATGCAGTGTTACAGGGATAGGGTAGGGGGATTTGTCTGGGTGGGCTGTTCTTCAGAGGGTCAGTGTGGACTCAGTCATCCAAATGGCCTGCTTCCACGCTGTAGGGATTCTATATTAATATCTGCACAGTTATTAGTAGAAATGAAAGACATATGCCAGCAGCCCTTAGTGATCAAATTTATTAATATTGGGACAAATACTTGCTTTTCCCCACGAAATGGATTGCAGTGGTTCAAGAAGGCAGATCATCACCACCTTCTCAAGAGGCACTTAGGGATGGGCAATAAATACTGACCCAGCCAGCAATACCCCCGGTATTTTAATCATATTAGTCAAAATGTGGCTGTACACAAGCAACCCCCACGAAATGATCTGAAATTTTGAAGCTCACATAAACTATACAATTATTGTTATACGGATTTGCAAATAATATGTATTGACTTTCATTATTTTCACAGGAAAGCTGTAGTCCTCTAAAGTTGCAACATACAACAGTAGAGGCAGAGATCTGGGCACCTCACAAAAAAAAATGAACAGGGCAAACAGATGAAAAGGCAGATAGAAAGAGGCATGTCAAAAAGGAAAACAAGGCAAAGAATAGATGCATAGAATAATACAACAGAGTTCAGAAAGAAAATGGACAAGGAAGAAAGGGGATTGTAACAGAAGCAAAGAATAGTATGAAAGTAGATTAAAGGAAGAAAATGCCCTATCTGCAGGAGTGAAAGCATACTTTAGTCCTGAGTGCTTCTACTCTTCTGTCTTATAAGGCAAACATACAGAACAAAGCCACCTTAAAAAAAAGTCAAATCATGACATAAAATAATGGAACAGCTTTATTTGAATAGAAAATGTGAACATCGTGGAAAACTCATTTAATCCAAATACATTTAACAAATATTTTATGCTAAACTGGTTGAAACTTTGCCTATTGAATGCATGTAATCAATTATTTAAAACAAAGCATTTCACTGTGAATTTAATCAATTTCAACAATTCAAAATACCTTTCTAGTATCAGAAAGTTGTATATCTATATGAAAGCATTCCATTTTTTACTAACCTTCCATTTTTGGTGACAATCATTTCGTTGGTGACTGCTTTGAATTTTTGCCAAAGATTTGCGTCTTCCAATGTGACTTTCAGTTGCTTTTCGGTGGGATCTCCTTTCTCACTGCCTGCTACTAACTCACACTCAAGAGCATCGAGCAAACGAGCCACGCTGCTCTTACCCTCCGTTTCATTCATTTTCACCAAATGACACTCTTGCCGCCAAGCTGAAATTAACTCAAATTGAAACAAGACAATATTACACAGCAGCTAGTCAGTGCACAGTCTCATTACAAGTAAAGTCTACCATTGGATGATGATTAAATAAACTTTACACTAATGACTTTTCCTGTCACGTGGCATTCGTCCAAATTGCTATTGGTTTATTTGTGTTACTGTCAGTTGCATTAGCTGGTCCATTTCACTTGTATGTATAGTCAGAGTCCAGCAATTATTATAACCATACTTACCAGCCTTAGTTATTTATGATCAGTGAGTTACTTTTCTTTACCAAATATGCTGCAAATAATCCAAATTTAAATTCAGTATAATATATAACATCTGTAATATATCGAGTGATAGACTTCACAATAATTTTATAATATATGCACATTTTCTCAAATAAAATATGCTAAAAAGGAAAAATAATTGATATTTGGGAGATGAAGAATAACGTTTCTTCAAACTTTATTTACACATTTAATCCTTTTGCTTTGTAATATTCGATTGACTTCCATTTCCAAAAAGTAATCAAGTAATTTAAAATTGTCTTTCTTTGCTATAGCTCTTTTGCAGGATAGTCACCTTATAAATGACGCACAGAATGTAACAGACTAAATAGACGTGTGCGCGAATGACACATAAATATGTCAAATTCATAGACAGCGCCTCATATCAAACATTAAGGGATATTGGCGCTTTACCATAAATAAAACCTGTGTCTCCCTGCAGGTGCCTTGTTCCATATGTTAGTGTCACCCTAGTCGACCTTAAACGAAGAGAAGGAGTATACATTGTGTACCAGTCGTAACTGTGAGAAACAGAACGCCGAAAAATCAGGGGGTTCTGAACTATTTCAATGACACAAATTCGATATAAAAAATTGACTTGCTATTTGCACAATTGTTAACATGCCCAATCCTCCAGATTAATTATAACTATTGAGGATCTGAGGAGAACAGCGATGCAAAGCGCAACGAAACATAGTCACTAACAAGTTTCTGACAACAAACGAGTTTCGTGAAGGGGGAAAATCCAATGATCAGAATAATTGACAATTTCCCACCGATGTATCGACAAATCAAATGCTTCAAATTTCACTTCTTGTCACTTTCGCTGTCTTGGTGATTTGTGCTCGCAATGTTCGTGCCGTTATCTAATAAACTGCAAATTTCAGAATTATGTGCAAAGGTCCTTACTGAACGAAATGTAGTTATACCAAAAACAAACAAGAAATCTGTAGAATCGAGGTGGAAAAAAAAACCAAAACATGGTCAAGTAGCGTTTAGTCTTTCAGACCCTGTTGAGTTAAAGTCTGAGTTCCTTATCATTTCCACCATACAGCTGTGTAAACTTGGTGATATAGTGGAAGAATAACCCCGTGTTACTCAGAGGATTTGAAATTCACAAGACTGTTCGTTTTCACGGTTATCCTTCCCCTGCTGGTCACCTGTGATTATTTTCCCTTTGTCATATTCCATAGAGTACTCAGCATTCTGGAGTTGTACACAATGTTGCCAGCTAACCATTCCCGAAAGGTCGCGCGTGCGGTAGTTTCTGATTCTCACACGAGAGCATGATGGTTGTCTATTTTCATATATTTTACCCAACTGCAATGTTTTCTTTATAAGCACGAGTTATTTCAGTTCATTCAATCTGTTTCAGAATACATTTTTCGATTTTGATTAGTTACTTTGCAGAACCTGAAGAGAAGTCAACTAATTGAACCAACAACTCTCCTGCGTATTTTCTATCATTGTCTATCTTTGCGCGGTTGGTCAGTTAGCTTTAATGCGGGAACTAAATCACGCCTTATTGCTCACACGATTCTCCTCAGTGTGACTTTTACGCATTTAAGATCGTGGTTGTTGCATTCTGAATGAGAAAAAATGTCAATATTTGCCTTCAGGTGATGTTGAGTTTAAAATCTGAGTGCCTTATCATTCCCACCGTGCAGCTCTGTAAACGTAACTTGGTGATATAGTGGAAGAATAACCCCGTGTTATTCAGAGGATTTGAAATTCATAAGACTGCATTAAAGCCTCCAGCAGCCTTTGTCACCAGTTAATTGCAACTTTCTATTACAGTTCACCAATGGTCAGAGAGCCCTATTTACTTTAAGCTCCAATGTTGAGTTTAATACAACCGGGATATCGAATACAAGTGTTATTCTTTCAATAGTTTCTAAAGGATGACGATTGTGATGATTAAAAGCAGTAGATTCCAATTATTTTTGATCTAAGTCAATGATTTGCCTGTATATTAATACAGGGTACACTATAGCATTAGTTTCTTCTAATTATAGTTGGCATTTGCAAGCCTCACTTACAGGATTTAGTTTAAATTATCTGTCGACAGGTCGTTAAAAAAGCACCTGCTGATTCCCTTTTTTCTAATTTTCTGACTTTTGGTGTTTTTTTCACTGTTATCCTTCCCCAGCTGATCACCTGTGATTATTTTCCCTTTGTAACCCCGCTTTGCCCCATTAAAGATCCTTTGTACCAGCAGTTCTTCATTATCCTTCACAAAGGGTGGGAGATTATGGAGTGAACGCACAGAACGGGATGTAAAAAGAAAACACGTGGAGATTAAAATAAAACCCACTCGGGAACACGATTGAGGAGGAGCCTTTGTAGCACGGTTGGGGAATCTTATCTCTGGGAATCGTGCGAAAAGTGCACCATTATTGAGTGGAGTCAAAATCTGTAAACACATGATTGAAATGAAAACAGAACGTACTGCATATACTCAGCAGGTCTGGCATCATCATTGGGACAGAGAGACAGAGCAAGTCATTGTCCTTTCATCAGAGTCAAGTACAGAATCACAAAGGCTAGGAGATAATTGGAGAGGCCTATGGTATTTCTTTGGTAATGTTTGCACAGGTAATGCATTGGGGAATTCGTTTCGTTTCTTGCTCCATCTTCCTGCCTCTTTTCGAAGATCAGTGCAGTATTCAGCATTGGCTTTGTTAGGCAAGAAAGAAATAACGTGACTGCCTCACATTGATCCGAATATGTCTTGCAGCGTATCATTGGACAATTCTAATGATGGTTTTTTTTATTCATTCACAGGATACTGGCTCCTCGGGCTCGGCCAACGGTTATTGCCCACTCTTAATTGCCCAGAGGACACTTGAGGGTCAATCACATGACTGTGGGTCTGGAGTCACATGTAGTCCAGACCGGGTAAGGATGGTAGTTTTCTTCCCTAAAGGATATTCGAACCAAATTACACAATGTATGAGATCAAATATCCGTCTGTCCAGCAGTAGCTGAGAATGTGCAATTTATTCATTACCCTTTAAGCATTTATTTTCATATTCAGCTGTCATGGAATCTTAGATGTTTGTTTCTCTTTCGTTTACCATTCAAAATAATCCGAATAATAAAGAGCTAGGAATGAAATAGCGGTGATGATATAAATACAAGGCTCTGGATTAGTGGTGCTGGAAGAGCACAGCAGTTCAGGCAGCATCCAAGGAGCTTCGAAATCGACGTTTCGGCCAAAAGCCTTTATTCCTGATGAGGGGCTTTTGCCCGAAACGTCGATTTCGAAGCTCCTCGGATGCTGCCTGAACTGCTGTGCTCTTCCAGCACCACTAATCCAGAATCTGGTTTCCAGCATCTGCAGTCATTGTTTTTACCTTATAAATACAAGGCGCCTATGGTATTAGAATACCTTACTTGATAGTAAATATTGTGTTGGTATAACTTTAAACCAACTAGATAATTCAGCTGAATGCAGGACTCAATCTCTTTCATTGCTGTAAATGGTGAAGTTATCCAAGACTGTTGAACGCTTTCCTAAAGACTGACAATAGTATCAGTTGTATCCTCATTTTTGTGGTCTGAATCCATTGTGCATTGTAATGGAAGAGTGATAGTTTGGGAATTCTAGCTTCATTTTCTAAACTAGAGCAAGCAATGGATTTCAAATGACTATTAATGTTAAAGTGGAAAGTCAGTCCATACAAGGATCTAGTAGATTTGTATAAACATTTTATAATATTGAATACAGGATGTGATCCATCATATCAGTTTGGATGACATTAACTTTGCCTTTATATGCCAACAAATTGCATTCAGTTATTAAATAAGGTGATGAAATTAGATAATGCACCATCAAGATTGGTAGATGTGCTATACATCCCATCCGATAACTCACAGCCAACAAAATCATAGATCATTTTGGTCAGAAGCAAATCTATTCTCTCCGAATCTTCATTTTTTTATTAATAGTACACATTATCAAAAAGAATAAATTCTTATTAATTAGATAAAGAGTTAACAAACACCGTGTTAGTATTGCACTAAACAATGCTGTAATTTGGTTCTTTCAGAGCCAAAGTAAGTAAGGATAAATAGTTAATATTTACAGTTTTAACTGTTTCTAATCTGTATTTAGAGTAATTCATTTCTCATGGCTTTGTGATTTGCAATGTTAGTTTCTTCATTACCTTTTTGTGGTTTAACAAATTGTTATGAATATTTAATTTGTAATTCATGTGTTTTAATATATACATTTTAGTTTTAGGAATAAACGGCATAGAGTCATAATGTTACAGCACAGAAAAAGGCCCTTCAGCCCATTGAGTCTGCACCAATCAAATCACCCACCCAACTGTTCTAATCTCATTTGGAGCACTTGGCCCAGAGCCTTGTATGCCCTGGCATTGTAAGTGTACATCTAAATATTTTTAAAATGTTATGAGAGTTTCTGCCTCTGCCATCCTTACAGGCAGTGAGTTCCAGAATCCCACCATCCTCTGGTTAACAAGTTTTTCCTCACATCCCTTCCAGTCCTTTAATCTGTGCCCTCTGGTGATTGATTTCTCCACCAATGGGAAGTGTTTCCTCTTGTCTACCCTGTCTATACCTCTCATAATTTCATACATCTCCATTATATTACCCTTCAGTCTCCTATACTCCAACAAAAACATCCTCAGTTTGTCCAATCTCTCTTCATCACTAAAACTCTCCAACCCAGACAACATCCATTGCATCCTCTGCAGTGCAATCACATTCCTCCTACAATGTGCATTCCAGAATTGCACACAATACTCTAGCTGTGGCCTAACCAATATTTAATATAGTTTCAGTAACATCTCCCAGTTCATGAAATCTGTGTCCCAATTAGTAAAGGCAAGTTTTCCATCTGCTTTTTAAATCACTTTATTTGTCTGTCCTGCTATCTTAACAGACTGGCGGATATGCACACCAAGGTCTATCTGATCCCTGATATTTCCCAGGGTCCTGCTATTCATCATGTATTCCCTTGCTTCTTTGTCCTGCTCAAATGCATCATTTTACACTGATCCAGATTGATTCCATTTGCCACTGATCAGCCTATCTGACCAGCCCATCTGTATTCTCTTGTAATGTAAGGATAACCTCCTCATTATTTACCACCCCACCATCTTTGTATCAGCTGTGAACTTACTCAAGTCTCTTACATTCAACACTGATCTCTACAGAACCTCATTAGGCACAAACCTCCAGTCTCTCTCTCTCTCTCTCGCTCTCTCTTTCTCACACACGCACAAAAGATTAAATGTAGAAAATGAGGGTATCTGATTGAGAAACTGATATGCAACTAAACTAAATATTAATTCATATTACTTTTTCAAATTTATTACATTTAAAAATGTATTTATTTTGCAAAGTCAGAATTGACAGTGGGAAGAAAATGAATAATGAATGATTCAGCTATAGTATTGGAGCTGTGTCTAGAGAGATGTCAATAATACCAATGAGAATTATGAATCATTCATATGAGTTGCAGAACCAAAACATTATATTGAAGGTAAAATAATCCATTTGCATTTCTAATTGATTACTTGCAAAACATGTCATGTTGCCAAAGAAATAATGACTCAGATTCGAGTCTTTGTCAGAAAGTTCTTTAATTTATCTGTTTGTGTTTAATGACAGAAGCAAACAGTTTACTTAGGAGTTTGTGAAGGAAAAGTACCTGGAAGATTTATTCTAGGTTGACACAGAGTCATAGAGATATACAGTATGGAAACAGGCCCTTTAGTCCAACTCATCCATGCCAACCTGATATCCTAAACTAATTTAGTTCCATTTGCCAGTGTTTGGCCCATATCCCTCTAAACCATTCTTACTCATATCTATCCAGATGCCTTTTAAGTGTTGTAATTGTACCAGCTTCCACCACTTGCCCTGGCTGCTCATTCCATACATGTACCATCCTCTGTGTGAAACGTTGCCTCCTAGATCCTTTTAAATCTTTCCCCTCTCACTTTAAATCTATGTCCTCTAGTTCTGGACTCCCCCACCCCAGGGAAAAGACCTTGTCTATTTACCCTATCCATGCCCCTCATGATTTTATAAACCTCTATAAGGTCACCCCTCAGCCTCCGATGCTCCAGAGAAAACAGTCCCAGCCTATTCAGCCTTTTCCGATAGCTCAAACCTTCCAACCCTGGCAACATCCATGTCAATTTTTTCTGAACCTTTCAAGTTTCACAACCTCCTTCCTACAGTAGACAGACCAGAATTGGTCACAATATTTCAATCGTGACCTAACAAATATCCTGTACAGCAGCAACATGATCTCCTAACTCCTATACTCATTGCACTGACCAATAAAGACAAGCATACCAAATGCCTTCTTCACTATCCTATCTATCTGCAATTCCACTTTCAAGAAGATTATTGGGAGAGGTTTACAATGATCCTCACATAGTCTTAAGGCAAAATGAAGTTAGCTTAAATAGTTAGCCTGGAATGAACAGTGGGTAGAAAATGAACAATGAATAATTCAGCTCTAGTATTGTATTGGAGCCGGGTCTAGAGGGTGGGCAATAATGTCAATGAGAAATATAAATCATTCTGGAAGCTATGGGATCAGAATGGGGCTACACAGTCTATGTACATACCAAGCCAGAACAAGGCACAGGACATTCTACAGTTCTAAGATCTTTAAAGGAAATTTAAAAGACAAAATCTAATGGGATGATCCCCAGAAATCTCATACTTTGAGAAGAAAGTTTGAATAGAGAGAGGAATTAAAATAGATCACAGTGCCTGAATATTTTGGAGAGGTGGTGGGGGGGGGGTAAGTGTGTGTGTGTGTTGTGTATAAAGTCAATCTCAGTTAATAGCATGTCTTTAGTAGAGACTTATAAAGTCTTAATTTAATTATTTTGCGATACAATTATGCTTATTCTAGTTAGAAATCATGAAATATTGTGGCACAGTTCTGTTGGCTGATTGCTGAGTGTGTGGGCTTTTTCTTTAGATGAAAGATAAAAAGAGGAACTCAAAAGGGATTTCCATGTTGATTATCAGGGAAAAATCTTAATCTGTTCTTTCAATGCATCATATCCAGTTTCAGCAACAACAGGAACATCTTGTCATTTATGAAAGATGATGGGCATGTAGCAAAACATTAACTTCAGAATCAGTCTCCACAATGGACACATTTGCTGATGGCTGAAGACACTAATCCTTAAGAGATAGGTGCTGCCACATAAAACTGCCAAATATCATTATGGGTTATTATTTCTGGCCTTCACATATGATGCCAAGCTGCTGTTGCTATTGATCACAATGGTGTAAATTAACCCCCAGTAGGTGTCGTTATTCACTTTTGTTGACCTCCAGGACCAGTAATCAATGTAAGGGTCTTTCCTTTCAAATATGCTTGATATTAAGCTTCGGATGTCCTGCTGGTCAACTAGCTCCAGCTCCTTCACCTTATAGAAAGTTCTTGGATGTACTACCATCATCCATCCTACAGATGTGCCTGAGCCAAGAAAACTGCCTGTTTCATTGGTGTTAACAAACTTAGGAGATCTGCCTTTGACAGGAGCACTGCAATTGTGAAAGGATATGTCCACTATGTGCCATAAACAGCAAGATGCAAACTGTTAAGTTTATTGTCTTGATAACTGTCAATCATCATGATAACGTGCAAGTGAGACTAACTCCAATAGGTAGGCCATGTAACTAGAATGGATGATGATCACCAATCGAAAGATATAAAAACATAGAATCAGAGTAGGCCATCCAAACCATCAAGGCAACTCCACCATTCAATTTCACAATGGCTGATCATTCACTTCAATGCTTTTTTTCCCCACAATACCTCCTTTAACTCATTAGTATTTAGAAATCTATCAATCTCTACTTTAAATATCCTCAAGACTGAGCTTCCATGCTGTAGAAAATTCTGAAGATTTGTAGTCCTCTGAGTCAAAATAAACGCTAATCTCCATCCTAAATGACTTCACCCTTATTTGAAATTGTGACCCTTAGTTCTAGGCTTCTCAACCAGGAGGTACATCTTACATGCATCTATTTTACAGGTTTTCATGAGATTACCTCCCATTCTTCGAAACTCTTGAGAATGCACACCCAGTTTCACCAATCCCTTTTCATAGGACTCTTCTGTCATCCTGGGAACAAATCTGGTGAATTATCATTCTACTTTCTTTATGGCAATTACATCCTTCCTAGTGCATGGGGACCAAAGTTGCATGTCTAATTATCCAGGTATGTCTAATTGTATGCACTATATGGTGAGCTCGATGGTGCCAATCACCTTGTTGGGCAGCCAAAGTTAAAGTGCTTGAATTTGTGCAAATGAGACATCACTTCATGTCAGAATTACTTCAATCACTTTTCACACAATGAAAACACCTGACCATTACCAATTGTCAGGAAAAAAAATCATCTGACTCTCTAATGTGCTTCAGAGAAGGAAATCTGCCATTCCATACCTGGTCTGGCATACAGGTACCTCCAGATCCACAGCAATGTGGATAACTCTCAATTACCCACTGAAATGGTTCAGCAAGCCACTCAATTGTATTAATCGCTGCAAAGTCTCAACAAAGAAATTAAACTGGACAGATCACTTGGCATCAATCTAGACAGCAGAAAAGACAACAGCAGAAATAGTCCTGTCAACCTTACAAAGTCGTCTTTACTAACAGCTGGGAACTAATAGCAAAACTGGGAGAGCTGTCACACAGACTAGTCATCAACAGTCTGATATAGTCATGCTCACAGAATCATACCTGACAGACAATGCCCCAGACACCACTATCACCACCTCTGGATATATCCTATTCCACTGGCAGGACAAACCCAGCAGAGGTGGCAACATAGTGGGACAAAGTTGGGAGAAACTTGCTCCGGGAGTACTTAACATTGACTCCTGACCCTCAGTAAGAGTGACCAATGCACAATCTGTGTGGAGTCAAAGTCTCACATTCACATTGAGAATACTCTTCATCATGTTGTGTGGCACTGTCACTATGCTAAATTGGACAGACTTCAACAGACCTAGCAATTTAAGACTCAGTATCCATGAGGTGCTGAGAGTCACCAACAGCAGTAGAATTGTATTCCAGTATAATCTGCAACCTCATCCCCCAGCATTACCCCCACTCAACCATTAACATCAAGCCAGGGATCAACCCTGGTTCAATGGAATGTGCAGGAGGGCATACCAGGCGCAACATCAGGCATACCTGAAGATAAGGTGTCAACCTGGTGAAGTCACCAAACTGGACTATTTAAATGCCAACAGCATAAGCAGAAAGTGATAGACAGAGAGATAAGAGTTCCCACAACTAATTGATCAGACCTAAGCTCTATAGTCCTGATATATCTAGTCATAAATGGTAGTGGACAATTAAACAACTCACTGGAGGAGAAGGCTTCAGAAATATTCCCATCTTCAATGACAGAAGAGCCTAACAATCAATGCAAAAGATAAGGCTGAAGGATTTGCCAAGTGGATGATTCATCTCAGTCTCTTCCAGTTGTTCCCAGCATCACAGATAACAGTGTTCAGCAAATTCGATTCAATTCACGTGGTATCAAGAAACAGTTGGAGACACTGGATACTGCAAAGGCTATGGACCCTGACAACAATGCAGCAATAGTTCTGAAGATTTGAGCTCCAGAATGTACTTTTCCACTAGACAAGCTCTTCCAGTATAATTATAAAACTAGTATCTACCTGACAATGTGGCAAATGCCTAGTACACAAATAAAGGAAAAGATCAGCTCAGGCAATTACTGCCTAATCAATCATCAGTAAAGTGATGGAAGATGCCATCAACAGTGCTTTCAAGCAGCAGTTACTCAGCAATAACCTGCTCAATGATGCTCAGTTTGAGTTCCGATAGGGCCACTCAGCCCCTGACTTCATCATAGTTTTGGGTCAAACATGGACAAAGGAGCTGAATTCCAAAGGTGCGGTGAGAGTGATAGCCCTCCATATGAAGGCTGCATTCAACCAAATCAAGACATCCAGTTAAACGGAGTCAATGGCAATGAGGGGGCAAACTCTCCATTGGATAGAGTCATAGAGTCATAGAGATGTACAGCATGGAAACAGACCCTTTGGTCCAACCCATCCATACCGACCAGATATCCCAATCCAATCTAGTCCCACCTGCCAGCACCTGGCCCATATCCCTCCAAACCCTTCCTATTCATATACCCATCCAAATGCCTTTTAAATGTTGCAATTGTACCAGTCTCCACCACATCGTCTGGCAGCTCATTCCATACATGTACTACCCTCTGCATGAAAAAGTTGCCCCTTAGGTCCCTTTTATATCTTTCTCCTCTCACCCTAAACCTATGCCCTCTAGTTCTGGACTCCCCGACCTCAGGGAAAAGACTTTGTCTATTTATCCTATCCATGCCCCTCATGATTTTGTAACCCTCTATAAGGTCACCCCTCAGTCTCCGACGCTCCAAGGAAAACAGCCTCAGCCTGTTCAGCCTCTCCCTGTAGCTCAGATCCTCCAACCCTGGCAACATCCTTGTAAATCTTTTCTGAACCCTTTCATGTTTCACAACATCTTTCCGATAGGAAGGAGACGAGAATTGCATGCAATATTCCAACAGTGGCCTAACCAATGTCCTGTACAGCCGCAACATGACCTCCCACCTCCTGTACTCAATACTCTGACCAATAAAGGAAAGCATACCAAATGCCTTCTTCACTATCCTATCTACCTGCGACTCTACTTTCAAGGAGCTATGAACCTGCATTCCAAGGTCTCTTTGTTCAGCGACACTCCCGAGGACCTTACCATTAAGAGTATACGTCCTGCTAAGATTTGCTTTCCCAAAATGCAGTACCTCGCATTTATCTGAATAAAGCTCCATCTGCCACTTCTCAGCCCATTGGCCCATCTAGTCCAGATCCTGTTGTAATCTGAGGTAACCCTCTTCACTGTCCACTACACCTCCAATTTTGGTGTCATCTGTAAACTTACTAACTGTACCTCTTATGCTCGCATCCAAATCATTTATGTAAATGACAAAAAGTAGAGGGCCCAGCACCGATCCTTGTGGCACTCCGCTGGTCTCAGGCCTCCAGTCTGAAAAACAACCCTCCAGCACCAACCTCTGTCTTCTACCTTTGAGCCAGTTCTGTATCCAAATGGCTAGTTCTCCCTGTATTCCATGAGATCTAACCTTGCTAATCAGTCTCCCATGGGGAACATTGTCGAACACCTTACTGAAGTTCATATAGATCACATCTACTGCTCTGCCCGCTTCAATCTTCTTTATTACTTCTTCAAAAAACTCAATCAAGTTTGTGAGACATGACTTCCCATGCACAAAGCCATGTTGACTATCCCGAATCAGTCCTTGCCTTTTCAAATACATGTACATCCTGTCCCTCAGGATTACTACCAACAACTTGCCCACCACCGAGGTCAGGCTCACCGGTCTATAGTTCCCAGGCTTGTCTTAACCACCTTCTTAAACAGTGGCAAACCACGTTTGCAAACCTCCAGTCTTCCAGCACCTCACCTGTGACTATTGGTGATACAGATATCTCAGCAAGAAGCCCAGCAATCACTTCTCTAGCTTCCCACAGAGTTCTCAGGTACACCTGATCAGGTCCTGGGGATTTATCCACTTTTAACAATTTCAAGACATCCAGCACTTCCTCCTCTTTAATCTGGATATTTTGCAAGATGTCACCATCTATTTCCCTACAGTCTATATCTTCCATGTCCTTTTCCACAGTAAATACTGATGCAAAATATTTGTTTAGTATCTCCCCTATTTTCTGTGGCTCCACACAAAGGCTGCCTTGCTGATCTGTGAGGGGCCCTATTCTCTCCCTCATCGCCCTTTTGTCCTTAATATATTTGTAAACACCCTTTGGATTCTCCTTAATTCTATTTGCCAAAGCTATCTCATGTCCCCGTTTTGCCCTCCTGATTTCCCTCTTAAGTATACTCCTACTGCCTTTACACTCTTCTAAGGATTCACTCGATCTATCCTGTATGTACCTGAATTTGCTTCCTTCTTTTTCTTAACCCAAACCTTCAATTTCTTTAGTCATCCAGCATTCCCTATACCTACCAGCCTTCCCTTTCACCCTGACAGGAATATACTTTCTCTGGGTTCTTGTTATCTCATTTCTGAAGGCTTCCCATTTTCCAGCCGTCCCTTTATCTGTGAACATCTGCCTCCAATCAGTTCTTGCCTAATACTATCAAAATTGATCTTTCTCCAATTTAGAACTTCAAATTTTTGATCTGGGGTCTATCCTTTTCCATCACTATTTTAAAACGAATAGAATTATGATTGCTGGCCCCAAAGTGCTCCCCCACTGACACCTCAATCACCTGCCCTGCCTTATTTCCCAAGAGCAGGTCGAGTTTTGCAACTTCTCTAGTAGGTACGTCCACATACTGAATCAGAAAATTGTCTTGTACACACTTAAGAAATTCCTCTCCATCTAAACCTTTAACACTATGGCAGTCCCAGTCTTTGTTTGGAAAGTTAAAATCCCCTACCATAACTACCCTATTATTCTTACAGATAGCTGAGATCTCCTTGCAAATTTGTTTCTCAATTTCCCTCTGACTATTGGGGGGTCTATAATACAATTCCAATAAGGTGATTATCCCTTTCTTATTTCTCAGTTCCACCCAAATAACTTCCCTGGATGTATTTCTGGGAATATCTTCCCTCAGTACAGCCGTAATGCGATCCCTTAACAAAAATGCCACTCCCCCTCCTCTCTTGCCTCCCTTTCTATCCTTCCTGTAGCATTTGTATCCTGGAATATTAAGCTGCCAGTCCTGCCCATCATTGAGCCATGTTTCTGTAATTGTTATGATATCCCAGTCCCATGTTCCTAACCATGCCCTGAGTTCATCTACCTTCCCTGTTAGGCCCCTTGCATTGAAATAAATGCAGTTTAATTTATTAGTCCTACCTTGTCCCTGCCTGCCCTGACTGTTTGACTCGCTTCTGTTCTCAGCTGTACCCGTCTCAGATCGATCTCTTTCCTCACTATCTCCCTGGGTCCCAACCCCCCCACCTTACTAGTTTAAATCCTCCCAAGCAGTTCTAGCAAATTTCCCTGCCAGTATATTTGTCCCCTTCCAATTTAGGTGCAATCTGTCCTTCTTGCACAGGTCACTTCTACCCCAAAAGAGATTCCAATGATCCAAAAATGTGAATCCTTCTCCCATACACCAGCTCCTCAGCCATGCATTCATCTGCTCTATCCTCCTATTCCTGCCCTCACTAGTTGGTAGCACTGGGAGTAATCCAGCTATTACTACTCTCGAGGACCTCCTTTTTAAATTTCTGCCTAACTCTCTGTAATCTCTCTTCAGAATCTCAACCTTTTCCCTTCCAATGTCGTTGGTTCCAATGTGGACAATGACCTCCTGTTGGTCCCTCTCCCCCGTGAGAACATTCTGCACCCTCTCTGAGACATCCTTGATCCTGACACCAGGGAAGCAACACACCATTCTGCTTTTTCTCTGCTGGCCACAGAAACATCTGTCTGTACTTCTGACTACAGAATCCCCTAATACAATTGATCTCTTGGAAGCTTATGTACCCCTCGTTGCATTAGAGCCAGTCTCACTACCAGAAACTTGGCTGTTCGTGCTATGTTCCCTTGAGAATCCATCACCCCCTACATTTTCCAAAACAGCATACCTGTTTGAAATGGGTATATCCACAAAAGACTCCTGCCCTAGGTGCCGACCTCTCTCACCTTTCCTGGAGTTAACCCACCTATGTGACTGTATCTGAGACTTTCCCTCCTTCCTGTAACTGCCATCCATCACATACTGTTGCTGTTGTAAATTCCTCATCGTTTCTATCTGTCTCTCCAACCGATCGACTCGATCTGATAAGATTCGCATCCAACAGCATTTATGGCAGATATAATCCGCAGTAACCCTTGAACTCTCTTTAAACTCCCACATCTGACAAGAAGTACATATCACTGCAAAGGCCATTTTTGTTCCTTCACAATCTACAGACCCAGAAAATAACACCGTCTTATTCCTCTACAAACACTGCCCCAGGTTAAATTAATAGCTATGGCTTATATTTTAAGTTTAATAAAGAGACTTATCTCCAAAAACATTTAATCAAGAAAGAATCCACTATACTCACTACTGCAGCCTTTCTCTTGGACAGACTTAGAACAACAATTAACTTAATTGATTCTGTGCTGTGAACTTCACCCAACAGTTCCTCCAAGATTAGTTGTGAATTTCACTGTTTGTTAATTTTCCCAGATGCACTCTGATGTCCAGCGATACATGAATTCAAACAGCAAAGGCAGTAACTGTGCAGGGTCTCTCTCTCTCTCTCTCTCTCTCTATCTCCTACACTGTCCTCACCATGTGCTTCCTTTGTCTGCTCTTCTCCCGTTTAAAACTGCTGGTGTTTTGACTTTTTTTTTCAAAGTTTCAAAACAATGGAACAGCATATAAAACAGTAATTGCTGCTCCTGGAATTCGAGGAAATCACCTCCAACACCTAAAATACCTCAAAAAAAGGAGCAGCTCTTACAGCCAGAAAATTTTCCCATCCTCCATCTAGGATTATCTCATACCTGGCATATAGGAAGGTGGTCGTGGTCAGTCTTCTCAGCTCCAGGACATCTCTACAGGAGCTCCAAGTGTCCTATGACAACCACCTTTAATTGCTTCATCAATGACCATCCCTCCATCATAAGGTCAGAAGTGGGGATGTTTGCCGATGATTGCCCAATGTTCAGCACTATTCGCAACTCTTCAGATATTGAAACAGTCTTTTTTCAACAAGATCAAAACAATATCAAGGTTTGGTCTGAAAATGGCAAATAACATTCACCCCACACAAATGCCAGGCTATGATCATCTCCAATAAGAGACAAGAGAATGTGATGCCGGAAAAGCACAGCCAGTCAGGCAGAATCCGAGCAGCAGGAGAATCGACATTTCGGGCATATGGTCTTCATCAGGAATGACCCTCATTCCCGATGAAGAGCTTATGCTCAAAACATCAATTCTCCTGCTCATCGGATGCTGCCTAATTGGCTGTGCTTTTCTAGCACCACATTCGCGACTCTGATCTCCAGCATCTAAAGTCCTCACTTTCTTCCAATAAGACACAATCTAGCCACTACCCCTTAACATTCAATAGTATTACCATCATGAAACCCTCCCATCAACATCCTAGAAGTTACCATAGACCAGAAACTCAACCAAACTCACCACATAAACTACAAGAGTAGGTCAGAGTCTCAGAATACTGTGGCACCTCTTGACTTCTCAAAGCCTGACCACCTTCCACAAGCTGTGTGATAGAATACTGCTCACTTGCCTGGATAGGTGCAGTTCCAGTAACTCTCAGGATGCTTGACACCATGCAGGTCAAAGCAGCCCGCTTGATTGGCACCAAGTATACAAGTATGCACACTCTCCACCCAGACGCTCAGTAGCATTAGTGTGTACTATTTCTGCAAGATGCACTGCAGAAATTCACCAAACATCCTTCAGCAGCACTGTCCTAACTAATGACCATTTCCATCTAGAATGGCAAGGCAGCAGATACATGAGAATACCACCCCCTCCAAGCTGCTCACCATCCTAACTTAGAAATATATTGCTGTTTCTTCACACCGCCATGTCAAAATCCTGGAATTCCCTCTCTAAGGGAAGTGTGGGTCTACCTACAGCACATGGACTGCAGTGGTCCATGAAGGCAGCTCACGACCTTCTACTGAAGTCTAACTAGGGACAACTAATAACACTGGCAGCCAGCAGCCCCCATGGCTCCCGAGTAAATATCACAAAATACTCAATACAAAAGATTACAACATGCTGAAAGAAATCAACAATACAGTAGATGTTGGAGATTTGAAATAAAACAGAAAATGCTGGTTAAACCCAGCACCTGTGGAGAGAGAACCAGAAAGTAAACCGATGGGACTCTGTTTCTCACTCAGTGGAACAAAATGGTCCGATTGCTGTGCAAAAGGAAATTGCCAGATTAAATTATGGAGATGGAATGTAAGGAAAGTAGTGCAGACATTTTCTCAATGACCTCTGGGAGTTAGAGAAATGATACTGAGCTCTCCCCAGCATGAGCAAAGTTAGTAGGACAGAGTAAACTGCAAAACAGAATACAGTGTATGGAGAGAACGAGCTTGATGAGTTGAATTACTATGTGTTCTTGGGCTTACAATATATGGAAAACAAGGAAATATTAGAAGACATAGACTCCTAAGTAGCACAAAACTGGTTTCCTTACTTCACCAGCAGAAGACTGCTGGATATTTTGAGGCTTCATTGCCTTGTGCATAGTTCATGTTGTATAAAGCCCAAATTGATTACTTTTGTAGGTCCTGCATGTAGTGTTTGTAGTGAGGTCAGTCAGGTGGACCTCACAGAATATGAGTTCCCTGTTTGGGGCTGTTAATCTGCTGCAATCAGGGAGCACTGGCTGACAGATATAAACAGGAGTGTCAGAGGTTCTCTTCATTTTGAGAGTTGGCTCTAAGAAAGTTGGATCAGTGTCAAAGACTTGCCACATGTAAATAAAGGGTGACTTGGTGAGGGGATACTGGCCTCTGTGGAGTTACTTCACTGCATGATTGCAGGAATCTGCTTCTCGACCTCTAACCCTAATCCTAACCATGACCCAGGGTGACGCTGGACTATGTAGGGCACTTCCCAAAACCTGGCAGCCACCCTCTCCCAAAGGAACTACCATCAATAAAGAAGTCAAGCACTGAGTCATCTGTGCCAGCGATGCCTTCCTCAAGCTGTGACAACATATCCCTGACAATTGGGAGCTCTGGAAGTCAATGGAGGTGCTGGTCAATAGGGCTGTTGTGTTGATTACCCACCTCTACTGCAGTGAATTCAAGACTGACTACTGACATCACATTAAAATCATTGACCAGTGGTGCCTATAACAGATCCTGGAGATCAATGGGTGAACTGCCAGATCAATGAGAGTGTTGACCATGAAGCTGAGTCTACCAACCTCAAAGCGGTGCTCTAGAAGAGATCAACTCTGATGGACAAGTCATTGTATCTCGATGCCCGACAGTCACCTCCCATGGCAAGTTCTCTCCTCCCCATTGGCCAACACTCAAAAGGATGGTAAAGGAAAGAGATATGTTCAATGCCACCCTAAAACACAGAGATGTTGACACCACTGCTAGGGAGGACAAAACTGCCAACCATTTGGCATGGAACCGCCTAATCCATCAACTTTCAAGCCACTTCAGGGCTCAGTGACTGACCACAGCATGCAAATGATAGAAGAAGGAAAAGAGAGTCAACCTGAGGTTGGGAGTGCCATTTCCCCATGCACCAACTTGCTCCCACTGTGGAAAATAAAAACTTGCTTATTTGAAACTAGGTTCTTCAATCATTGGAAGACACACAGCCTGGCAAATGTCATTCTTGATTGTGAGGGATCAGAGTCACTGCTGCTGCAAGCACCCCAGCTATCTCATTCTGTAAGGACAACTTGGCTACGGTGCCTGCAGGACCCTCTCCACTTCACAATGTTTCTATAAAGGGACAGATGAGATTGCCTGAACCAATTACAATTCGGAAATACAGTGGGTTATGTTGTGCCCCTTCAGACCTTGCTGTGTTCGTGACAGAGTTGCACCAGAGGACTTTGGTTATTTGTTGAGGGCACCATTATTCAAATACGTGTAAACTTGATTGCGCCAGATATAACTCCTTGCATCTTCTCCATGTGTTGAGCTTGGGATAAAACCAGTTTAATAATCTAGGCTTGGCTACCAGTTGGATTTTTGACTTCCACATTATTGAGAAATTTCATAAGATGTTCTGATGACCTGTATGTGCCGACATGTCTCTTCTTCGGAGGCATTCTGAATTGCACGTTGAGACCTCAACCCAGTGGTTTGACATACATTGCTTCCAAGAGAAGTAGGTGAGAAGTGGGTGTTGGTCCAAGCTGTCAGCAGTACCTAGACGACAGGGGGAGCTGAGAATACAAATCAGGAAGCTTGTATCTCCCACCGGAGAAGGCAAGAAGGAAACTCCAAAACAGAGAGTTAGCATCGTCTCAAGGTGCAGATAAGAAAATGACTTCACAGCAGGAAGTCAGAGACAGAGCTAGATTCATTGAAGTTGATTGCAAGTGATTCCTGCTGTACTGCAAACAAAACAACTGTTTGATGAGTACTTAAGTTTTAACATGTCATGCAGAATAGTGGTAAAGTTAATAAAATATATCAAATGCATCATTAGTAAATTAATAATATAATTAAATGATTAAAATTGATTAAGGATTACTATTCAGGTGATGATTCAAGTCTGAAGCATGTGAGAACTCCTGGATGACATGGTGAGCCAGCTCAAATGTGACTGCAATAAGTGTTTGAAGTTTGATTAGTTTCAGAGTTTACAAGCTGCAGCCTGAACTACAGACACTGAAATGCCACCATGGATTCTTTGTACCAGGAAGGAGTCACACCATTTAGGTTGGAGTCTTCTGATTCAGTCAATAATCAGGGACAGGAGTGTGTGACTGTGACTGAGGTCATTAAGAGGTTCCAGAGGGCATCTGTGGAGGTGTATCAATCTCTGCAGTTGTCCAAAATGTTTGGTACTCTCTCAGTCTGTTTGGATGAGAGTGGGGGCTTTATGTTGGTTGAATAAACTATCCAAACAATAGTACAGGAAACCATTCAAATAGGGGGAGCAACAAGGAATGTGGTTGCAGGTGATAATATTGTGCGGAAATTGACATCATTCTCTGCAACAAAGAGTGACAGTCTAGATGACTATGTTGCCTGCCCAGTGCCAGGGCCTGGGACATCTGCTCGGAGCTAGTGTGATGATGCTGCTCCTTTAACAAGGCCCTGTAAGACCCTGTGTTTGATTGTACCTTTTGTGTCAAGGGGTGTTTATGGGGACTGTTGCAAGTATTTGGAACAGCATCATTTAGTTTTTGAATAGGTTGTTATTCACTAAACTGTTCTGTTTTGTTTGTGTTTCATTTGGTAATCTTGTAAATAAATTCTGTTTTGTTTAAAGCTACACAGTTTGACCAATTGCATCCATCCTGGAATATCCTGGAATAACACCTGTTTAAAACAACTAGCAAAGTTAGGGTCTGGGCTACTTTCTTGAAATGTTTTGAGGGTGTCAGGCCTGGTCCATAACAGTGGGATCCAGTGGTTGTGGTCCATCTAGGTACCAACAACATAGGTATAATTAGGAAAGAGGTTCTGCATAGAGAGTATGAAGAACTAGGCACTAACTTTAAAAAAAATCCTCAAAGGTTATAAGCTGATAATAAATCTTGCACAAATTGGAAAAGGGTACATATAATTAGAGGGATCAATACTTGGTTTAAAGACTGGCGTTGGAGAAGGAGGCTCCTGTTTGTAGGCCAGTCGCACCTGGAGACAGTGCAGGCCGTACTATTAAGGCAGTGAACACCTGAACTGTCCTGCGGCCAGTGTTCTTGTGAAACATATAACTGGGGAAGTACAAAGAATTTTAGACTAAGTAATGATAAAGAGATCAAATAGGAAAATGTAGTATATGAAAGAGTACAGAGAAGGTAGCAAAGGAAAATGGTAATATGTGTTTATATTAATGTTTCAAAATTCCCAGGATCAGGAAATGTTCCACTGGACATGAAAGTGACAAATATAACGTTTCTATTCAAATAGAAGGGAGGTAGAAGAACAGGAAACTATAAACCAATTAGATTGACGTCTATCATGGAGAACTAAAATTGATCATCAAGGAAAGTCTAACTGCTCACTTATAAAAACTTCAGGTAATTGGCAAGAGTCTACATAGTTTTGTCAATGGGAATTCACGTTTAAACAATCTAATGGTGTTTTTTGAAGAATTAACATGCGTTGTGGATAAGGAAGAGTCTGTAGGCATACTATATACACTTGGATTTCCAGAAGGCATTTTGAAAGGTGCCACATCAAAGATTATTGTGGAAAATAAAAGCTCACGGTGTAGTGGGTACCTTAGCATGGATACAAGATTAACCAGCTGGCAGAAAACAGAGACTATGTATATAAATGTTTGATTGGCAGGGTGTGATGAGTGGAGTCCTACAGGAATCTATTGCTGAGCTATCAACTTTTTATAGTTTATATCAATTACTTAGATGAAGGGTTTGAAGACACAATAGCTAAGTTTGCTGAAACTGTAAGAAAGTTATAGACACAAAAAGGTAGATAGGCAACATGAGTGGTTGAAAATTTGACAGTCTAATGTTGGAAATTTAAATCTGTTTATTTTGCAGGAATAATAGAGGAGCTGAAGACTATTTAAATAGAGAAAGACAGCAGAAGGATTTGGGATGCCTCATCTATGCATCACAAAAAAGCTGGCATTCAGGTTCAGCACTGAATAAGGAATGTAATGGAATTTTGGCCTTCATTTCAATGAGAATGGAGTACAAAAGTACACAAAGCACTAATCAGACCACAGTTGGAAAATCATGAACAGTTTTGGATCCTTTATCTAAAGAAAGGTATACTGATATTGGAGACAGTTCAGACAAGTTTCACTCGGCTGATACCAGGTTTCGAGGAGAGGTTGAATAAGTTAGACCTGTGCTCATTCTAATTTAGAAGAATGAGAGTTGAGCTTATTGAGCCTTAACAAGTTACTTAGAGGACATGACTGGTTAGATGTGGAGAGGTTGATTCCCTGGAGGAGGAGTCCAGTAACAAAGGGCATGCTCTGAATAAGGAGTCGCATATTTACAACAAAGATAAAAAGGAATTTATTTTCTCAGAAGGTAGTGAATGTGTGGAATCTTTTTTACTGTAGAGAGCACTCTAGGCAGGGCCATTAAGAATATTTGACTTTGAGACAGACAGATTTTTATTCAGTAAGGGAATCAAGTGTTATTAGGAAAAAACGAGTGAGACTCTTGAGAATTATCTACTCAGCTATGTCCCCATTCAGGATGACCTACTTCTGCTTCTATGTCTTGGGATGATATGGTTTTGTTGAATGGTGGACCAGGCTAGAGGAGCCAAATAGTCCATCCCTATTTGCTATGTTTGTATGTATCTCATTGGACTTGGTGGACACATTCTTCTAAAGCAGCTGCTGTCTTCAGAGAAGAACCAGTTGACCCATCTGAGATCTCACAAAGGTATGTCAAATTCCACATGCACTGGCAGTGATACTAGTGCCAAACTGGATCTGATGATCACACTCAGATAGACAAATGGCTTGATCTGTCCATAATTATTTGGTAATCATATGAATATTGCATGAGAATCATTATATTTTCATGGTAATAAAGAGTATCAATTGTATAAGCTCATATAATAATATGGTTTTCAGAAGTACAGCCCATACAAAGATGTATCTAGAACACAATTTGAACAAAAAATACATCAGTCAATTCTTTTCTTTTAATACAAATCTACCAACTTTTAAAGTTAATATTTCACAATTCAGAATGGAAACATTTATTGTGTGTCTCTTGTTATGACCAGGTAAGAAGGGGGGGGTTCAGCTCCCTTTTTCTCAACCCCCCATTTTAGTCAATTGCAACAATTTTCTTTGAGCATTCAGCTATCACACCTTCACTAAAATGTAATTAACCAGGTCAAAATGAAGGCGACACAATTTTGAGGTTTTCTTACAATGAATCAGAGTATATGTTTTCAAACACATGAACATAGACATTAATATTTTAAAAGAAATGGGTTTAGGAGAAAGGTAACTAGTACAAACAGGATAATAAAAGCAAATACAATTACAAATCTTAAGAGTCTCTTGGGTTGCGAGAATGAAAAGATCTATTTCTAATTTAATTGTGTCTTATCTCTTCTGTAAGGACAAAACTACAAATGTCCTAGAGTTGGAGCTCTTAGTACAATGCTATCATTCCAAGTTGCTTTTCATTGTTACTTTCTTGGCTTGAGAGAGATTGACAGAGTGAAAACAGCTTTCAGTATCCTTGTTGTTATCAGTCCTTATTGCTTTCGCTTTCCTTGTTTTTAGTCCTTTGGTAATTCTGGTTTTTATATTCATTTATGTGATGTGGGTTGTGAAGAAAAAATGTTTGGCACCTGGTCAGTGTGATTTATAAATATGTTTTTATATATTTTATATGTTATTTTCTATGCTTCATGTTTTTCAATTCTACACTTGTTATGCATTATGACATTTTAATTACCATGGTTCAAAGTGAGATAGGAACAGGAGAATTAGAAGTACGAGTAGATCATTCAACCCATTTGAACCATTGCTAATCTGACTCTAGGCTCAAGTTTCTTTCTTCTCTGTACCTGCCACTACTCAATCCCTAGGTTTGAAGGAAAAGCAAAATTTCCTTATCTGAGAAATTTGATCTTATATTATGTACATATTAAAGTATTGTTCCATTATTCAATTATACTTGGAGTCCTAGTAGATTCTAAGCAATGCTTGTTCCCTGGATCAATGCAAATCAAAGCTTGTCGGGAAAGGTCCACCTCAGGTGTAAAGAAATTATTTAAACATCTCAGTTTCACTTTTCGTGCTGTTTTCATCTTTCAAGTTATTCTTAATGCATTAGCTAATAAATAGAATCAATAAATCACCTACATTGCAATAGTGAAATCAGTCATCCAGTGTATGCTAACTCATTGAAAAAACATTTAGCATTCCCATATCCTTACAAGTTCTCTCCATCAAATATTTAGACAATGCTGTATTAAAAAATTCTGCTAAATTCCTCCCATTATCAGAAACAACTGCAGAGAGGTCGGTATCCTATCATCAAGTCACCCTTTGTTTACTTGTCCACAATATATTGGCTGTGGTCAGCCAGCTCAGAGTTAGTCCCCAGAGTAACTTGGATTAACCCAGCTGGAGTTATCCCTGTTGTTATGATGGGGAGAAGATTCCGCAACAGGTTAAACCTGATATTTCCATACCTGGGGGGAGGGTAAAATGGAAGCAGGAAGGCCAATGCCAGCCAAGTGCCCCCTCTAAGCGAGAGGGACAATTCAATTCAGGGGACAAGGTTTGGTACTGGAACCATGGAAATGGCCCTGTATGGGTATGATGTGAGGTTGATGCAAGGTGAGGTCCCGTGACTTACCAAGTTCAGGTAGGTGAGGTGGTCTTCAACTGAGGAGATTCTAAACCCCTGTTTATATTTTTTTTGGGAAAGGAAGAAAACTCTCCTCCATAGCAGAAACCAAAAGCAGCAATACATACTGGTTGTGTGGCCAGCCAGCTCAGAGTCAGTCCCCTGGGCTGAAATTCTAAATCCTCTTTTTTTAATACAAGAAGATTCTAAATTTCCTGGTTATATTCCTTTTTCCACACAGCGGTAGATCCCTTGTTTGTATTGGCCAGCCAGGGCCTAGGTTAACAACCCCAAACAAGGATCTTGTAGTCAACAATATCTACCTGGTTCCAATCACTATACTATCCTTTCAGATTGTGCAGTAATATTAAATAGAGACTAAAAATATGCTTCCTGCAATCCTTATGGAAGTAGTTTCTCTTTATTTTTTTCAGTCAAACCCTTCATAGTGTGAATGCCTTTTTAAATCTTACCATAAGTTTCTATATTCTAAGGAGAACAATCCCAGCTTCTCAGCTCCTTCATGTAACTGAGGAGCCTCATTCTGGGTCACAAGCTAGCAAATTTTATCTCCATCCTCTCCAAAGTTTTGATAGCCTTCTTAATGAATTATACCCATGATTGTATCTGATAAGTCTGTTCAATGGCTGACAACATTTGCCTTGCTTATGTAACATTTGCCTTTATAAAGCCAAAAACCTGTGTGCCTGTTTAACACTAATGATACACTTTAAATGTTTTCAACCAGATATTTGTGGAAGAAAAATCAGCTGATCTCCACAATCCCTGAACAGACATTTTGTTGTTAGTTACATGACCCCAACAGTCACTACTTGAAATATTAGCATATGAATGCACAAAATTTCTCTATTTTAACAACATTAATCCATTTCCCTTAAATGCCTAATACCTCCATTAAAACAACATGCCATTAGGCTTACACGGAGGGATCACAGTAATAATACATAACCCATGGATCTAATGTGCCAAAAGAAGCAGAGTAGATTAGATAAGTGGAGTACAGCCTACATCAGGGTAAATTAATTGAGGTCTCTAAAATAAATATGTTTGATGAGCTGAATTACCTTTTATAGCTCAATGTTTTCTGATGGTTCACAGAACTTTAATGCTGTGAATTTCATTTCTTATTTTTGAATAAATAAATATCAGTATCAGTTGTAAAGCAAATGAAATACTTTGAAGATAAGTTAGCTTGTCATTTCAGGAGGTTTTAAAGCTTATTAATATTAATCTGTCATATTTATACATTTTAATAACTGCATAACTTATTTAACCTGCCCGGTCATATTTTAATCACCTACTTAAGACACTTCATACAATTCCTGCAATTTGTTTACAAAATTATTTTCAGATTTTGAATGTGAGTTGATTTTTATTTAATGTCAGTTTAGATCTTTGAAAATATCCAAAAAGTGCATGTTTAAATATTTGCATTGTACCTGGGAGTGAAAAATGAGATAGGCTTCATTCTTCATATCTGCAATCAAGCCACAGTAAATCAAATGTATTTGCATAATTTAAGTGACATACTTCGATGTGGTAGTGTACTCATTTCAAATACCTCATGGTGCATATGAGGTGGTATAACTTTTCCCTAACCAGTTACACAGCTCTCGATCAATATAATCAACAATAATAAGATCAAGCTGATACTGATTTAAAGTGTCCCAATGTCAACAATGCAAAAATGGTTTGATACAAATGCAGCTTGTATGCTAGAATGAAATGTACTTGCTGAATTAATTTTACATCTTTGGTCAATTGAGTCAAAGGCTGCAGAAGATTGTCAGGTAAGAAAGCACCAGCTGATCAATCAAACCTGCCCCACACAATGATGGACATACCACAATGAATAAACACTTTTTTACAAACTAATACATCTCCTGCCCACACCCTACCAACTTAATATTCTTGGAGAAACAAAAGTAATCTTCAGGACTAGAAGGGGAAGAAGCCTGCTGAGGAAAAAAAATCACACTGCATGTCGGGTACGTTCTGAGGGCAGGGCAGCTCAGTCTGGAACTCCTTTTTTTAAAGGTGGTAAAAGCATCATCCATGAATATTTTTAAAGCAAATGTAGATTCTTAATTTGCATGGGGGTGAGAGGTTATTTGGGATAGGCAGAAATTTGATGTTTCCATCATGTCAGCCTTGATCTTATTGAATAGTGGGACAGATTTGAGTGGTCAAACTGGCTATGCTTGCTCCACATTTGTTTGTTCCCATGTTTGTAAGTTCCTGAAGGAACTTGATAGGTTCTTTGCTGAAAGGATGTTTCCTTTTGTGGGAGACCCTAGAACTAGGAAGTTTAAAAATAAGAGGTCACCTATTTAAGATGGGATGGCAAGAAACATGCCTCTTAGAAGTTTGACACCTGTGGAATACTCTTCCAGAGATTGGTGGAGACAGGATCAAAGAATATTTTCAAGATTGAAGTAAATGGATTCTTGATTAACAAGCTAGTCAAACTGCATTTTAGGTATGCAGGAAAGTGGAGTTGAGTGCATAATCGTCGTGAGATTAGTTGTGAGTTTATTGAACAACAGAGCAGGTTCAAGGGTCAAATGGTCTGCTCCTACTCCTAATTTGTGCATATGAGTGATCATAACTGATTAACTATAGTTATTTAAATAAGGATTCATTCTTAAAGGTCTCCTCTGGAGCTTTTCCAAGGTTTTTATATCATATAATTTGCAGGAAGAGCAAAACTAGTTATAGCCCTCCAGATATGAGCTAACCGGCAATATGTATATTGTTAAAATGATATCCTTTTATCTATACTGAATGCTTCCATTAATAAGACCCCAATTAGCTTTAGCTACAGTTTTTCAACATTACTCATTAAACTTCAGTGATCAGTGCACGATGACAGGTATATCTTTTTCAGCATTAATCCCTGCAACAAACATGCCTATTCTGTGCTGGCCCTATTGATATGTATAAGCCTATCCTTATCTAAATTAATTACCTTTCAAAGAAAGAAAATGCATCATGGTTAACTACAGGGGATGGCACTCATAACTTTGATAAGGCCTGTTTCAGCATTTTGCCAGAGGTAGGAACCAACTTCTGTTTGGAGTTATTCAAAAAGTGATTTATTGGAAAATTGGGCATAGATTGGTGAGGCCAGATTGGAGATGGTGGCACTAGTTTTATAGCTGAAAATGTGTTGCTGGAAAAGCGCAGCAGGTCAGGCAGCATCCAAGGAGCAGGAGAATCGACATTTCGGGCATGAGCCCTTCTGTAATGGATTTGAAAGCTGGGGAATGGTACCCGAGGAGAGGGAATAATAGTTACAAATATTCAATTTCCTTTCTTTCTTCTCATTGATTTTATCTGTTTTACTTGTTTCAAATAGATAGTTATCTGTTTCCATTTTCCATAAATGGTATTGTGCAAAATGTTTCTGCTGGTTTTAATTTTTTTCTGAAATAATTGTCACCAGAAATATTCTAGTTCACAATAATTTATGAAAAATAATCAACAATTCCTCATTTGCTCTGCAGTACCCTTATAATTGATGTCAAATGGACTAAACTGCCCCTAATTCAGATTCTTTGGAAAAATTCAGGCAAAATATTAGAATGTCAGTCTTCCCATGTCTCCTGCACTCCTGTCGCGTGACTTTCAACAGCCAGACATCAGAGGGGATGGTACAAAAACAGAATTTGCTGGAAAAACTCAGCAGGTTAATATTTTGGGCCCAGTGACCATTCTTCAGAACATAACATTACCTCTGCTTTCTCTCCACAGACGCTGCTATTTTCCAGCAATTTCTCCTATTGTTTCTGATTTCCAGCATCTGCAGTTCTGTGTGGGTTTTTTTGATCAGGGTGGACTGTTATAGGTACACAACTAAATGTCATAATCAGCTGGAATGGTATCACATTGTCTGCTCTAAACCAGTTCAAGCAATGATTCTTTGACACAATATAGATCCTGGGAGTTATTAAGCTATAATTTAGGGCAAGTGGCACGCATAAATTCATCAAGAAGTTGTACTAAATTATATCTTGAATGAGCTACAGCAACAAGCTAAGAGCAGCTCCTTTCAGTATTTAGATTACTTAGATTACTTACAGTGTGGAAACAGGCCCTTCGGCCCAACAAGTCCACACCGACCCGCCGAAGCACACCCACCCAGACCCATTCCCCTACATTTACCCCTGCACCTAACACTACGGGAAATTTAGCATAGCCAATTCACCTAACCTGCACATTTTTGGACTGTGGGAGGACACCGGAGCACCCGGAGGAATCATTGCTTCTGAATTGAACTTCTTATTTTTTTCTCTGGTCCTTTTCAGTGACAGATGACTTTTCACTTATTTGAAAATACAATTCACTATAGGGCTGCAAAAGAGTGTGACAATGGAGATAGAATAAAAAGAAAGAAGCAGTGCCAATAACATATCAACTCCATTAAGACTTGGGAAAAACTAAAATTAATTCAGAAGGTGTTATACAAACATTATCGGAGGTTGTGATGTTAGGTTCTGTTCCCAGAGCAACTAGCAACAAACTGTCGAGTCTGCAAAGCTCCAATTATCCACTTTCACAGATTACACTACAGCAGGTGCATCTATTTAAATATGAGCCTTGGCCCTTATGTGGTGCAGTGGTAGAGTCCCTACCTTAGACCATGGAGGCCTGGGTTCAAGTCTTACCTGCTCCAGACATATGATATATCTGAATAGGTTGTTTAGAAAAATAGATATTTTCCTTTGTGGCTTTAAAAATGGTTTAATATTAATAAAGCATGAAATTCTTTTGAAGGGATATTGTCCCAAATCTCAGATAAAATATATTCCTTGTTGGGCATTTTTCCTTAATATCAGAATCACTTTGTATATGATAAGTAATTACACAGCCAGTAAAATATTAAATTAATTCATTCACATCACAATGTTTCCAAACTATCTAATCTAACATGTGGTAACAAACAATTCCTAATTTTTCCATTGCTGCTAATTTAGATAGTTTCTGAGAAAAACAGAGCCAGTGAATAAGTCTAACAGTGAATTGGAATTACAAATATCTAATACATCTCACAACCATATGTAACAAACAGATCACTTAGGTATTCTACGTTCAATAAAAGTAGGAACAATGTAAGAAAATTTGAGATTGTTTCATTCTGTTAAAAGCTCTATTGAGCCTGTCATTTCAATTTTGTATCACTCTTTATTTTTTTCAAAGTGTAATTTGTTATGGAAGCAGATAAAACTTAGGAAATATTCTAACAATAGAGACAGAAAGAAGCAAAAGATGCACCATAAATCCTACATAAGCTTCACACAAGGTGAGAACAATAAAAGCTTTAAAAAGGAAAAATCCTAATTTCATTAACAAACATTTTGGTGATTGTAATTTGTAGTCACGAATGAGATTACATATGCTAAGCTTTTATCATTGTCTTGTCTGAGATATTCGTTTAAACTACTTAATCTATAAATGTCGACAGGTGTTTTGAATAACTAAGGAAAGGTATTAACTGTCAACCACCCAGCTGATATATGAGCATCCTGCTTTGTTCTTTGTTCCTACTCCCTTCACAATTCTGGACAAAATCTCCCACATCAGCTGAAATGTAAAGAAGATAGTTGACTAATATTTCCATCTCCTGTACATTATCCAAATAATTGAAAGAAGAACATGGTCCTGAATGTACCAGAGCCTACAGAAGCCTAATCTCCCAGAAACTCAATCTCCTACTCTGTACAATATTGTCGTCAACCTCAAGCAGCATTTTGCTTTGCACAGGGTGAAGATATAATTGAATTACTAAAATAGCCATCTGCCCAGTCATGCTTTTAATCACAGATAGACTGTACCCTAGGATTATACAACTTAACATGATTTAATGTAGATTAACTGTTTTTTATTAATAGTTGAAGTCTGTTGTAAAATTACAAATTCAACCCAATCCTTTCTTACAATTTCAGGTTGTTAAAAATACTAAAGTAGAAATTTCATAATGGGACTTCGCCTATAGTAAATATAATGTTTCCTTGATTATTGTATGATATATTAACATTGGCTCATACCAAAATGAAGAATTCCTGTGAAGAATATTTTTCTATTGTAGTACTGATGATACAAACCAGTTTGGTACTCAGTTTTCACAGTTAATGGAAATATTAGCATTGCATTCTTCATCGTTTGAATAAAATTGAGAATAAAAGTTTCTTGTGAATTTAAGTGGTATAAACCAACAGGATCCCACAATCACTTTTTAAGAATTCTTTCTCAGGTGTCGCTGGTAGGGGCGACATTAAGTTCCCTTTCCTGGCCTGAGGACCAAAGGGAACTGAATAATGTTTTTTACAGAACGTCAAAGAATAGTTATGAATCAGCCACTTTGCAACAACGGTCTGAATTTCCCCAAATGAGGCTCACGGAGACTTTGTCTATGTGAGCTCTTACATGTTTTCTCATGCAATTTTATGCTGCTCACATCATTAACTCTGCACCATGCCTCCACAGCAAAACTTTTCTGCTATCTTGTGCTCACCAGCCACGGGAATGCTTATAATTGCTGGGTTTCCCAGCACCAGCTCCATTTTTGTTATCCAGCTATTGACCAGTTCAACCGCTACCTGAACTCCCACACCCCTCCCACCCACTCCAACCTCTCACCCTCGGAACGCGCAGCCCTCCACTCCCTCCATTCCAACCCCAACCTCACCATCAAACCAGCTGACAAGGGAGGCACAGTAGTAGTTTGGCGCACTGACCTTTACACCGCTGAGGCCAAACGCCAGCTCGCAGATACCTCCTCCTACCGTCCCCTTGACCATGACCCCACCCCCCACCACCAAACCATCATCTCCCAGACCATCCATAATCTCATCACCTCAGGGGACCTCCCATCCACCGCCTCCAACCTCATAGTCCCACAACCCCGCACCGCCCGTTTCTACCTCCTGCCCAAAATCCACAAACCTGACTGCCCCGGACGACCCATCGTCTCAGCCTGCTCCTGCCCAACCGAACTCATCTCGGCATACCTCGACACGGTCCTGTCCCCATTAGTCCAAGAACTCCCCACCTACGTTCGTGACACCATCCACGCCCTCCACCTCCTCCAGGATTTCCGCTTCCCTGGTCCCCAACGCCTCATCTTCACCATGGACATCCAGTCCCTGTACACCTCCATCCCCCATCACGAAGGACTCAAAGCACTCCGCTTCTTCCTTTCCCGCCGTACCACCCAGTACCCTTCCACCGACACCCTCCTTCGACTGACCGAACTGGTCTTCACCCTGAACAACTTTTCTTTCCAATCCTCCCACTTTCTCCAAACAAAAGGAGTAGCCATGGGCACCCGCATGGGCCCCAGCTATGCCTGCCTCTTTGTAGGGTATGTGGAACAATCCATCTTCCGCAACTACACTGGCCCCACCCCCCATCTTTTCCTTCGCTACATTGATGACTGTATCGGCGCTACCTCGTGCTCCCACGAGGAGGTTGAACAGTTCATCCACTACACTAACACCTTCCACCCCGACCTCAAATTCACCTGGACAGTCTCAGACTCCTCCCTCCCCTTCCTAGACCTTTCTGTTTCTATCTCAGGCGACCGAATCAACACGGACATCTACTACAAACCAACCGACTCCCACAGCTACCTGGACTACACCTCCTCCCATCCTGCCCCCTGTAAAAACGCCATCCCATTCTCCCAATTCCTTCGTCTCCGCCGCATCTGCTCCCAGGAGGACCAGTTCAAAATACGTACAACACAGATGGCCTCCTTCTTCAAGGACCGCAATTTCCCCCCCGACGTGGTCGACGGTGCCCTCCACCGCATCTCCTCCACTTCCCGCTCCTCCGCCCTTGAGCCCCGCCCCTCCAACCGCCACCAGGACAGAACCCCACTGGTCCTCACCTACCACCCCACCAATCTCCATGTACAGCGCATCATCCGCCGTCACTTCCGCCACCTCCAAACAGACCCCAGCACCAAGGATATATTTCCCTCCCCTCCCCTATCAGCTTTCCGTAGAGACCACTCCCTCCGCGACTCCCTTGTCAGATCCACACCCCCCACCGACCCAACCTCCACTCCCGGCACCTTCCCTTGCAACCGCAGGAGGTGCAACACTTGCGCCCACACCTCCCCCCTCACTTCTCTCCAAGGCCCCAAAGGAAACTTCCATATCCGCCACAGATTCACCTGCACCTCCACCCACATCATCTACTGCATCCGCTGCAGCCGGTGTGGCCTCCTCTATATTGGGGAGACAGGCTGCCTACTTGCGGAGCGATTCAGAGAGCACCTCTGGGCCACCCGGACGAACCAACCCAACCACCCTGTAGCACAGCATTTCAACTCCCCCCTCCCACTCCACCGAGGATATGCAGGTCATTGGACTCATCCACCGCCAAACCACAACAACGCGACGGTCGGACGAGGAGCGTCTTATCTTCCGACTGGGAACCCTCCAACCACAGGGGATGAACTTGGACTTCACCAGTTTCTTCATCCCCCCTCCCCCCACCTTGTCTCAGCCGAATCCCTCCAGCCCGGCACCGCCTTCCTGACCTGCAGTCTTCTTCTTGACCTCTCCGCCTCCATCCTACTCCGACCTATCACCCTCACCTTGACCTCTTTCCACCTATCACATTTCCAACGCCCCTCCTCCAAGTCCCTCCTCCCTACCTTTTATCTTCTCCTGCTGAACACTCTCTGCTCATTCCTGAAGAAGAGTCTGTGCCCGAAACGTCGAATCTCCTGTTCCCTGGATGCTGCCTGACCTGCTGTGCTGTTCCAGCAATAAAGTTTCAACCCAGTTCAAATACTGCAAGCTTGGAACTGCCCTTCATAGGACTACACAGGAAATGGCTCAGAGGTAAGTTGGCACCCCACTTTACTGGCAGTAACCTGGGAGTCCTGCTGGACTGAGTGTTGGAGGAGACAGCAGACCTGTTAGGTGGTTTGAAGACAGCACTGTGTCAATACAGTTCAGGGGCATAGCCAGCAATATCATAAAAAGGTTAATGGCCTTCTGTGCTCTGCAAGGGTATGAGACACAATCTTCTTTTTGCTACCTCATACTCACTCTAATGCTACACTGCACACACCTCCCACTAAGGCTTATGGTCCACCATTATCACTATTGCATGCAACTTCTTCCCTGAATTGCTAACATCCACCACGATCACCCAGACAGCTAACCCTGCCTATCCTTTCTGCTTCCTACTCATTCACTTGGGTCAACTCACTGTCTGTCTTCACTTGTTTCAACACCAACAGCGGTGCCATTTCCAGTTCATTCATTTGCTCCTTTTGTTTCATTTCAAGAGAAAGCTGCCCACAATAGGTCAGAGAAGGCCAAGATGGTTGGCGGGGTGCATGACATTTTGCTCAGTACCTATGATATTAGAATTCTTGCTTAAGCAGATGAGGACAGTATTCTTAATGTGACTATTTTTCAATTAATTCCATCTCTCATCTTCTGCAGGCATGAACATCATCTGCACAGTCTCCACTCTAAAGAGAGGAAATCCTCCAAACCCCACCTCATGCACCTCTCATGAAAAAGACAAAGGAAGACTTCATTCAGAACAAGTAGTAGCCAATCTGTCGCCTGTACCATCCACCAGCTCAGACACTGGCAGCTTGTTGGGTATTTCTGCTAAATTAGACTCTGGTGCACATACTGGTGAGCACACAACTTGCACATTTCCACAGCTGGCTAAGGAAGAGACACCCCAGACTGCTGGCAGTCAGAGAACTATTGGAGACTGTGCGCTTGCTTAGCCCTAGTCTGAAGATGGTGTTGGCTATTATTGGTTTCAATCAAATGCACAAACAGAAACAGGTTTTCTCAGAGACACTCAAGAAATTGGATTGAAGGTTGGAGGAGTCCATCAATGTCATCTGTATCTTGCTGCCTCCGGTACTCATGCATCTGGGACTGGTCATCTGCATTGACAAGGTGGTAGGTGCCATGGAGAGCTGGCATTTTTCATTTCCACTGTGCATTTGCTGTGCAGATAAAGATGGAAGGCAACATAGAGTAAGTTGCAGAGTTACCTTGTCAATCTACATGACCCAACAAACCTTCACAATTCTTTCTGCCTTGCCTTCACTTGCGATCTGATGAGGTTTGAGACTCCCCCTGTTCTGACCAAACTTTTTTATTCAACTCTTCTTCTCTTACTTTACCCCTGACCTCTAGGACCACAGCTTAATCATGGCAAACACTGCAATGCATTGTCCCTAGCTGAAGCCAGGGTGGTGGTGACCAAGACTAACAGCAGACACAACACAGCAGCACTTCACAACAGGCTCCAAAGCACTGAAGATGTCACCTAGACAGGGGATGAAATGACTGCAAATCGACTTCTTAGCTCAGTGAACATATCCACAACTACCTCCTTGGCCTCCACGATGACCCTTGCCCTCCCCATGCTCTATTGTCTTTACATGTTGACTTATCACCTTTTGCTATTTTTGCTTCCTCTGCATCCCACATTTTACTTCCCTAACTTCGTCACCAAAACATTGGCTCCTGTCAACCACCTTCAGCAGTGAACAGACCCCTTAGAGTGACTGTAGCCCACTTCCCCTTACCAAATTCAAATATCAGTCCTGACTGATGACTGACCAGATATCTCACTGATCACTGTGCTGCCCTGGACAACTGACTTAAATCAATCCCTAGATTGGTTGCACTCAATTTGCAGGATTGATCATGGCCCAATTCCTGGACTATAATGAAATGGAACCCTGACCCTAAATGCCCCAAGTGGTCGACTGTGTCCAAGCCTCTGGATTGGTTTCAGATGAATCCCATGACTTATTGTGCAATTAATCCTGTATGATGATTGTACTCTTGAGTTAACAGAAGAGTATTCCATCAGACTTTGTGTTTGCTGTATAAACTGCTGGCACACACTAGAGATGTGACATTAATGCAGTAAGGTGCTGTATACCAATAAGCCCACCCCTTGATTGATCATTGCTTGCAAACATGACAAGTTGCTTGCCTTCTGTGTAAAAAGGCAAGTCAAGATAGAAGTTCTGTGAACCTTTAAGTTGTGAATGAGGTGCCAATGGGCAAAGAGGCAAGTCAGAGATAAGTCAGAGATGTCATTAACATCCATATAGGTGCAAATTGACTGCATGCTAAGAGTGCAAGAAAAGGGCTCAATTGCACACCCTGTTCTGATATATGAAGTGTGTGCCTGGCTTTGTATGCAAAGCAGCCTGTCAATGGGTGTCAGTGAGCTCCAAAGTGCAGTATTGAAATGCTGCACTGTATTATGAGTGGGAGATGTCCCATGATGCTGTGATAACGCTGGTACTTGACCAACACCAGCCTCCATGAATGGAGGGTGCAGGTGAGCGATGCCCAGGGTGAGAAGGAGAAGTATTAGAGCCCTGCACTATGCTGAGTCATGTTCCTACTGGATACTTTCTGATGGGCATGTAGTTGACTACTAAATTTGTTTTGTGCCTTGAAAGGCCAGGTGTAAATAGGGCAGGACACCTCAAAGATTTGAGCTTTGGACAAACTGCTGGCACAGGCTTTCCTCTCCTTGTGTCTTGCTTTTGTCTTCTGAAATAGAGGCCATACCATTTATTATTTGGTAGCAAGTACATCTCCCAGGACTTCAAGTCAACACCAAAATACCTCAGTGGAGCCTTTTTGCAGTATTTCCTTTGGTCTCATGAGCATTTGCCTCAGAATCAAGCTCTCCAAAGAATATTAACTTTGGTGAGTGTTTGACTATATGTCCAATCCAAATCAGTTTTGGTCTCCCACTATAATGTTGATGCTGAGCAGATCAGCTCAACTGAGCACTTCAGAATTTGATATTTTGTCCTGCCATCTGACCTGCAGAAGATTCCCAAGTCAGCTGAAGTGACATTGGTTGAACTTCCTGGCATAACACTGGTACACAGTATGAGACTTGCTCGTGTGGAACAATAGGCAGGACTATTGCTTATGGATTTTAAGTTGATCAGTTGGTAGCATTCCTGTAAAATCCTTTGGGATGTTTTCCATTTAAAATTGGCAACTAAATACAAGATATCAGTAGCAGAAATGGTTTCAGTCTTGATGACCCTGGCGTTCTGACTGCAGAAATTGATGTTCACACTTAAAGAATAACTCCTTGGGCAAAGCGCCATAAGACTGAAGATATTTATGAAGCACGTGAAGGAATCAATCTCTCCAATGAGTTGGGACTTTGTAGTCAGGATTTTCACCTTGGGATTTATGTTCATTGTTAATAATCAGTTCAGCATTCAAACTCAAGACGACAGACTCCGCTAAGTAGAGGATTTAGATTTTTTTTTGCTTTTTGTGAAAAAAAGTAAGCAAATATGTATCCAATATTGAAATGACCACAAAAAGCATTTTGCTAATTTAATATATCTTTGAAAATGCCGCAAGAATACTGTTTGTACATCTTTAACGATGAATAGATTATTTTTTGAGACAGAACAAGAATAGTTAATAAGACAACTGTCAACAGAGCAGGTAATAGCTTTTTCCTAATTTATTCACTCTGCTCTAAGGCGGCTTTTCAATTTTGTTCCAGATCAGATTTTTGAGAAGTTATTTTATTTAAATTATTAGGATACTTTAAGTGGTCAACTGGAGAAGATGATTTACAAAAACGCATTTTTAAAAACTGATATCACACAGGGGAGGACAATGATGATACTAGGAGTGACTCAGCTTCCCAGTAGACAAAAGAAATTCTAGAAGACAGTGATATATAATTTGATAACTAAGGCAGTAGATAAGCATTTCAGTGGCTGCAAACATGAATCTGTGACAATGTACTACCTCCCTAGCACTAGGGTCAACCATGGGACTGAGTGGCTACAGAGCTCTGAAGGAGGGTCACTGGACTCAAAATATTAAGTGTTTTCCTTTTACAGATGCTACCAGATGTGCAGGGTTTTCTCCAGCCCTTCCTGTTTTTGCATGCATCATACAATTTCCTAACCGGTTGATTAAAATCTACAAATCGTTAAGTTAGGCTACAATCTTTCTGAATAGTGTGCACAGTTCTGATCACCTCCATTGAAAAGATGTATTTCCCCTGAGGAGCATTCAGACATTTAAGAGGATGTTGTTGGTACTGGAATAATGCAGCTATTAGGAAAGATTGAATGGGTTGGGGTTCTTTTTGGAACCAAAAAGGTTGAGGGGAGTATTGATTGAGATGTATGAAATTGTGAAGGCTTGAAAAAGAAGTGAAAAGTGCTTATTTGGCTTGGCAGTGACTAAGGGGATAGATTTAAAGTAGAAAGATTAGAGAACTTGAGAAAAAAATTTCTTCAGCCAGAAGTTGGCAGAGATCAAGAGCTTACTCCCTGGAAGGTTAGCGGAAGCATTAACAGATATCAGGACTGCACCTGAATGGCCATAACTTGCAAGGCTATTGTTTAAGTAAACTTTTGTAAATTGATTGGTACAGACTTGATGGTTCTAGTGACTTTTTTTCTGTGCTGTAAATGTTTTATGATTCTATGTGGATATAACTGACAAGAATATTATTTATTAGTAATCACCAATTCCCCTCAAGGTGGTAGTTGTGAACTGCTTAACTACTTTATGTGGCAGCTGGCCTGCATTCACACTGGTGCTGGGGAGGGGATTACTGTTTTAAAAACAGTAATACTGTTCCAAGTTAGGATGGCATATGTCTTTCATGGAGATTTGGAGATGATAGTGTTCCTTGTTCTTCTATATGTTGCAGATCTTTAAAAGGTGTTGTTGGAAAAGTCTTGGCGAGTTGCTGTGGTGCATGGTACAAACTGCAACCTCAGTGTAACAGTGGCAGAATTTTTACAATGTGGATGGAATATCAAGCAAGCAAGCAGACTATTTCAACGGAATAGTAAGCTTCATAAATGTTGTTAGAACTGCACACTTCCAGATACATGAAGAATATACTACAACATTCAACTTCAGATTTAGAGATGACAGGCTTTGGGAGATAGGAAATATAATACCTAATGCAGAATTTCCAGCCTCTGACATGCTCTTGTACTGACATGTATATGATTGGCTGATTCAGTTAAGGGTCTGGTTAAAAATTATTAGGATGTTGATGCTGGGGAACTCAGCTACAGTATGAAAAGGGATGCTAAGATTCTCTCTTGGTTGAGATCGTCTTGTCACGTACTAGTCTGGTTTAAACATGACTTGCAACATAACGGCTTAAATCTGAACGTCATCTATGTGTTAATGAAGCAATCTATGCAGCTCGAGGTATTGTGAATATTACTGAATGCAAACCAGTGAACATCTTCACTTCTGACCTCAAAATTTGAGGAAGGCCACTGATGAAGCAATTGAAGATGGTTGGACCTTGGACACTGAGAAACACCTCCAACAATGGCCTGGGGTGGAGCTGATTGTTTGTAGGAGTGTTCCAATTATGTACCCGTTTACATGCAGACGTGCTTCCTAATTTCATTCCTAAGTGATTTTGCTATAAATTTTAGATTCTGACCCAAGTCATAAACTCCTCATTCAGCAGGAATAGCTTCCATCATCTACTTGATCTGTTTTCCTTATTACCATGAAAACTTCAATCAAATTATCCTTACACCATCTAAATTCCGAGGTTTCCAACCCTAGTTTCTGTAATCTTAGATTATAATTTACCCTGGAAGTCCAGGTATTATTTTGGCAAATCTATACCACACTCTCCAAAGCCAGCAGTATCCCCAAGATAATTTCTTTGGTGTTCTTGTTCTACTTTTCCACAATGTTTTCTAGTTCTCTAGACATATTAAAGCATTCAGTTTGCTTGATTCCAGTGTCTGTTCATGACATTTTAAATGATATTTGTACCTAGATTCTCATGTTGCTAGCTTCTCAAAAGTTTTAAGTTAACAACTGATATGTTAATCAAGAATTGGATATTAAAACATTAAAGAAAGAGGCAATGATCAAAGTTCCAATAACAATTATGGACCTCTGGGTATTTAGTGAAACTTGAAACAACTTCTTATATCAAAATTACGGTAACTGATGATTTTGATTCCATTTAGGGAAGTAAAATGTTAAATACAATATATTGTTTTTTGGCTTCATTTTAATGAAAACAGGTTGCACTAATACAAAGTTAGACATAGCATTAGTGTACGTAGATTTTGCATCTTCACAAAAAGTAGTTAGTTCATGCATTTTATTTTACTTACTTTACACTAATCTATATACAACTGAAATTAATCTGCCACACCAATATCCAGAAAAATACGAATAGATTCCAAAATATGCAATACAATTATAGAAGTACACTGTCATTTACACAAGTTCCACCATAACTTTCAACATATTAATATTGAATTGTTGCCCACAAAATTAAATTCTAGCTTGAAGCCAGTTGCCTCTACATGCAAATACCATTGTTATTGGAAATGGAGAAACAGCTTTAAAAAAAACAAACCTGTATATAGTATCCTTCTTAATTCATCTATCACATGAATTGTCAAAAGTGAAAATAATCTAATACACATGTCTGTAATTTTTCTTGAAACTGCACCAGTTAAAAATGTAACTGCACAATTTTAATGTAGATTTTCAAAGTTACAAAATAAATTGAACCAAAGGAGACTTCAAATATAAAAAAGTGCAAGATGTCAGCATTCCATTCATAGTTGGTATAAATACTACATGGAATAACTGCAGCAAAATGATTCACACAGGCAACTCTAGATCGAGACAAAAAAAATTCATCAAAAACTCAAATTATACAAATACTAAATTATGTAAAACATTATAACAAATGCTAGAACATGCTGACCTCATGGCTTCATAAACAAGCAACTTTTAATTTTGTTTAGTGGCTTTTGCACCTACACTTGTAAGATTTATTTACCGTTAATTGTCACTAAATGGAAAGATAGAATGGCCAAGTAATAGAGGGTGACAAAAGAAAAATAAAGGTGGATATTTTTCCCCTTCCAATTTTCCACATCCACTAGAAACATTTATTAAAGGCAGAGTGCTGCAAATATTGTGTCTCTCTGGTTTTGTTATTGCTAAGGTTAGCCCTCCATCTGTACTGAGTTCAGCTCAACAGTAATATGCACAATAATGGATTTCAATTTCCTTGAAGATTACATTTGAAAGATATATTTTCATTTGTTTAAAGTTATGACTGAACCGTCCAATACAAAATGTAATTAGTGTTCAAATGCTCTCAAAGTGTTTAATAGACTGGTAAAATTTCAAGAGGCAAAGAGAGAAATAATAAATATCTTCAGGACAATTAGTTTACCAGTATTTAAGACAATGTAATAAAGATTCAAATTTGGTTGTAAACAAAGCAGCCAAACAAAGAAGCACTTCATAATTCCAAAATGCACATGTGCTCTAAGGCACTCATTGCTCAAATGTAGGCACAGCAGATTGTAATAAGTACACTAAGTCAGAATACAAGACAATCTCTGATTACATACAAATGTAATAGAAAATTGGAACTATTTTAATATTCACATTACTCAATATGCAATGGATCTCAGAAAAAGGAGGGAGAAAGTAAGAAAGCAAATTCAAAAAGAAATAAAAACAAAATACACAACCCCACTTTAAGCAGGCATAATGTTTGTTATGTTAAAGATGATAGTGTTAGCAATTGTATATGTGGCAAACTGTTTATGAATTGTAAGTGTTACGTAGTCATCTCTGATCTCAAAAATAGCATCAATTTTTATCTACTTCCATTACTACTGGAAGCTACAGTTATCTCCAGAATAATATATTAACCTGATCCCATTACATTTTACTAAAATCCAGAATGGAAAATGTGTTAAATTGTTTGGGAATTTCTTTTCACATTCTCTTCAAGAAGAGTCTATAAAGTCAAAACTTCATAACCAGAAAAGAGTAGTACAAATCAAAACTGTGCAGTATTTTACATCGTGTCATTACAGATCATAAAATTATTGATTGGAATAGCTGTCTATAAACATTAATTCTTTAAACAGTGAATTCTAGGCTTGGTGGTGGGAAGGTGTTGCAATAAGCAAAGATGCAGTTTACCAAAATTATAGGTTATAGAAGTAATTAAGATTTAAAACTACTCAGTAAAATAGTAATATAGTGTTGAAGACATCTGTATTAAATATTATGGCAAAAAAATTATACATTTATGAAGCTCTGACCATTTCAATTAAGCATAATTTGCAGGCAGTCTGAAGTAAAATACAGCAAAAACTATAAGCCTCTAGAAATCTTGTACACAACTAGGTTTACTTCAGCTTTATATTTATTAGAGACACATCATATTGACACAAAAGGCACATCTTCAAACATCTAAGGCATAAAAATACATTAAGAAACCTGTTTAGCAATTACATGGTCTTTTAGATATCAGTACTGTATATTGAAAACTGTTCAACTCAGACTGCAGCTGATGACTGGAAATAATTTTTGGAATTCCCCAAAATGAAGGCACTTTTATTGATCTTAAATTTGGAATGCAAATCATTTGTCATGATCATCAAATTTGTTTTGTTGAAAATGTTAACAGGCTTAACAGTAACATCTTAAGCCATTTGATAATTTATAGTCACTTTTGTAAAAACCGCAAATGTCAAACAGTAGAAGTATTAGCACTAACCACACTGTTAAGGCAATACATTTACATCATCAGGTCACTCTTTAACCAGAATTTAAGAACGAATGTTTAGCACAGTTATCAATATCTAAATAAATTTCAGTGTTTTCAATTTGGGATTTCACTTGTTAAATCACCATATTCCTGGATCAATTTGTGAAAATAAAAGTGATAGTACAATTTCTGAAAGACTGTTAGAAATTACTTGTTTGTTTTTAAAAATGACTCAGCATTTTTTGAAAAGTTACACACTGTGTTCAAAGTATGAATTTGTATTGACCATATCTTTACCTAGAAAATGGAATGTTGCTTTTCAGGATAACAATCACCCTTTTAAAATTATGAAAAGGGTAACAAAATTTGTAAACTATCCAATTGTGGGTAAGAAATTATGCTTTAGGAAAGAGAGAGAGAGAATTAACTGCAGCATACATTAAGACACTTAGAGGATTGTGTGTAAACAGGCACAAAAAACATAACAGATGCCCCACTCTTAGCATAGTGTTCCTCCTCCATTATACGTAGCTTCATGCCAAACATGTTGTAAAGCACTTTATCACTGCATCTCTATAAAATAAAAAATATTCAAACGTCACTTCTTGTACTCAACCATTTAGAAAATCAATATTTAGCATTTTTAAAACACAGATGGTTGAATTGTTTCCCAAACACACAAAACATGATTTATGTTAAGTAATAATTGAAACCTTGACAATTTCACTTATGCCAGACCTAAAACTCTGAATTTTTTTTAACAAGTATAGTCTGGACAAAATTTAAGACATTATAAATTTCGATAAGAAATACTAACATATGTACCAAAATTGTTTTATAAAACCAACAAGATCTCCTTTGATAGTAGCAGCAGTCTGAACTGTTAAAGTGGCATGATAAGATCATTAAAAGGCTATGCATAGCAGGCAAAATGCAAGCAAAATTATCCTGGAAGTGTGTACTGCAGGTAATAAGACAATGAGCCTATTGATAAGGAGAAAGAATATGACCAGAAGGCAGCAGCAACAGCAGATATCACTTGTATGTAACTTTGATGTTAAGTGGTAGCATCTGGGATGCGCAGGGCTTTCATACAAATTGGACCACAATGAATTATTTTTATAGAACACCTTTTAATTGTTGAAATGATTTTGTGCAGGAAAAGGTGACAACCAAATTGCTCCCCGAAAGGTACCATGAACAGCAGTTAAATAAAAGACCAGTTAATCTATTTAGGTTGAGGAATTAAGATTGAACAGGGAATAAGAATATATCGGTAATTTGCACAAGGCATCATGGATTCTTTGACAAACACCTGAGCAAACATCAAGCTTCAACATAACCATGGCACTTTTAATCATGCTTCACTGAAATTCCAACTTAGAATTCAGAATCCACAGCCTTCTGATTTGGAGAAAACAATTACTATACCAAATGAGAAAGATGAGAAAGACTATTTTAAATGCAAAATTGACGACACAAGTAGCCTCCATGAATTGTTCTTACTGTTGTGTGAATACAAAAATATACAAGGGCTGTACCCTGAATTAAGGGAAGCTTAGACTACTTATTCAAAGTTACAGCATGTTTTCTCTTAAATGTAATGCAGTATGCATTCAGGAAGTAGTTTTTTTGTTTAAAATGTAACTTAGCAGGATGAAGATTTTCATACTTTCAAATTTAGTGTTAAATTGATGACAAAACAAAATAGGTGCTAGAAACTGAAATACAATTAGAAAAGGTTCAAAATAGGCAGATCAAACAGCACCAGTGTCGACAGCGGAATTAACGTATTAGGTCAGACACCTCCTTTCAGAAGCAATCTGAAAGACTAACAATCCATATTTGATCAGTTAATGACATGCACACTTTTGTTCAGAATGACTGAGCACTGAGTCATAGATGTACAGCATGGAAACAGACCCTTCGGTCCAACCCGTGCATGCCAACCAGATATCCCAACCCAATCTAGTACCACCTGCCAGCACCCGGCCCATATCCCTCCAAACCCTTCCTACTCATATACCCATCCAAATGCCTTTTAATGTTGCAATTGTATCAGCCTCCATCACTTCCTCTGGCAGCTCATTCCATATACGTACCACCCTCTGTGAAAAGGTTGCCTCCAAGGTCTCTTTTATATCTTTTCCCTCTCACCCTAAACATATGCCCTCTAGATCTGGACTTCCTGACCCCAGGGAAAAAACTTTGCCTATTTATCCTATCCATGCCTCTCATGATTTTGTAAACCTCTATAAGGTCACCCCTCAACCTCTGACACTCCAGGGAAAACAGCCCCAGCCTGTTCATCCTCTCCCTATAGCTCAAATCCTCCAACCCTAGCAACATCCTTGTAAATCTTTTTTGAACCCTTTCAAGTTTCACAACATCTTTCTGATAGGAAGGAGACCAGAACTGCATGCAATATTCCAACAATGGCCTAACCAATGTCCTGTACAGCCGCAAAATGACCTCCCAACTCTTGTTTTCAATACCCTGACCAATAAAAGAAAGCATACCAAAAGCCTTCTTCACTATCCTATCTACCTGCGACTCCACTTTCAAGGAGCTATGAACCTGCACTCCAAGGTCTCTTTGTTCAGCAACACTCCCGAGGACCTTACCATTAAGTGTATAAGTCCTGCTAAGATTTGCTTTCCCAAAATGCAGCACCTCGCATTTATCTGAATTAAACTCCATCTGCCACTTCTCAGCCCATTGGCCCATCTAATCATGATCCTGTTGTAATCTGAGTAACCTTCTTCACTGTCCACTACACTTCCAATTTTGGTGTCATCTGCAAACTTACTAACTGTAGGTGCGGTAGAGTGGCTCAGTGGTTCACACTGCTGCCTCACAGCACCAGGGTCCCAGGAAGTTTTCCAGCCTTGGGTGACTGTGTGGAGTTTGCACATTCTCCCAGTGTCTGCGTGGGTTTCCTCCGGGTGCTCTGGTTTCCTCCCACAGTCCAAAGATGTGCAGGTCAGGTGAATTGGCCATGCGAAATTGCTCATAGTGTTAGGTGCATTAGTCAGAGGGAAATGGGTCTGGTGGGTCACTCTTCTGAAGGTCGGTGTGGGTTTGTGGACTCCACCACCACCCTCTGTCTTCTACCTTTGAGCCAGTTCTGTATCCAATTGGCTAGTTCTCCCTGTATTCTGTGATATCTAACCTTGCTAATCAGTCTCCCATGGCGAACCTTGTCGAACACCTTACTGAAGTCCATATAGATCACATCCACTGCTCTGCCCTCTTCAATCCTCTTTGTTACTTCTTGAAAAAAAAACTCAATTACGTTTATGAGACATGCTTTCCCACACACAAAGCCATGTTGACTATCCCTAATCAGTCCTTGCCTTTCCAAATACATGAACATCCTATCCCTCAGGATTCCCACCAACAACTTGCCCACCACCAACGTCAGGCTCACTGACCTTTAGTTCCCTGGCTTGTCCTTACCACCCTTCTTAAACAGTGGCACCACGTTAGCCAACCTCCAATCTTCCGACACCTCACCTGTGACTATCGATGATACAAATATCTCAGCAAGAGGCCCAGCAATCACTTCTCCCCCTTCCCACAGAGTTCTAGGATACACCTGATCAGGTCCTGGAGATTTATCCACCTTTACCCGTTTCAAGACATCCAGCACTTCCTCCTCTGTAATCTGGACATTTTGCAAGATGTCACCATCTATTTCGCTACAGTCTGTATCTTCCATATCCTTTTCCACAGTGAATACTGATGCAAAATACTTGTTTAGTATCTCCACCATTTTCTGCAGCTCCACACAAAGGCCACCTTGCTGATCTTTGAGGGGCCCTATTCTCTCCCTAGTTACCCTTTTGTCCTTAATGTATTTGTAAAAACTCTTTAGATTCTCCTTAATTCTATTTGCCAAAGCTATCTCATGTCCCCTTTTTGCCCTCCTAGTTTCCCTCTTAAGTATACTCCTACTGCCTTTACACTCTTCTAAGGATTCACTCGATCTATCCTGTCTATACCTTACATATGCTTCCTTCTTTTTCTTAACCCAAACCCTCAATTTCTTTAGTCATCCAGCATTCCCTATACTTACCAGCCTTTCCTTTCACCCTGACAGGAAAATACTTTCTCTGGATTCTCGTTATCTCATTTCTGAAGGCTCCCCATTTTCCAGCTGTCCCTTTACCTGCGAACATCTGTTCCCAATCAGCTTTTGAAAGTTCTTGCCTAATACCGTCAAAATTTGCCTTCCTCCAATTTAGAACTTCAACCTTTTAGATCTGGTTTGTCCTTTTCCATCACTATTTTAAATCTAATAGAATTATGGTCGCTGGCCCAAAAGTGCTCCCCCCACTGACACCTCCACTACCCTGCCTTATTTTCAGTGTGTAAGTCAAGCTTTGCACCTTCTCTAGTAGGTGCATCCACATACTGAATCAGAAAATTTTCTTGCACATATATAACAAATTCCTCTCCATCTGAACCCTTAACATTATGGCAGTCCCAGTCTATGTTTGGAACGTTAAAATCCCCTACCATAACCACCCTATTATTCTTACAGATAGGTGAGATCTCCTTACAAGTTTGTTTCTCAATTTCCCTCTGACTATTAGGGGGTCTATAATACAATCCCAATAAGGTGATCATCCCTTTCTTATTTCTCAGTTCCACCCAAATAACTTCCCTGGATGTATTTCTGGGAATATCCTCCCTCAGTACAGCTGTAATGCTATCCCTTATCAAAAACACCACTCCTCCTCCTCTCTTGCCTCCCCTTCAATCCTTCCTGTAGCATTTGTATCCTGGAACATTAAGCTGCCTATCCCTGAGCCACGTTTCTTTAATTGCTATGATATCCCAGTCCCATGTTCCTAACCATGCCCGGAGTTCATCTGCCTTCCCTGTTCGGTCCCTTGCATTGAAATAAATGCAGTTTAATTTATTAGTCCTACCTTGTCTCTGCCTGCCCTGACTGTTTGACTCACTTCTGTTCTCAACTGTACCAGTCTCAGATTGATCTCTTTCCTCAATATCACCCTGGGTTCTCCCCCCCACCCCCCCCCCCCCCGGCCCCCACACTATACTAGTTTCAATCCCCCACCACCACCTTACTAGTTTAAATCCTCCCGAGCAGCTCTGGCAAATTTGCCTGCCAGTATATTAGTCCCCTTCCAATTTAGGTGCAATCTGTCCTTCTTGTACAAGTTACTTCTACCCCGAAAGAGATTCCAATGATCCAAAAATGTGAATCCTTCTCCCATACACCAGCTTCTCAGCCATGCATTAATCTGCTCTATCCTCCTATTCCTGCCCTCACTAGCTCGTAGCACTGGGAGTAATCCAGATATTACTACTCTTGAGAACCTTTTTTTCAAATTCCTGCCTAACTCTCTGGAATCACTCTTCAGAATCTCAACCTTTTCCCTTCCTATGTCGTTAGTTCCAATGTGGACAGTGACCTCTTGCTGCCTCAATAGCCCTACAAGTAGGGATGTTCATAATTGACTCCAGTGGAAAAAGTCACCACCAGAATCATTAACTCAGATTGATAACACTCATTTTAATACTTCTTTGATGTGGAGGTAAAATATAGAGAGTCCAAACATCAGAGCTGGGAAGAAATCAGGCTAAGAGGTTTTTAAAAAAAAAACATCTTCAACTTTCAATTCTGTTGAAGAGTGCACCTAAACATGCATTTGTGTATTTCTTGAATTTTATTTCTTGCCCTGAAGCACAGTCAACCTAGTTCATGATTATTGTACAACTCACCTTGCAAATGGAATGTATGATATACTATACCTGTAACAAAGAGAGGGAGACAAGAGTCACTGGAGTTACTGTACCAACACTAAACTGAACCACTTATTCTTGGTAACTTATTTGAAACAGTTCTACTTCATCAAAAAGGACAGCCCAGCCATGGGCTTCCCTTGCCTGGAGTATGCAAAAAACAGCATTATGCATAACCGGTAAATAAACTGAACACAAAGCTGATTGAATCTGTTTAAGTTCAACCTTGTGACTAATTTTTTTGGTCAATATTTCTATGTATAAAATAATATAATTGGATGCCTCTGATACACAATTTTTATATTCTACAGAGCTTTTCAATAGAAAAACTAACAACTGTAGCAAGGAATTTACATTATGCTCAGTCTTAGATTCATTAACATAAGAATGCAAGTTAATAAACTGACTGAGTTGATTCACAGTTCAAACTATCACTTTCAATCAAGGAACAGAAGAACACATTGTTTTTTTTTAAGGTAATGAGCTCATGGCAAAGCAAATATTGTGTAATCCTATGAGGTTGCATCAATTTATTTGTATAGAAAATGACAAATGGGAACAGTAAACACAATCGCGTTACTGTTTTTATTTTATACAATATAATGAAACCAGGAGAAAGTGTCACCTTCTCAGCTGACTAATTTAGAACTAATTTTTTTATTTAATAAAATTTGAATCTAGCCCTTTGCTGGCTATGAGGCTGTTTCCAGGAGCCTGTTTTTAGTTGGTGAAGACAGCACACAGATGTATCCATTACTCTCGGCTCCATTACTCTTGAATATATACAAGTTTTGTTATTAGAAATGCATGCAACTTTAAACTTGCAAATATTCAAAGCTTATAGATAGTCTACAATTCAATGTTTTGTTTAAAAATAATCTTCTGACAGAATCCTGGAAGGTCAAAGCTGTTGCTTTCACTCGAACAGTAAAATCAGGTCAATTGAGGTGTGCCCTCGAGGTTTGTTGAGCTAGTTTACTCACAATGCACCCTTGTTTCCAAATTACACCAGCTCTCCCAGCAGTTTTGAGATTATTTTTAAATTCACAAATTTAACATACTCAAATGATTATACTACTTGTCCAAACTAGTGAGTAGGTTTTGAAACCAGGAGAAAATGTCACCTTCTCACAAACTAATTTTGAATCCAGCTGATTAGAAGGCCCTGTTCAGGAACTTGTTTGTACTGAGTGAAGAAGGAGAGCAGCAAATTTTCCATAACCATTACCTACACTGCTGTTGTTAGATAATTTTGCTTGTAATGTAACGCATGCCATTTTGGCCCAGTTTTCTTGACATTTTGCAATGAGTTGAAAAATCAAAATGAAAAATCATTTCATTTACAGTGAATATGTAAAGCATCAAATAAGTATATTAATTATGCCATGCATGTAAATGGACAAAAAGCCTCATCTTGTTTTAAAAAATTGAGCACACAAATGCTTACTTACCAGGCCATAGCAAAGAACTGCAAGACACAAAATATTAAAGCAAGTGCTGCCTTCTTCCACTGCAATTGAAAATGAAGGTAGATTAGACATTTGCATAAAATGGGCCTGATTTCCAAACAGCCTGATTATATTTATTTTAGTTAGGATAAATAAAACATACCCAAAAAGCAGAGCATAGTGTACACACGAGGCAAAGCTGCAAGATAAAAATGTCACACTGAGACAAACTCTCAACATAACTATAAAATTTAGCATTCCGACACACATGCGCTGACTGGATCATCAAAGTAAAACTACTCTATTAACAAACACATTATTAATCACTTTACAAATCTATATTTGTGGTTTTAAGAAAAAAGGCAGTTTGAATAATATTTTCTCCCCACAATCTTTTCTGAATCTTGCACACTTCATTCCTTGGTAAATATCCAGGCTAAATATTCAGAACTACACTTGCCGTGCCTTCATTCCCCGGTCCCTTACAATTCATTCAAAAGTCGTCATGGAAATACAAATGGTAGGAAATTTAGTTGCAAGATAACGGACTGTTACTCTTTAAGATACAAATCAATCTAGGAATACAGAAATTTAGGAATAGAGCAGAAAAGGAACACACTTTTTAGCTGGGGATAGTACTAGGATAAAGTTTACCAAAAGATAATAATCAGATTCATGAAGGAGGAAAGTCCCATAGCAAAAGATCACCAATGGAAATCCTACTGAACTACCACCATTTTGTAAAGTTAAAAATCTCACAACACCAGGATATAGTACAACAGGTTTATTTGGAAACACTAGCTTTCGGAGCACTGCTCCTTCATCAGGTGGTTGTGGAGAATAAGGTTGTAAGACACAATTTACAGTGAAAGTTTACAGTGTGATATAACTGAAATATATTGAAAAAGACCTGGATTTTTTTTTTTTTTAAGTTTCTCATTTTTTAGAATGACCATGTTGGTTTCAATTCATTCTTATGTAAATCGCACAAACTTTTTTAAAAGTTACATTCTCAAGTGAACTTTAACAATTGGAGTCATGTTGGCCCAGATAATATCTTGAAGGTGTTAGCTTCCCTGTGTGGGTCTGTTTGTACTACAATGGTCAGATTGATTCTAATCGAAAGATGGATTTATGGATTCATATAAGATTCTGTAAATCCATCCTTTTGATGAGAATCAGTCTGACCATTGTGGCACAAACTGACCCACACAGGGAAGCTAACACCTTCAAGACATTATCTGGGCAGACATGACACTAATTGTTAAAGTTCACTTGAGAATGTAACTTTTAAAAAAGTTTGTGCGATTTACATAAGAATGACCTGAAACCAACATGGTCATTCTAAAAGATGAGAGACTTAAACAATCCAGGTCTTTTTCAATATATAATTTCAGTTATATCATACTGTAAACTTTTGCTATAAATTCTGTGTCTTACAATCTTATTCTCCACAACCACCTGAAGGAGCAGCGCTCCGAAAGCTAGAGCTTCCAAATAAACCTGTTGGACTATAACCTGGTGTTGTGTGATTTTTTAACTTTGTACACCCCAGTCCAACACTGGTGTCTCCAAATCATGACTACCATTTTGTAATGCTGTTAGTACCTAACATAGTGCTACATGGAAATACCTAGACTTACACTACATAGCAACAAAGGACCACATGGGAATACCCAGATTTACAACAGTACAGAGTTGTGTATTGTATTATCATAAGTGTCCAAACATCTGTTGCTACAAAGGGACCATACAAGTCTATAATGGATCTACAGCCTAAAGTTTCCTATTAGCTGTGCTTGAACAGTGCTTGTCTTAACCTCACTGATAAGTACCCACTGGGATCTGCTGCTCTTATTTACAAGTTTGCACTTTTATTAGTTAATGCAGTTCAGGTAACAATTTATTCAAATTTAACAAGCAAATATGGTGGAGTGATTTAATGAGATGAAAACATCAGTGAAGGCCTTATGGGTGGAACCGAGGAGCCTATAGGAACTAAAACTGAAATAACTATCATATATAGACCACTTGGTAGCGGCTCATAAGTACTAGGTTAAATAAATGCTGAAATAAGACAACTACGTCACAAAGGCAGAATAGTATTAATGGGGCATTTTAATCTTAGAGTGATAGACAAGCACCTGCCAGAAAGGTTGCAAAATCCTAGAATGTGTCTGGGATAGTTTCCTATAACAATGTGAGTTGGATTTGACAAATAAACAAGCAATACTGGATCTATTGATGAGCAATCAGCCTAATTTATTAAGTGAGCGCGCTGTTTTTCAAATAATGATCATAACATGATTAAGTTTTATGTCATAGTTATAGGAAATTAGTAAAAAGAGTGGATACTAGAATTCTGGAGTTAAGCAAAGCTGACTTTAACTGGGAAGCTCTGCTAATAGATAAAACAACCAAGGAAGTGGAGGATATTCAAAGAAACATTTAATGCTATTCAGAAGCAGTTTGTCATCATGAAAAGCAAAAAGTTCCATCTCTCAAAAAAAGCAGCAGTAGACATCTGAGGCGTTAAGGGCAGCATAAAATTAAAAGAAAGGGCTTATAAAAACGTAAAGAGCAGTATAGATCCCATAGAATGAGACAAATACAGAGACCAACAGAGGACTACAAAGTGGCTTATAAAAATGGTTATAAAGCAACTCAAAACAATTATGAAAGGAAACTTATTGTTCTTCATGTCAAACTTCTTGCAAGATATTTTATAGTTACATAAAGAGAAAGCAGCTGGTTAAGAGAATTACTGGCCCATTGAAGGGCTGAGAGTGGGGATATTGTCAGTGATCATGGGGAAATGACAGACATAGCGAATGAATATTTTGCTTCAGTATTCACAGCAGAGAGGAGGATAACTTGCTGCAAGTCCCAAAGAAATTAGATTAGGTTCCCTACTGTGTGGAAACAGGCCCTTCGGCCCAACAAGTCCACACCACCCTCCGAAGAGTAACCCATCTCGACCTATTTCCATCTGACTAATTCATGTAACACTATGGGCAATTTGGCATAGCCATTTCACCTGCATAACTTTGTGACTGTGGGGGGAAACCGGAGCACCCGGAGGAAACCCACGCAGACACGGGGAGAATGTGTAAACTCCACACAGACAGTTGCCAGAGGCTGGAATTGAACCCAGGTCCCTGGCACTGTGAGGCAACAGTGCTAACCACTGAGCCACCATGCTGCCCTGAAATTAACTGAGGATGAGGGACAGGGTCTAAATAAAATTGGCTTAAGTCAGTCGATAATGGGGGAATTAATGGAACTGAAGAATGACAAATCTCCAGGACCTGATGATTGTTAAAAGGGGAAGGAGGGCAGAGCAAAGCAGAGGCAAAATCACCTATACAGTGTATTCAAAAAGACTGGATACCCAATGAACACAGTACGCCGATTTCTGAGCAACAAACCCAAACAAACAGATAAAACACACCCAGAAACCCTCGCCACTCTCCCCTACAAAGATATCTCAGAAATGACTGCCAGACTACTCAGACCCCTTGGCATCATGGTAGCCCACAAACCCCACCAGCATACTAAAACAGCAGCTATAAAGACCTTATACAGGCAACAAGCAAAACTAATGTCATCTACAAAATACCTTGCAAGAACTGTAACAAACACTACATTGGACAAACAGGCAGAAAACTAGCTACAAAACGACATGACCCATTAAGAACATAAGACCATAAGACATAGGAGTGCAAGGAAGGCCATTCGGCCCATCGAATCCACTCCGCCATTTAATCATGGCTGATGGGTATTTCAACTCCACTTACCTGCATTCTCCCCGTAGCCCTTAATTCCTTGTGACATCAAGAATTTATCAATTTCTGCCTTGTAGACATTTAGCGTTCCGGCCTCCACTGCACTCCGCGGCAGTGAATTCCACAGGCCCACCATTCTCTGGCTGAAGAAATGTCTCCGCATTTCTGTTCTGAATTGACCCCCTCTAATTTTAAGGCTGTGCCCACGGGTCCTAGTCTCCTCGCCTAACGGAAACAATTTCCTAGCATTCACCCTCTCCAAGCCATGTATTATCTTATAAGTTTCTATTAGATCGCCCCTTAATCTTCTAAACTCCAATGAGTACAATCCCAAGATCCTCAGCCGTTCCTCGTATGTTAGACCTACCATGCCAGGGATCATCCGTGTGAATCTCCGCTGGACATGCTCCAGTATCAGTATGTCCCTGCTGAGGTGTGGGGCCCAAAACTGGACACAGTACTCCAAATGGGGCCTAACCAGAGCTTTATAAAGTCTCAGTAGCACATCGCTGCTTTTATATTCCAACCTTCTTGGAGATAAATGACAACATTGCATTCGTTTTCTAAATCACATATTCAACCTGCATGTTTACCTTTAGAGAATCCTCAACTAGCACTCCCAGATCCCTTTGTACTTTAGCTTTATGAATTTTCTCACCGTTTAGAAAGTAGTCTATGCTTATATTCTTTTTTCCAAAGTGCAAGACCTCGCATTTGCTCACATTGAACTTCATCAGCCATTTCCTGGACCACTCTCCCAAACTGTCGAGATCCTTCTGCAGCCTCCCCACTTCAGTACTACCTGCCTGTCCACCTAACTTCGTATCATCGGCAAACTTCGCTAGAATGCCCCCAGTCCTTTCATCCAGATCATTAATATATAACGTGAACAGCTGCGGCCCCAACACTGAACCCTGCGGGACACCGCTTGTCACCGACTGCCATTCCGAAAAAGAACCTCTTATCCCAACTCTCTGCCTTCTGTCAGACAGCCAATCCTCAATCCATGCCAGTAGCTCACATCGAACACCATGGGCCCTCACCTTACTCAGCAGCCTCCCGTGTGGCACCTTATCAAAGGCCTTTTAGAAGTCTAGATAGACCACATCCACTGGGTTTCCCCGGTCTAACCTACTTGTCACCTCTTCAAAGAATTCTAACAGGTTTGTCAGGCACAACCTCCCCTTACTAAATCCATGTTGACTTGTTCTAATCCGATCCTCCTCTTCCAAGAATTTAGAAACCTCATCCTTAACGATGGATTCTAGAATTTTACCAACAACCGAGGTTAGGCTAATTGGCCTATAATTTTCCATCTTTTGTCTTGATCCTTTCTTGAACAATGGGGTTACAACAGCGGTCTTCCAATCATCCGGGACTTTCCCTGACTCCAGTGACTTTTGAAAGATCTCAACCAACGCCTCCACTATTTCCTCAGCCACCTCCCTCAGAACTCTAGGATGTAGCCCATCGGGGCCAGGAGATTTGTCAATTATCACCAGTATCCTTACATACAGATGAGGAAGGACACCAGTTTGACTGGGACAACACATCCATTCTAGGACAAGCCAAACAGAGACACAGACGAGAATTCCCAGAAACATGGCATTCCAACTGGACCTTTATCAACAAACACATTGACTTGGATCTCATTTACCACCCCCAGAGAAAGAACAGGAAAAAACATCACAGGAAAGTGTGTCATCACAGCAAATGACATCACCAGCCTAAGGAAACCCAAACATAAAAATAGAAAGTGGGCTACATGACCAGTGCTTCTTTCGGAGGCTCACTGAAGGTATTACCTAGTGACCTAGTGACAAAACGTCTGAAAACAAACTTTGCAGCTCAGCGAGCAAACTTACATCCAGTTACATAAAATCCTACTTCATTTACTGAGAGCAGATCTGGACACTACGCCTTAGGAAAAACATTTTTTGAGCCTGGAGGGAGTTCAACACAGCCTTACAAGTATGATACCTGGACCTCAGGGGTTACATTATAAGGAGAGATTAGACAAATTAGTCACATTTTCATGAGAATTTAGCAGGTTAAGGGGTGATCTAATCAAGGTCTTCAGGATATTAACAGGGTAGATAAAGGTAAACTGTTTTCATTGGTTAATGTTCTAGAACCAGAGCCGTGGTCTAAGAATTAGGACCAGGCCATTCAGGAGATATGTTAGAAAGCACTTCCACAGGTAAAGAGTAGTTCCTCAAATGATAGTCAATACTAATTCAATTGTTAACTTTAAATCTGAGTTAGATAACTTTATCGAGCAAGAGTATTAAGAGATATGGGCACAAGCAGGCATATGGAGTTAAGTCACAGATCAGCCATAATCTAATCGAATGGCAGAGCAGGTTCAAGGGGCTGAATGGCCTACTCCTGTTCCGATGTTCATAAATATAAAATGGTTCATCATTAATCAGGACTGAAATACAATTGCACTGTAGTCTATGACATAATAGAACAATCATTCTCCTCTTCTCTGAGAATGAAGTTATTTTGAACATAACTAGTCTTATTTGACTAAAATAGTTTCATCTGTATTGAATTAATTGAATAAAGTGATTTTAGCTACAATTCCTTCTCAGGCAATGCATTATTAAACAATTGAACAGTATGTAAATTTGAAAAACCATTTCCATTTCGATTCAACTATTGAATGTTAATTTAAAAAACAAACATTTAGACTGGAGTGTGGTAGATTACATAAATATAACTATATCCTCTTCTGAAATAACTAATTTCAAAATAGCCATTTTTCAAACAAACATTCTCTGTACCACTTCCTACCAAACTGTCAGAAAATAAAATTGCTCAATCCAATTAAAACATGAGTACAGTTTTTAAATGAAGTCATTTGGTATATTTCACTCTGGTTCTGGTAATGAGTCCTTGTTTGCTTTGAAGTGATAAATCTAACTGTAATAAATATTTTTAAAGCAATTTCTGGTGTTCCAGACCAATTATAAATAACGCAGTTATAAATAAAAGAAAATAACATGAAAGTTTAAGTGCCCAGATGAAAAAGGATGGAGCATGATCAGTTCAAATGTAGAACTAGAATGAGATGGCATAATTGCTATTGTCAAATAAATGAATGATTTTGTGGAATAACAGCTCCATAACATGTTCTGAATTTGATAATGTTGTATTTGCAGTACTCCAAACTTGATGCATGTAAATGCGGATCCCTTGATCAGTATCATTTCATTTCAGGTCGAAATGACCTGTCTTCAGAACAAATGAAAGATCATCTCCACCTAAAACATGAACTGTGTTTCTTTCCACAGGTGTTGCAAAACCTGCTGAGTATTTTAAGCAGTTTTGTTCTTATTTCAGATTTCCAACATCTGTTGCAATTGGCTCTGTAAGCAAAAATTGTAAAAGCTCAAACTGTTCAGGGGTATCAAGAGGAAATAAACTCAGCCCACTTATACTTCTTAATAACTAATTTGTATTTATACAGCATTTGCCACCATAGTAATATCCCAAAGCACTTCACAGAAGTATTCTAATATATGAAATATATAAATGAATATATAAAATATGATAACACGCCACATAAAATAGGTAGATCAGACAACCAGGTGTATGACTAAAGATATAAGTTTTCAGGAGAGTCTTAAAAGGAGGAAATGATTTGCCAAGAGGGGAAGACGTTTTGAGGAGAGAATGAAAGAGCATACGGCCTAAGCAGTTGAAGACAGCGATGGAGCAATTAAAAGTGGAGATATTCAAAAAGATAGAATTAGAGAAGCATAGATATCATGAAGGTTTGTTGAGTTTGAAAATATTACCAAAGAGGTTGAGATCAAGGATGACAAGTTGAAGTCATCATTGTTTAACTGAGATCCAGTGCTAAGGCAGTAAGCACACGGGCAATGAATGAATAATACTTGCACAAACTAGGACAACAGCAGGAGAGTTTTAAGTAATTTAAGGTTTATGCAGAATTGACTGGGAACATGCTAGAACAATCAACAAAGGCAAAAATTAATGGAACAGGAGTACTTGTTGAATGAGTGATGTTAAGAAAGTGGAAAGAGGTGGTCTTGATGGTGGTAAGGATATGTGACTTAAAGCTCATCTCTCAGTCAAGTACAGCAGCAAGGTTGTAAACAGCAAGGTAAAGCCAGAGGCAAAGGAGGCTACTATCAGCATATACATGGAAACTCATTTGTCACTCCTCTTAGTATGAAGAGGAACAATCTCCATTTCTAATTTTGAAGGTTGTTTAAATTTTCTGTTCTAGCTCCCTTTTTAGCCAAGATAAACAAGATTACAAATGAGAAATCATGCTTGCAGTAAATCAAAACTAAATTAAGTACTAGCTAATTACTCAAAGGTCAGTCTGCTTTTAAATACAGAAGAGAATTAACAATAGCTCCAGCAGACAGATAATGACAATAGTATTTTGAAACTTACAAGCATCACAATGGTAGCAGCCAAACGAGTAGGCTCAAACATTTTTTTGATTTGTTTCACAGGTCCCATCAGAAATAACGTACTATGATGAAAAATAAGACAGTACAATGTGTCACAAAAATTGCAAGTTACATTATTTCTGATTGAATACAAACCAATTATCATGTTTATGTGATAAGATTGCTCTTTCCTTCTGCAGTAATGGAAGTTGGAATAAATTCCAACAAAACAGAATGGAAACGTTTTTGAAACACTGCCCTGTTACATTACAAAAATTTCAAAGATCATTTCAATGTTTTCCATTCTGCTTTCAACTTTGACATGATAACTTGGTTTCCAAAACAATTTGTCAATCTGATATTTGAAACTAAACACAATATATTCAAACTGCAACCTGATAAAATCATTAGTTTTTACAAATTAGTAACTTGTTGTTGAGAAATTAACATTCTCTAACATTTTAAATTAGTATCACAATACAGAAAAACATACAAATATCAAGGCAGATCTACTTTGTGCAAGAAACTACTTAAGTACTTGATGAATACAAATCATGTCAAGTTTATTAATAATTTGTTTTGGTTAAGAACGATCCCCTGGATTAGGTTAATAAGGGAGCAAGTAGTTGAGTCAAGCAATTTAAGAAGGTCCCACGTTTAATCCTTTTTGCCTGGTTTGCTGATCTGAGCAGCAAGATATTTCTTCTGCATTAGTAATACAGTACAATTATTTCAATGTAATAAAGTAGACAGTTGCCAACTAGCTAGAGTTCCTGCGAACACCCAAACATCCCAATCATTCAAGGAATGGAAGGAACTGTATCAAGTTCAGCCACGATGCTCTTTGCATTCAAGGGGATGCCAATACACATTTTTATTAACCAAGGAAACCTAGAAGGCATACCATTGATACATCATGCAACTAGTAAGAAACCTTACAAGAAGTCTAGCAGTCGAGAGACAACTTTTTAAAAACTTTTAACTATTATTTTGCAGATCAACACCACAACAAGTTGCAAGTTTCTAAATTCCTGCTGGACCTCTAATATTGCTCATGGAATAATGCAAATCCAGTTCAAATAACAGGACCACGAATTTCTTGGTAGAACCTATTCTAACAGACTCCTCTTAAACGCAGCCCAAAGCAAGAGAATATAAAAAACAGTCTACACAAATGCAAATCAAGTGAATTCAAACTGTCTCACCTCAATTTCAAATGCTTCCCTCAGAAGTGCAACAGCATACCCAGTTTAGGGATTGAGAAAATAATGGGGAGCAGAATAGTTCCAAGTCACTAGAGCTAAATCACACAACTGGGACACTGTAGAAAGGAGCTTTATTCTGTGCCTTGTGAAACTACAATGTACATTGAATGTGAAAAATAAAAGCACTGACATCTCATTCAGTCACAATTTACAGCAAACGAATGTAACCAGAAGCAAAGACAAAAGAGATTTCTAACATTGATACACCAACAATATTGAAATCTGCTCAACATAAAATAACATCAGCAAAATGTTGAGAATAGATTTAATTTGTAATGTTTAAAGATTGAAACTAATACATTTTAAATAAGATACAAGCTCAAAGTAAGCATGATTCCCACAGCTAAAGTTTGGAACCACAACCTCAGAGTTATTTTACAAATCTGACAAATTATTAAAATGCAGCACAGTTGCTCTGATTCTACTGCAGTCGAATAGCCTTAATATTTGCAATTTAATAGTTACTTACCTACCAATGGATGCTATGTTTCCAATGCTATAAAAGACAGCGAAAAGTATTAAGCCTCTTTTTGGAATCCAGAGAAAACAGACACCCTGAGAAAGAATTGCAGCAAACAAAACATTCATCAACTATCACAAACTCGCACCACAATTTTATACACAAAAATTTAGGAAATAATGACAAGACAATTTTTGTGCTTTTGTGTCTAAACAGAAGTTGGATCAGTATTGGTGGAGGCATGAGCAAGTTTCAATTGGTTGTCACAGCAGAGCTAAGAATTTAAATGATTATATTATTTTACTGATGTTAAAAAAATAACACTTACTAGCAGTACAGCAAGAGCACCTTCCCTGCAAGAATTGTAATACTCCAAGATGATGTCCTGGTACATCTTTGCAGTTGCAATTAGGAACAAATAAATGAAAACAGAATGCTAGAGAAACGCAAGATATCTGGCAGTATCTAAGATGGAAACAATGCTTCTAGTCCTGAAAGAAAAGTTATATTGAACTCAAAATGTTGACGCTTTCTCTGCTCATAGATGCTCCCAAACCCGCTGCATCTTTCTAAAATCTTCAGTCTTTTTTAAAACTCAGAATCCCAGCACCTATCGCTGAGTGACAAATGTAATGTTTTCCAGCTACACCTACATCTCTAATGAACAAGAATAATCCTGAGAGCAATTTATACATTAGTCTCTACAGTTCTGTCAATGGCACACTGTTTCTAGTCTGATGGGGTTTTTCCTTCCCACCACAGAACTCAAGACACAATGAACTTGAAGCCTATTTCTGGTCAACCCTTCGGAAACACAATTTGATTACTGTAGGTGTTATACCACATTTTATTTTTCAGGTAGAAAAGACATGCTGAAGTGAGTTTTCATTCGGAATAAGAGAAATATTTAACTTGAGCTTAAAACCATAGCTGGGTTCAGAGTTCAACGGAAAGTGGAGAAAAAAAACTCTAAAGGATCCAAATAAAAACTTCAGTTTTGTCAAAACTGGAGCTACAAATAGCAATAGGTCTGCAGTCAGTGATAACATTAAAGAGATGTAGTTAAGTGCTGTTGGCTTCCAGTGAAAGTAGAATTGAAGGAAAGCATGAAAGTAATTACATCAAGTCTGAAATCTTTGAGAACACCATATTTAACTGTAGCAGAAACCACTGGGAATGTCCCTATGTACTGCAACAGGAAAGATGTAAGGAACAAAATGTTTTTCCTGTTTGGACTATAAACTGGAATGGAAGTCAGAAACTGTTATAAAGCTGAAATGCCAAGAGAATTTCGTGACTTGGAAAGATCAGATGGCAGCCATTTTTAGCTGAGCAAGGAAATGTTGCTTTTCAAAGCAGTGAGATTGTTACTTTGAAACAGAATAGCTCCAGAAATCTCCAAATTAAGGAAAGCAAGTCTGACAACAGCTCTCCGATGGGTTAAGCTGCATCTTGATCCAGAGACCGCCAAATATGGCAGAGAAAATGTCTCTCTGCCCCTTTTCTTTGCGAGAGTGAAAATACAGAAAACCCAGCAATTTTAAACAAAGTTATTTAAGACAATACTCATGCCCAGAAAATCAACTACTAACGTGCAGAACTACTATGACTTTACAAACAATATTGTCAGCATTGTTAAAAATCAAAAACTGTGAAGAACAATTTAACCCATCCTTGGGATCTCTAATTTTGCCCTGCAAACTTCATTTCCCAATCTATATGTTTCCATTCATAATGTGTATCAAATTCTGACTTCTGTCTATTTTATTTGTGAATGTGTGGGGGCATTGGAGTTTTAAAGGGATAGAGTTTAAATTGCATAATAGTCGATTAGCAATCTTTCTTTTCTCTGCCATTTGTTAAAGTTGCATGTACAATAAATTGAATTAATTTCTGTTAATAGAGTCAGATGTACAGCACGAAACAGACTCTTCGGTCCAACCCATCCACACCGACCAGATATCCCAATTCAATCTAGTCCCACCTGCCAACACCCAGCCCATATCCCTCCAAACCCTTCCTATTCATATATCCATCCAAATGCCTTTTAAATGTTGCAATTTTACAAGACTCCACCACTTCCTCTGGCAGCTCATTCCATAGACATATCACCCTCTGCATAAAAAAGTTGCCCCAAGGTCCCTTTCATACCTTTCCCCTCTCACCCTAAACCTATGCCCTCTAGTTCTGGACTCCCCAACCCAGGGAAAAGACTATCTGTTTACCCTATCCATGCCCCTCATGATTTTGTAAACCTCTATAGGGTCACCCCTCAGCTTCCGATGCTCCAGGGAAAACAGCCTGTTCAGCCTCTCCCTACAGCTCAAATCCTCCAACCCTGGCAACATCCCTGTAAATCTTTTTGGAATCCTCTCAAGTCTCATAACATCTTTCAGACAGTAAGGAGGCCAGAATTGCATGCAATACTCCAACAGTAGCCTAACTAATATCCTGTACAGCCCCAACTCCTGTACACAATACTCTGACCAATAAAAGAAAGCATACCAAACATCATCTTTATTCCTGATGAAGGGCTTTTGCCCAAAACGTCGATTTCAAAGCTCCTTGGATGCTGCCTGAACTGCTGTGCTCTTCCAGCACCATTAATCCAGAATCTTCTTTACTATCCTATCTACCTGCGACTCCATTTTCAAGGAGCTATGAACCTGCACTCCAAGGTCTCTTTGTTCAGCAACACTCCCGAGGACCTTACCATTAAGTATACACGTCCAGCTAAGATTTGCTTTCCCAAAACAAACACCTCACATTTATCTGAATTAAACTCCATCTGCCACTCCTCAGCCCATTGGCCCATCTGGTCAAGATCCCGTTGTAATCTGAGGTAACCTTCTTCGTTGTCTACTTACACCTCCAATTTTGGTGTCATCTGCAAACTTACTAACTGTACCTCTTATGCTCACATCCAAATCATTTATATAAATGATAAAAAGTAGAGGACGCAGCACTGATTCTTGTGGCACTCCACTGGTCACAGGCCTCCAGTCTGAAAAACAACCCTCCACTACCATCCTCTGTCTTCTACCTTTGAGCCAGTTCTGTATCCAATTGGCTAATTCTCTGTATTCTGTGAGATCTAACCTTGCTAAACAGTCTCCCATGGCGAACCAAATCGAATGCCTTACTGAAGTCCATATGGATCACATCTACTACTCTGCCCTCATCAATCATCTTTGTTACTTCTTCAAAAAACTCAATCAAGTTTGTGAGACATGATTTCTCATGCACAAAGCAGTGTTGACTGTCCCAAATCAGTCCTTGCCTTTCCAAATACATGAACATCCTGTCCCTCAGGATTCCCTCCAACAACTTGCCCACCACTGACGACAGGCTCACTGATCTATAGTTCCCTGGCTTATCCTTACCACCCTTCTTAAACAGTGGCACCACGTTAGCCAACCTCCAGTCTTCCGGCACCTCACCTGTGACTATCGATGATACAAATCTCTCAGCAAGAGGCCCAGCAATCACTTCCCTAGCTTCCCAGAGTTCTAGGGTACACCTGATCAGGGCCTGGGGATTTATCCACCTTGATGCGTTCCAAGACATCCAGCACTTCCTCCTCTGTAATATGGACATTTTTCAAAATGTCACCATCTATTTCCCTACATTCTATATCTTCCATGTTCTTTTCCACAGTAAATAATGATGCAAAATACTAGTTAGTATCTCCCTCATTTTCTGCGGCTCCACACAAAGGCCGCCTTGTTGATCTTTGAAGGACCCTATTCTCTCCCTAGTTACCTTTTGTCCTTAATGTATTTGTAAAAACCCTTTGGATTCTCCTTAACTCTCTTTGCCAAAGCTATCTCATGTCCCCTTTTTGCCCTCCTGATTTCCCTCTTAAGTATACTCCTACTGCCTTTTTACTCTAAGGATTCACTCAATCTATCCTGTCTATACCTTAACATGTGCTTCCTTCTTTTCTGAACCAAACCCTCAATTTCTTTAGTCATCCCTATACCTACCAGCCTTTCCTTTCACCCTAACAGGAATATGCTTTCTTTGGATTCTCGTTATCTCATTTCTGAAGGCTTCCCATTTTTCAGCCATCCCTTTATCTACAAACATCTTCCCCCAATCAGGTTTTGAAAGTTCTTGCCTAATACCATCAAAATTGGCCTTTCTCCAATTTAGAACTTCAACTTTTAGATCTGGTTTGTCCTTTTCCATCACTATTTTAAATCTAATAGAATTATGGCTGCTGGCCCCAAAGTGCTCCCCCACTGACACCTCAGTCACCTGTCCTGCCTCATTTCCAGTGCATAGGTCAAGGTTTGCACCTTCTCTAGTAGGTACGTCCACATACTGAATCAGAAAATTGTCTTGTACACACTTAAGAAATTCCTCTCCATCTAATCCTTTAACACTATGGCAGTCCCAGTTTATGTTTGGAAAGTTAAAATACTCTACCATAACCACCCTATTATTCTTACGGATAGCTGAGATCTACTTACAACTTTGTTTCTCAATTTCCCTCTGATTATTAAAGGGTCTATAATACAATCCCAATATGGTGATCATCCCTTTCTTATTTCTCAGTTCCACCCAAATAACTTGCTTGCACCTATTTCCAGAAACATCCTCCCTCAGTACAGTTGTAATGCTATCTCTTATCAAAAACACCACTTCCTCTCCTCTCTTGCCTCCCTTTCTATCCTTCCTGTAGCATTTGTATTCTGGAACATTAAGCTGCCAGTCCTGTCCATCCCTGAGCCATGTTCCTGTAATTGCTATGATATCCTAGTCCCATGTTCCTAACCATGCCAAGTTCATCTGCCTTTCCCGTTAGGCCCCCTGCATTGAAATAAATGCAGGTTAATTTATTAGTCCTACCTTGCCTCTGCCTGCCCTGACTGTTTGACTCACTTCTGTTCTCAACTGTACCAGTCTCAAATTGATCTCTTTCCTCACTATCTCCCTGGGTCCCATCCCCCCACTTTACTAGTCTAAACCCTCCCATGCATTTCTAGCAAATTTCCCTGCCAGTATATTAGTCCCCTTCTAATTTAGGTGCAATCCGTCCTTTTTATACAGGACACTTCTACTCCAAAAGAGATTCCAATTACCCATAAATGTGAATCCTTCTCCCATACACCTGCTCCTCAGCCATGTATTCATCTGCTCTATTCTCCTATTCCTGCCCTCACTAGCTTATAGCACTGGGAGTAATCCAGATATTACTACTCTCGAGGACCTCCTTTTTAAATTCCTGCCTAACACTCTGTAATCTCCCTTCAGAATCTCAACCTTTTCCCTTCCTATGTCTTTGGTTCCATTGTGGACACTGACTTCTTGCTGGCCCCCCTCTCCCTTGAGGACATTCTGCACCCTCTGAGACATCCTTGACCCTGGCACCAGGAAAGCAACATAACCATTCTGATTTTTCACTGCTGACCACAGAAACATCTGTCTGTACCTTGGACTAGAGAGCCCACTAACATAATTGATCTCTCGCAACCCGACGTACCCCTCATTGCATTAGAGCCAGTGTCAATATCAGAAACTTGCTGTTCGTGCTACGTTCCCCTGTGAATCCATCACCCTCTACTTTTACCAAAACAGCATACTTGTTTGAAATGGGGATAGTCACAGAAAACTCCTGCGCCAACTGCCTATCTCTCTTACCTTTCCTGGAGTTAACCCATCTATGTGACCATATCTGCGACTATTTCCCCTTCCTATAACTGCCATCCATCACATACCGTTGCTGTTGAAAGTTCCTCATTACCTCTAACTGTCTCTCCAACCGTTCCATTCGATCTGATAGGATTCGCAACCAACCGCATTTATTGCAGATATAATCCACAGTAACCCATAAACGCTCCTTAAACTCACAAGTCTGACAAGAAGCGCATATCACTCTATGAAAGGCCATTTTTGCTCCTTCACACTTAATAACAAACTGATGTGAATTGTTTTTGTCATGAATAGCAGTCAGACAAATTGATCACCCTTTGAGTTCTGACAAAGGGTCACTGGATCCGAAATGTTAATTCTGATTCCTCTCCATAGATGCTGCCAGTCCTGCTTAGCTTTTCCAGCAATTTCTGTTTTGAAATTGATCACCCTAATGGTTAAGTTGATTTTTTACATGTTGTGACAGTTTGTGGAACATTGAAACTGGATTATCAGATTACTTTTCCTGGCTAAATTGCGACAAACAACAGAATTAAATATACAATATCACAGAGAAAGACCCAGTAGAAAAGTATTGAACATTGGCCACCTATGGCAGGGCAGAAGAAAAATAGGAAATTTTATGGAAGAAACCTTTGATCAAGATTTTGTTTTTATAAAGATTTTTATATGATGCCAGTTCTTATTTTGTTTAGTGGTATCCTCTGAAGTCTCCATTCCAGAAGTTTTTCAAAGACCACGAATCATGAGGAGTTTCTGGTTTGAGCGGAACATATCTAAACATTTCTCTGATTTAAACCATGCAAACCTTTCATAATATTTTTCAAATCCATTCATGAGCAGAGGTGGTGTCAAGAGAACTGGTCAATAATTGAGTGGCAGATACTATAAATTTGATGAAAATACATGACCAGTTCATAATGATTATAAACATTTTATCAGATTTCCAAATCTTTGCAACATCCTTTAAATCACATCATCATATCCTGGACAAGGCAGAGAGCATCCTTAACATTAATTAATGATTTAGCTTCTAACTCATTGATTTTCCAAAGAAGTCTTAGCTATCATTTATTTGCAAGGATCAATGCCCCTGCTGCTACATCAAAATGGTGTCCAGGTTCTGGTTTTAAGTTGTTTCACTGTCTTTGCCCATATTTGGTCTACCTCCTGGTCTTCATCTCGTTTCCAATATGGATTCTCAGGTTTTTTTAATTGTTCTCTTCCTCACCTCCATTTAGTCCTTCCTCCTCCAGAATTCAACAGTAACATAGTTTGCAAGTATATCAAATTTTGCAGTGGATATATCATTACAATTCACATTACATCTCCCAATGAATAACATTGTATGACTGTACTCTCAATGTTTGATGAGTTTTTGATGTTCTATAAATTGTGCCGCACAAGTGAACTGAATAATAACACTGAGTCAACAGAAAATCTAGAGTTCTCGCTAAGCTGTTGAATGATTTAAATTAATCAACTTTAAAGCAATTTTTAAAATATTCCTGTTTATTAGCATTGAGTTTTTCACAAACAAGGTTCAGCATGCAGACTGAACCTTTTCAGAGACAGGTTCAAATGGACCAGAAATCCAAGGAAAATGTAAAGATCAGTGAACAAGACATTTTCACGCTATCCAGCAAGAAGCATGCGGAATTTTGTTTTAATTTTGTTTTAAATCTATTCACGAGATGTGGGAAATTGTTGATGGGCCAGCATTTATTGCCATTCACCAACTGCCCTTGAAAAGTTGGTGGTTGTGTCTTTTATTGAAGCCATAGTCTTTCAGGTAGGTACACCAATAACACTGTTAGAAAGACCATGCCAGAATTGTGATCCACTGATAGTGAAAGAACAGCAATTAATTCCTCAAATCAAAATGATGTTTGACTTGGAGGTAAACTTGTTTACCCATGCATCTGCCAATCTAGTCTTTCTAGACGAGATAGTCTTGGATTTGAAAGGTGCTGTTGAAGGAACATTGATGGGTGCTGAATGGCATCATCTAGATGGTATCATCTAGCAGGCACGATTGGTACTGGATGGTGTCAAGTTTCTTTAGTTGTTTTGGAGCTGCACTAATCTGGGCAAGTATTTCATCACACTTCTGTCTTGTACTTTGTGGCTTTTGGGGTCAGGAGATGTGTTAGCCACTGCAGAATTCCCAGTTTTTGATCTCTTCTCAAAACCACAATATGGCTGGTTCAGGTCGGTTTCAAATTAAAGCTAACCCAAAGGATTGTGATGCTGCTAAATGATGGTAATACCATTATACATCAAGGGAAGATGGTTAGATTCACTGAGACAGTTATTGTCTGGCACTTATATGGCTGGAATGTTACTTGTCGCTTCTCAGCCCAAGTCTGCATGTTATCCAGATTATGCTGCATATGTACACTGTCTGCTTCAGTATCTGATGAGTCATGAATAGTGCTGAACACTGCGCAATTATTGGTGAACATCCCCAGTTCTGATCTTATGACGGAGAGAAGGTCATTGATGAAGCAACTAAAGACGACTAGTCCTAGGACATTAGGAACTCTGGCAGAGATGAACAGGAATTGAGATGACTGACCTCAAATCATCTACCTTTGTAGTACACTCAACTCCTAGCAGAGAGTAATCCCCTACCCATCCATGTTTGGACAAAGATTGTAATGAAGTCAAGAGGTGAATTACTCTGGCATGTCCCAAACTGAGAGGTTTGTAGAGCTTGCCTTTATGTTAATTTGGATAAGCTTGAAGCAGGCATATTTCATTAATAATGGCCAAGATACTCAAATGGGATTACAGTTAAAGCTGTGATAGCTTTAGTACACTACCATCCCCCATACTCAATCTCACACACCCACCTCTGCACTCATTAAAAACAAATCATCAAGTTCATTCCTTCACAGAACATAAAGCACTTTGGATATATTTGTCCCTGTTCACTGCAAATATAGTTCTGGACATTCCATATCGAAATTGAAATGAAAACAACTTCTGGCAACATAAAATGTAGTGTCTTCTAGCATGTCTAACATTATTTTGGGGCATGAGGATTCAGTAAAATTATATAGTAGTTTTTCATTTATTATTTCCAAAGCACACAGTATTTCCAAATCAACTTACCAATATGGAACAAATAATCCCTGCTACGAAGCAGGCAAGAAAGCCTTTCACTCTGGTTCCCCATCCTAAGGTGGTTCCCTCAATTACCTGCATGGGGAAAAGCAGAGTGTGTGAAAGGAAAATTTTTCAACAATTTCCAGTTATCATGGATACCTTTGTCATCTACCTACTGTACATAAATTCTAGTTAAAAAGAAAAGGTACATTATAAAAAGGATAAATGGCCTACATTATTGCTTTAATCTGACGTCATGTAAATCATTGTTGACATCTCCCTTCAGTGTAACTGAATATTTTTACAAGGAAAATTTGCTTCAGATTTGAGCATCACAGACAAAACTGACATTTATTGATCACCCATAGTCATCCTGAGGAAGCAGTGGGGGATACTCCTCTTAAAGCATCAACACATGCTTTTTGCAAGTGAATGTACACGTTGCTAAAGTAGCCTAGCAAATCGGAGTCAACTGTGGAATGGGCTTCTTCAAGCATTACTGGTTGAGGTAGAAGCTATGTTCAAAGTGAAATTGCATAGGGGAATGAAGGAAAAGGTAATATTAAAGTATGAGAATAGGATGAGCCTATTTCCTCACATTAATGGCAAAATTGATGGAGCTAAGAAGTCTACCTTATGTACAACATTATGCTTGCATCAATTATTTTCTTATTCAATTTTTTTTTTGGAAATGTATCATTGTGGATTCTGGAGGGGATAACAGAGCACCAATGTTCTGCATTCCATTTGAGCCTTTGTTTAGGTCATTACCTTCTGATCCTTGGCCTTTTGATGTTAATGATTAACACGATTTAGCTAGCAAATTTTTTTTAAAAATGTGCCAAAGGTTTTGGTTCTCTGCTGTCACTGATATCACCTTCAGGCTTAAAGATATATGTATCACAATGTGCATCAGCTGGAAACTTTACCCACCATCCCAGAGTTGGAGGATTCGGACAGTAGACTCCCTAAAGCTTTCAAAGCCCAAAATCAAGAGTGTGACAAAATAATTTCTGCATGTCCGGATGAATGCAGCTTTAATGTTAAGAAGCTTTGCAACATTCAAGATAAGCCTGTTCTGGTAGACATTGCTTGCTAATTTTCTTAATCAAGAGAACTAATTTCACTGAATCAATGATCATTCACAGCATTTGATTACATTGTTGCCTCTCACTGCACTAACATCAAATAGTTATCCCATAAAGTTTAGAATCTATACCACTGATAAGCACCACTGGTAGCAATTCCCTTGATGTGAGAAACTACCTGAAAATCAGCATTAATTCCTCTTCTTTCAGCATTGTTTTCACAGAAGTGTAACTCTCATCTGTCTTATGCTAGCACTGAAAAATTCGACATACAAACTTATTTGAGGTAAGTGAACATTCTAGTCTCGGAAATTCAAAAACCAAATCAATTTAACAGAATGAAAACAATTTAAAATTAACATGATCCCTCCTTCCTTGCAGCATTTAATCTTTGCCAGCTCATTTTTGCTCTACTGCTTCCACTGAGTAGAAAGGCTGCCTGAATAGAAAATGATGCAGTTTTGCTCATTATTTGACAAACATGCAGTGAATTTGAAAACTCCATCTGGCCCATCAACCCACACAGAGTATCAAAGACTTTACCCATATGTTCAACTATCTGAAAGCTCTGAAAAATGTTTGTCACCCCAAATAGTTCATCAAGGCCCCATTGTAATACTTAGTTGCATGATTTCAACTTGAGCTTTCCAGATTTTCTGGGACATGCAAGCCAGTTTATTGCACAATGCAATCCAGAGTGTGCAGGGATTGGCATAATGGTAATATCACTGAGCTCAATCTAGAGGTCCAGGCTAATGGACTGGGGACATTGGTTCAAAACTCACTACAACATGTTGGAATTTGAATTCAACTAATAAACCTGGAACTAAAAGCTAGGGTGATAATAATTAATGGTGATAATAAACCATTACACATTCTCAAAAAAAAACTTGGTTCACTAATGGCCTTTAGGGTAGAAAATGTGCCATCTTTATTTCCAGCCCTACAGATTACATTCAACAATCAATGTCCAACTTTAATTTTTGATAGGTATGACTTCAACTGGTAGAGAATTTTCTTCTAGATTCCTATTGGCAGGATTTGAACCTGGAACATCAGCTGAGAGTTCCTAGATTGATAGTCTAGTGATAGGTTAGAGTCCCACCATAGGTGGTAAAATATGAATTCAATAAAAAGCTGGCTGAATAGTAACCATCAGCCATTGTCGTTTGCCATAAAAACCGCTCTGGTTCACTAACCTGCCATCTCTATCTGACCTGGCCTGTGTGTGATTCCAGGCCTACAACAATGTAGTAGGCTGTTAACTGCCCACTGGACAATTAAAGATGGATAAGAACTACTGGTCTAGTTTGCGACGCCCATATCCAACGAATCAATAAAATAAATTCAGCTGCTTTCGCGACAATCGCTTCACGTCGTGGTTTGCGATACCAATCTGATGCTTGTCTCACTGCAGGCGGGTCTCTCAATTATAGTCCTTTATCTTCTCCCATCCACCTCTCACTCTACAGTCTTTACATCTTGCAGTAAAACCTTGAAGTAACTCTGTTCTCCTTTTTACCAAATTCCCACTTAGAACAACATTCCAAATATATTCAACTGACCACTGTCTCACTTGGAGAAAGTGAGGACTGCAGATGCTGGAGATCAGAGCTGAAAATGTGTTGCTGGAAAAGCGCAGCAGGTCAGGCAGCGTCCAAGGAACAGGAGAATCGATGTTTCGGGCATAAGCCCTTCTTCAGGAATGAGGAAAGTGTGTCCAGCAGGCTAAGATAAAAGGTAGGGAGGAAGGACTTGGGGGAGGGGCATTGGAAATGCGATAGGTGGAAGGAGGTCAAGGTGAGGGTGATAGACCAGAGTGGGTTGGGGCGGAGAGGTCAGGAAGAAGATTGCAAGTTAGGAAGGCGGTGCTGAGTTCGGGGGATTTGACCGAGACAAGGTGGGTGGAGGGGAAATGAGGAAACTGGAGAAATCTGAGTTCATCCTTTGTGGTTGGAGGGTTCCTAGGTGGAAGATGAGGCGCTCTTCCTCCAACTGTCGTGTTGCTATGGTCTGGCGATGGAGGAGTCCAAGTACCTGCATGTCCTTGGTGGAGTGGGAGGGGGAGTTGAAGTGTTGAGCCACTCAAGTGTTGGGTTGGGTTGGTTGGTCGGTCCGGGTGTCCCAGAGGTGTTCTCTGAACCGTTCCGCAAGTAGGCGGCCTGTCTCCCCAATATAGAGGAGGCCACATCGGGTGCAGCGGATGCAATAGATGATGTGTGTGGAGGTGCAGGTGAATTTGTGGCGGATATGGAAGTATCCCTTGGGGCCTTGGAGGGAAGTAAGGGGGGAGGTGTGGGCACAAGTTTTGCATTTCTTGCGGTTGCAGGGGAAGGTGCCGGGAGTGGAGGTTGGGTTGGTGGGGGGTGTGGACCTAACGAGGGAGTCACGGAGAGAGTGATCTTTTTGGAACGCTGATAGGGGAGGGGAGGGAAATATATCCCTGGTGGTGGGGTCGTTTGGAGGTGGCAGAAATGACGGCGGATGATGCGCTGTACATGGAGATTGGTGGGGTGGTAGGTGAGGACCAGTGGGGTTCTGTCCTGGTGGCAGTTGGAGGGGCGGGGCTCAAGGGCAGAGGAGCGGGAAGTGGAAGAGATGCGGTGGAGGGCATCGTCGACCACGTTGGGGGGGAAATTGCGGTCCTTGGAACTGGTCCTCCTGGGAGCAGATGCGGCGGAGACGAAGGAATTGGGATTATGGGATGGCGTTTTTACAGGGGGCAGGGTGGGAGGTGGTGTAGTCTAGGTAGCTGTGGGAGTCGGTCGGTTTATAGTAGATGTCCGTGTCAATTCGGTCACCCGAGATAGAAATGGAAAGGTCTAGGAAGGGGAGGGAGGAGTCTGAGACGGTCCAGGTGAATTTGAGGTCGGGGTGGAAGGTGTTGGTAAAGTGGATGAACTGTTCAACCTCCTCATGGGAGCACGAGGCAGCACCGATACAGTCATCAATGTAGCGGAGGAAAAGGTGGGGGGTGGTGCCAGTGTAGCTGCGGAAGATGGACTGTTCCACATATCCTACGAAGAGGCAGGCATAGCTGGGGCCCATGGCTACTCCTTTGGTTTGAAGGAAGTGGGAGGATTGGAAAGAGAAGTTGTTCAGGGTGAGGACCAGTTCAGTCAGTCGAAGGAGGGTATCAGTGGAAGGGTACTGGTTGGTACGGCGGGAAAGGAAGAAGCGGAGGGCTTTGAGTCCTTCGTGATGGGGGATGGAGGTGTATAGGGACTGGATGTCCATGGTGAAGATAAGGCGTTGGGGACCGGGGAAGCGAAAATCATGGAGGAGGTGGAGGGCGTGGGTGGTGTCCCGAACGTAGGTGGGGAGTTCTTGGACTAAGGGGGACAGGACCGTGTCGAGGTATGCAGAGATGAGTTCTGTGGGGCAGGAGCAGACTGAGACAATGGGTCGGCCAGGGCAGTCAGGTTTGTGGATTTTGGGCAGGAGGTAGAAACGGGCGGTGCGGGGTTGTGGGACCATGAGGTTGGAGGCGGTGGTTGGGAGATCCCCTGAGGTGATGAGGTTCTGGATGGTCTGGGAGATGATGGTTTGGGTCATGGTCAAGGGGGCAGTAGGAGGAGGTGTCCGCGAGCTGGCATTTAGCCTCAGCGGTATAAAGGTCGGGGCGCTGTCTCACTTGGTCAAAGGCTCCTTCACATTCACATTGACAATGCTCCTTACTGATTATGCTGTATGGCACCACTGTGCTAAAAGGGATAGAGATGGAACAGATGTAGAAACTCAAACTTGTGCATTCATGAAATGCTGTGGGTCATCAGTAGCAACAGAACTGCAATCAATCACAATCCGTAATGTCATGACGTGGCACATCCGCCAACTTAACATCACTAAGCATGGGGATCATCCTTGTTCAACAAAGAGTGCAAAATGACACGAGAAGCAACATCTGGTGTACTTAAAAATAAGTTGTCAACCTGGTGAAGCAACAGAACAGACTACTTGCATGTCGAGCAAATAAGTAACACACAATTGATAGAGCTAAGTAATGTCACAATGAACGAATTAAATCAGAGTACCACAATCCTGCCATAACTCAACTGCGAATGATGGTGGACAATTAAATAAGTGACAAACATCTTCAACCTGAAGTGCAGAGTGAATGATCCTAAGATTCCAAGCATCACAGTTGTCATTCTTTAACCAATTCTGATTCACCCTACATAAATACCAAGAAACTGCTGAAGCACTTAAAACTTACCTCGAATACGGGAGTCCTCCATTTCTGTTTTTCAGCAGCAGCTCGAAGGGTGGGAGCTTGGACCAGGGGCCTGTCAGGAGTGGTGAGTCACTGATTTGAGCTTTTACATTTGACATCAGAGAGCAGAGGTTTCTAGGAAAGGAGGGACTTTCCATTTCCCACCAGCTATATAAGTGAGTGCTTTCTAAACCAGAGACCCCACCTTTGTAGGGCCTCCCACCCAATCATCTCCTCTAACCTTAAACACCAAGGACACATCAGGTAAGCTTCTCTTCCTTTTCACTTTCTGTTAAAGGGACTAGCAGGGATGGCGGTGCAAGGAGAGGAATGTTCCTCCTGCATGATGCTTGAGGTGTGGGACGCCATTAGAGTTCCATCCAAGTACCTCTGCAACTCTCGCTCCTCCAAGACCGTGTTAGGGAACTGGAGTGAGAGCTGGATGAATTTCGGATCATTCGGGAGGCAGAGGCTGTGATAGATAAGAGTTACAGAGAAACAGTTGCTCCTAGGCACGAAGTAAGCTGGGTAACTGTTTGAAGGGAAAAAAAAGTCGGTGGAGGGATCCCCTTTGGTTGTTCCGCTGAAAAACAAATATACCATTTTGGATACTGTTGGGGGCGGACTTACCAGGGATATGCAGTGGGGTGCAGGTCTCTGGCACAGAGTCTTTCACTATTGCACAGAAGGGAGGAGGAGAGTGTTAGTCATTGGGAACTCAGTAGTTAGAGGGTAACATAGAAGGTTTGTTGGGAACGAATGAGACTCATGGTTGTTGTGTTGCCTCCCAGGTGCCAGGGTCCGTGATGTCTCAGATTGTGTCTTTTGGGTCCAGAAGGGAGAGGGTGACCAGCACCAAGTCGTGGTCCACATAGTCCCAATGACATAGGTAAAAAGAGGGATAGGGATGTCAGGCAGGATTTTAGGGAGCTAAAACAAACAGTTATATCTCTGGTTTGTTACCCATACCACGTGATAGCGAGGCAAGGAATAGGCAGGGATGGTGCAGGAGGGAGTGTTTCAGGTACTTGGATAATTGGGATTCATTCTGGGGAAGGTGGAACCTCTACAAACAGGACAGTCTTCATTTGAACCAGAGGGTTTTAATATCTTGGGTGGGAAATTTGCTGGTGCTATTCGGGTGGGTTTAAACTAGCTCAGCAGGGGATGGGAACCTGAGGTGTAGTTCCAGTGCACAAGGGGGATGAGAGTAGGGAGGGCATGGACAGGATTTCACGGTCACAGGAATGTGCTGGTTTGAAGTGTGTCTACTTCAATGCCAGAAGTATCCAAAATAAGGCAGGTGATCTTGCAGCATGGATAGTTACCTGGGACTTCGATGTTATGGCCATTTCAGAGACATGAATAGAGCAGGGTGAGGAATGGATGTTGCAGGTTCCAAGGTTTAGATCTTTCATTAAGAACAGGCAAAGCGGTAAAAAGGTGAGGTGTGTCCTTGTTAGTCAAGGACAGTATAACGGTGGCTGAAAGAACTTTTGACGAGGACCTATCTACTGAGATAGTATGGGTTGAGGTTAGAAACAGGAGAGGAGAGGCCACACTGCTCTGAGTTCTTTATAGGCCTCCGCACAGTTCCAGCATCTGCAGCCCTCACTTTCTCCTCCTACCTCACAGATCAGCACAACATTGAGGGCCGAAGGGCCTGTTGTGCGCTGTATTGTTCTATGTTCTACTGCAAAGGCTAAAGTTCCTGACAGCATTCCAGCAACAGCATTAAATTCTTGCTCTTTCGAATTACCTACAACTCTAGCCAAATACTGCTACAGCATTGGCAGCTAGCCAACAATGTGCAAAACTGCCCACGTATATCATATTCAGAAAAAGGCAAGATACTTCCAACCTACCTAATTACCACACTCCATATACTCTTGATCAAGCATAAGGTACTGCATGTGGTCACTGAGTGGTGTCAAGTTGCATGTTCAGTAAGAACCTGTTCATCGAAGCCCAGTTTGGGCTCCGAAGTCATGCACATTGAGCTCCTGATTTAACTACAGCATTAGCAAAGCTGAACTCTTTTTGAGATGACAGTGACTTAAAGAGGCCTAGCAAACCAAACCAAAATCAACAGGAATCAAGAAAACTCTGCCAGTTGAAGTCATACCTATCAAAAAGAAAAGTTGGTTGTTGATTGCCGAATGCAATCATCTCAGTTCCTCTATCTTGCCACTCAGCTTCTCTGGCTGGTGTGCTAATCCCAGTCATCTTTAGCTATTTCATCAATGACAGTGAAATACTGAAGCAATCCATTACCACATGCAGCTTTAGGCTCGGACTGAAAGCCATTTCCTGGCACTAACTGCCAAAAGAAATGAACCATTACCCTTTGACGAGTGAAGGCATTACAAATACTGGATCCACAACTATCACCCATCACAGAAGTTACCATCGACCAGAAATTGAAATAGACTGGATAGATAAATATTATTACTAATATCGTATGTGACAGGCTAGGAATCTTGCATTGAGTAATTCACCTCCTGGCCACCACGTACAATGTATGAGTCAGGAGTTTGATGGAATACTCCCACTTGCCTGGACAAGTGTAGCTCCAACAACATTCAAGAAGTTTAACACCAGTCAGGACAAAGCAGCCCACTTGAATGGCACCACACCTTTAAACTTTCACTCGGTCCACCACTTTACAAGATGCACTGCAGAATTTCATTAATGTTCCTTTGACATAAGCTTCCAAACCCTGACCAATACCACCTGGAAGGACAAGGGCAGCAGATATACAAGGAACACCACCAACTACAAGTACCCCTCCAAGTCACTGATCATTCCAATTTGGAAACATATCGTTTGGTATGCTTTCCTTTATTGATCAGAGTATTGAGTACTCCTCAGATGCTGCCTGAACTGCTGTGCTTTTCCAGCACCACGAATCCAGAATCTGGTTTCCAGCATCTGCAGTCATTGTTTTTACCTTATTGAGTACAGGAGTTGGGAGGTCATGTTGCGGCTGTATAGGACATTGGTTAGGCCACTGTTGGAATATTGCATGCAATTCTGGTGTCCTTCCTATCGGAAAGATGTTGTGAAACTTGAAAGGATTCAGAAAAGATTTACAAGGATGTTGCCAGGGTTGGAGGATTTGAGCTATGGGGAGAGACTGAACAGGCTGGGGCTGTTTTCCCTGAAGCGTTGGAGGCTGAGGGGTGACCTTATAGAGGTTTACAAAATTATGAGGGGCATGGATAGGATAAATAGACAAAGTCTTTTCCCTGGAATCGGGGAGTCCAGAACTAGAGGGCATAGGTTTAGAGTGAGGGAAAATATATAAAAAGACCTAAGGGGCAACTTTTTCCACGCAGAGCGTGGTACATGTATGGAATGAGCTGCCAGGGGATGTGGTGGATGCTGGTACAATTGCAACATTTAAGAGGCATGGATGGGTATATGAATAGGAAGGGTTTGGAGGGATAGGGGCTTGGTGCTGGCAGGTGGGACTAGATTGGGTTGGGATATCTGGTTGGCATGGACGGGTTAGACCGAAGGGTCTGTTTCCATGCTGTACATCTCTATGACTCTATATCACTGTTTCTTCAGTGTTGCTGGGTCAAAGTCCTTCCCTAATAACATAATGGGTGATTACCAAATGAACTATGTGGGTTTAAGAAGGCAGCTCACCAATACTTTCTCAACAGCAACTAAAGAGTGGCAAGAAATACTTACCCCGTCAGAATCACCCACATCCCATGAATGAATTTAGAAACTCCTCTTTCACACATTATAAATGTTGGTTTTCCCCTTATTGGTATTCTTGAGAATTGGACTGATCACTGCAAGTTGAAATGCTTTGACAGATTGTTGCAATGAACAGTTATTTTTGAAAAACTGCTGTGTAGTGTAAAAAGCAAAGTAAGTTCTCAAATGGTTCATGAACAATTACTCAATAGGAAGGCTGAAATACTCTCAATGCTTTGCATTTTACAGCTGCAAAGGTTTCCTTATATAAGCAAAATACAAAGTGATTGAGAAAGCAATACAGTCCTACAAAAATACTTGAAGATTAGTAAACTGCTTTATATTGATAACAGCCAGAGCAACCATATCCTGCCAGTGAATTTAAAAAAAATTAATGGAGAGAGATGTCTCTAGTCCATTGTGGATCATGGCTAATTACTTACTGCATCACTGAACAATATTCTTTAACTAAATATTCTTTTTAAAAAGCTGTGACTGTAAGAACAGATGGCTACTTCCTACTGATAAGTCAACATGTAAAAATCCATCTGGGATAAATACACAACTCCTACCTGTGTTCAGATGCAAATTTACACAAATAAGAATCTGTTTTGTAATAATTTGAATATGTTGTGGTGAACTTTGATGGAAATTTATCCAGACACTTTAGAAGCAATTCTGAAAGCCAGAAAGGAAGTGTATTCACCGTAAAAATTAACACTCTACATTTTACGTGTTCCGATGAAAGAATACAGAACTAGCTTAGTTTTCATTTGGGAGCAGCATCTAAATGGCTTCAAAACATCAGCAGCTTGAGATTCCCTTGGGTATGCTAACACAAATGTTACATAATTAAAGCTTTCCAAGTGGTAGACATACCTGGAATTAACTATAGCTCATGCAGTCAAAATTACTAAAGAAAATAATGCAAAGACAAATGGATTTCTCTTTGGAAGAATTATACAGATTATTAAATACATAGACAATTTTGGACGTTAAATGGACAGAAACTCAGCAGGTCTGTCAGCATCTGTCGAGCAAGAAACAGAGTAATGTTACAAGTCTGGTATGACTTCAGAATTGTGAGACTGCTGAGTTTCTCTAGCACTATTTGTTTCAGATTTCTAGCATCCACAATACTTTGCCACTACAAAGTGCAGAAAGCTGTTGTAAGAGGAGATTTGGATGCTCCTGTGCATGAATCACAAAAGGTCAGAATGTAGGCACAACAAGTAATTTGGCAAGAAAATGGGATGTTAACCTTTATTGCGAGGGGGACAAACTATAAAGTAGAGTGTTGTTACAATGGTAGTGGGCATTGGTGAGACAATATCTGGAGTACTGTGTACATATTTATCTGTTACTTAAGGATGGATATATTTGCATCGAGAGCTCATGAGAAGGGGTATTCATCTGATTCCTGAGATGAAGAATTTATGAAAAAAGTTGAACAAATTGGCTCTATACATTTAAAGTGATTTACTGAAATATACAGAATTTGATGGAGCTTGACAGGGAAGATGCCTCAGTACCTTGAGGCAAAAGGATACTTCCCCTTGTTGTGGGATCTAGAATTGGGGGCAGTTTAAAAATAAGGGGTCTCCCATTTAAGATGGATTTCAGAAGGAATTGATTGTTATCCTTTGGAATTCTTCCCCATGTTGAGTGGTACAGGCTGGATAATTGAAGACTCTCCTAGATAGGTTTTTAATCTACAGGTGTTATCAATGCCACATAGGAAAGTACAGTTAAGGGCGCAATCACATCAGAAATCATCTTATTAGATGGCGAAGAATTCTCAAAAGGCCGAATGACTACTCCTTCTTACAGTTCTTATTGCCTTGTAATCCTATTTAGGAGGCAGATTGGAGAAGTGTATTAATTCGAATTTCAGAAGACCGATATCAAAATAATTCCCTCAAGTGCCTTGCCGCTTGGGCAGAGTACTGTATATCCCAAGCTATGCATTTGGTCCATAAATAAGGCTAAGTTTCAACAAAAGCATTCAAGGCTTTTTGACGTTACTTTTGCCAAAGGTGGCCTACCAGCTGCAAATTCTTAAATAAAACAGAACTAAAATAAATTGAAGTGGAGCAAGCTTGTGCAGCAGTTTTGACATGCCAGAGACCAAAACCCTTCACAGAAATGAAACATCCATAGATAGATGCTAGAAGAGAGCAGGAATGCAAAAGAGAAATAGGAAGAAGCTACACCAACATCAAGGTTCTGATGAAGGGAATGCAAATATTAGCTCAGAAAATAAAGGTAGATAATGCTAGAAATACTCACCAGACCTGGCAGCATCTGTGGAGAAAGAAACAGAATTAACATTCCAGGTCAAAGGCCTTTCGAATTAGAAGTGGTTAGTTTTAAGCAATTGCAGAAGCAGAGGAAGAATGGATTGGGTGGGGATTTCATGGAGAACAAAAGGCAAGATGTGTGAAAATGTGAAAGAGAAGAAAGAATAAATGATAAAAAGGGAGATGGCAATTGGATGAATAAAGCATCAAAGAGGGGAAGGCCTGATTGGAAACTGCTGAATCACCAAAAGTTGCCATTCCAAGAAAAGGGGGCAGAAAAGCTGGGTCTTTTGTGTGGGTGCAGAAGTATGCATGGTTTAGTGGAGTGTATTAAGTTGAAAGGGAGGAAAAAGAAGTCTTTGGTGGTGCCATCACGCTGGAGGTAGCTGAAATTGCAAGATAATTAAATGGAATAGGAAACTGGTGAGCTTGAATGAGACTACTGAATTTGGAAGGAAACACAGTAAAAACAAATAAACACATGGTTTAAAAAAAAAGTGGACATGGTTAAGGGTCCAGTCAAAACTCAGGGAAACTACAAATAGCTAAAAAAGGTTTGACTGAACAATTCTGATATGATATGAAGCAGAACAAAAGCAGGGTCTGGTGAATCCAAATACACACACCTTCAGACTGGGATGTGTAAGAAATACAACTTAATTTCTTCAGGCATTAACTCCTAATGCTAAAAACTCCTACATAAAGTTTCCATCTTCATGCCCATAACATTCAACACAGATAAGTCTCTATAGTACTACATCATCCAGATGAGAGACAGTGAATTATAAACAAAAGAGCAATACAAAAGTTTTTTTTTGACTGTAATATATTACTACAAAGTAGCAGCGCACAAATTTATAGTACAACTCTGCCCTATTGATACACCAATGTAAATTGCTCACGTTGTGTCAGCCCAAAATTGATATGCTGTTACTTGTGCATAACACTAAGTATAGAAATGATACATCTAGAACTGCAAGTTATTAAATTTCACAATTGTCACATTTCACATAGTATCACAGGCCCTGCTTATGATTGTGTAAAACTTCTAAAAAGCATCTGTAGAGTGCATGAAGTGTAGTGAAGTTCACACAGAAACACAAGCCTAAAAGGATGAACAACAGAAATTGATTCCAGCAATAGCTGTTCTATAATTCTTTTATTTTCAAATTGGCTCTATTTAAACTGCAAATGGTTCTGGAAATCAGATATAATATTGGAATAACCATGAGCGGAGAGGAATTACATATGTGCAGATACAAAAAAGCTCTGCTTTTGACTTTCGCAGTCAGACCAAGGAACTTGTTAACACCATGAAGCCATTTTCCAGCACTTAATCTTGAATTCACAGTAGACTGACTCAATCTGTTTATTGAAATGCCCATGAACTGAAACTTGCACCCTTACATATACCACCATATGGGATTCCATTGACTGTGTTGAAAGATAGTAAATATCAATAAGCCAGGCTTGTGCATTCAGACTCAACACGCATGATACTATAAAGTAGATATAAGATACAATAGAAAGCAAGACTGAGAACTCCAAAGATTTTTTTTTGGGGTTGGTAGCTTATATACACAGGTACTGCTTGATTAGAAAGGTAAAATTTAAGCAAGAGAATATATACAAGGAGGGACAGGCAGAGTGTTGGTGAGGCCCTATCTGGAATATTTGTTGTCTTTATTTTAAGATGGGATGTTAATATGTTAGAAGTCATTCAGAGAATGCTCATTTAAATGTGAATGATATCTGGGATTGGAGGTGGGGCTGTTATATTTTAAAAAAGAAAGGTCAGACCCCTGGTCCTACATCAATTGGAGCTTTGAACTTCATGTACAGATGACCCTGAGGAGACTTAAAAGGGTGGATGGTGTAAGGGTAATTCCCTTTGTGGGACAGATTAGATTAAAGATAATCTAAGAAAATTAAAGAGGTAATTTAAAAATAAGCACTTTCCCATTTAAGATGGAGTTGAGGAATTCTTTATCTCTCAAAAGGATAATAAGTCATTGGAACTCTTTCTCCTAGATAATGGTGGAGGTGAGTCACTGAATATATTTAAGGCAGCACAAAATAGATCCTTGACTCAAAAGGGAGTCAAAGGTTATCAGATGTAGTCAGGAATGTGCATTTGGGGCCACGATCAGAATGGATATAGCCTCGTTGAAAAGCAGAGCAGGGTCAGGGAATTGACTACTCATGCTGCTAATCAGTGTAGCATATCTCTGAGCACACTTGTTAAGCTAGTTGGACAAAATACCACTTCAAAAAAATCACTATCTGAATCAATACTATGAGCAAGATAGACTACTTTCACCTTCATTCACTCCAAATTGAAACATTCAAATATGCTTTTTGTGCAGCCAGATTTCAGGACTTTCCTTCCAGCCTCCATAAATTTCAGCTCATATAGAACTACCAGCACTAAATCCCTTTCACCCATCGTCACAACACTGATGGATACTGATCCAGATTCTGCAATGCAAAATCCTCATCCTTGTATGTACTATATATACACTCACCACAGCACCCTACCCTACATTTCCCAACATGTTCTCATTCACTCTCAAATTCTGGCCACTTGTACATTTCCAAATTCCATCACTTTAGATGCCTAGACCTTCAGCCCTGGCGCAGACTCATTAACCCTCTGCATTTTTAAGACGCTATTTAAAAGCACCTCTTTGATCGAGCTTTCGGATGCTTACTCTAATGTCTCTATGCAGCTCATGCCAAGGTTGGCTGGCAATGCTAAGGCGAAACAGCTTGGGATGTTTTATTACGTGAAAACTAATGGTAGGTGTTCGACGATCGCAATTCACTTATCACCCTGATTACAACCCCAGGCTGTTCCTTGTTTTAACCCATCACTGAGCCTGATGTTTCACAGTAACACTGAAGGGTTGAGAGGCAGGTTCCTCATGGTAGTCAGAGGGAGCCTACACTGTGTGTGTGTATCACAGCCAGACCTGGCCTCCACACAGATGTCCTCCTCCTGTAACCAGCCTCTGCCCCACTTGGTCCCTGAGTCCTGGCCCCGGCCTCATGTAACTCCAGGTCAGTATTCCTAATGAAACCAGGGGAGGCTGACCTCACTCAGGGCACCTCCGTCCTCCGCCGAGTCGTTCCCGTTCAGCACTTTCTTCAGTTTATCCATGTCCCCGACTCCGGGTCCGCGGCCGCTCGGTAAACACAGCCCGGCTACCTCCGGGAAACACCGCGCAGGCGCTGAACCCGCACGAGCATGCGCACACGCATTGATACCGGGACCACGCCCCCACACGTCAGCTGGCTCCGCCCCCTTACCTGTCCCAGAGTATGCACGACCAACTTCACCTGTCCCAGAGTCTGTTCTGTCCCATCGCATGCACTAAGACCCTCACTTGTCCCAGAGTCTACACTATCACCATCACCTCTCCCAGAGTCTGCCCTGCCCCCTCACCTGTCCCACAGTATGCATTACCACCATCACCTGTCCCAGAGTCTGCCCTGCACCCTCACCTGTCCCAGAACCTGCACTACCACCATCACCGGTCCCAGAGTTGTCACTGCCCACTCACCTGTCCCAGTGTCTGCACTACCACCATCACCTGTCCGAGTCTGTCCTGCACCCTCACCTGTCCCACAGTATGCATTACCACCATCACCTGTCCCAGAGTCTGTCCTGCACCCTCACCTGTCCCAGTGTCTGCACTACCACCATCACCTGTCCGAGTCTGTCCTGCACCCTCACCTGTCCCACAGTATGCATTACCACCATCACCTGTCCCAGAGTCTGTCCTGCACCCTCACCTGTCCCAGTGTCTGCACTACCACCATCACCTGTCCCAGAGTCTGCCCTGCCCCCTCACCTGTCCCAGTGTCTGCACTACCACCATCACCTGTCCGAGTCTGTCCTGCACCCTCACCTGTCCCACAGTATGCATTACCACCATCACCTGTCCCAGAGTCTGTCCTGCACCCTCACCTGTCCCAGTGTCTGCACTACCACCATCACCTGTCCCAGAGTCTGCCCTGCCCCCTCACCTGTCCCAGTGTCTGCACTACCACCATCACCTGTCCGAGTCTGTCCTGCACCCTCACCTGTCCCACAGTATGCATTACCACCATCACCTGTCCCAGAGTCTGCCCTGCCCCCTCACCTGTCTCAGTGTCTGCACTACCACCATCACCTCTCCCAGAGTCTGCCCTGCACCCTCACCTGTCCCACAGTATGCATTACCACCATCACCTGTCCCAGAGTCTGCCCTGCCCCCTCACCTGTCCCAGAACCTGCACTACCACCATCACCGGTCCCAGAGTTGTCACTGCCCACTCACCTGTCCCAGAGTCTGCACCACCCCCTCACCTGTCCCAGAGTCCACACCACTGCCTCACCTTTCCTGCAATCATGACTCCCCCTTATCAGGCACTTTCACCCACCTGCCCTGCAGAATGCTGAGGTCTGTAGCCATGATCTCAACAGTCCGAGACTGCATGACAGACCAGATTTGCATCATGTCTGGCTAAGCCGCAATTGTAACGTACAAACATTGTAGATCCTCGTAAGAAAGTGGGAAATGAAACTTAATTTAACCCAGGATCAGCTAAGTGTCAATAAGAACATACAGAGTCCTTCAAGCTTGCTCTGTCATTCAACAGATCATGGCCAATCGGTCCCAGGCCTCAAAACAGTATTCCATGGATTCATGCAGTTTTTGAGCAAAATAAAATGTAATTCTGCAAAAATAAGTTCACCCCATAAGCTTAGGTCCAGGACATTCAGCCTCAGACCTTCAGGTGACCATTCTCCCATTCTCCAAAGCGGACTTCGGGACAAGCAACAATGCAGTGTGGCTGAGTAGAAGCTCTGTATTCATGGAAATGGCTTCAACCAAGACCTCGGGTTCATGTCACACTACAGGTGACCCCACTGCACAATACACTCTCTCTCACACATACGCACTCCTACATACTCACACATCCACGCAGACCCTCTCATCCACAAGCTCTCTCTCATATGCACACACATACCTCCGCACCCCCACACACACCCTCTCACAGACACATACCCCGTTACACTCACACACACACTTAACCAAACTTACACACACACATATACACACACTATATCATGTGCACTCACACCCAAACATACACAACTCACATGCACACTCACTTTGTTGTTCCTACACGTGCACACATATAAATTCATGGTGTGAATTTGTTTTTGCAGAATTACATTTCATTTTGCTCAAAAACTGCATGAATCCATGTAAAACTCCATACAACTATGCAGAGGGCTTGTCAGTCTGACTCAACATTGGGACACAGACAGACTTCACACCTATTGTTAGAAAAGCTGAGCTATCTTGAGAATGTAATTTAAAAGAACAGAAACCAGCATATCCCATTCTAAGAGATGAAAGTTTTAATCTAAGATTGTTTACTGTATCACATCTCCAATACACTGGACTACTTTGGCTATAAATTCTGTGATCATGATCTTATTACCTGATGAAAGAGTGGCACTCTGAAAGCTGGTGCTTCCAAATAAACCTGTTAGACTATAACATGACGTTGTGTGATTTTTAACTTTGTCTACTCCAGTCCAACACCAGCACCTCCAAGTCAAATAAACGATCGCCATTTGTTCTTCTGGAGTCCTCTTTCAATATTTCATGATTTGGAGGTGCTGGTATTGGACTGGGGTGGACAAAGTTAAAAATCAATTTTCAAGTATCCCTATAACAGTATGGTGCGGTCACCGGTAGTTATGTCACATCCCAGGCACTAGCATTGCACTTGGGTAAGTATGTTTCAAATTACCAACCCAAGTTAGAGCAGAGAGCTATACAGGCAGTTCTGGACGAAATCCAAAGATCTGAAAAAGGACGCAGGTCAACAGCTGCCGGACAAGAAGGTATATCCAGGCTAGCAGAATGGGAGAGTGTTAGGGGAGAAAAGGCAAAAAGCCACACTGAGTAGTCAGACCGTTTCAGGAACTACTAGTGGGAAGATGTGCTGACCAGGAAGATAGCACACTACAGGCAGGCGAAATAAATGACTCATGTCATAGAGTCATAGGGATGTTATCCATAGGGATGTTATCCAGTCTGAAAAACAACCTTCCGCCACCACCCTCTGTCTTCTATCTTTGAGCGAGTTCTGTATCCAAGTGGCTAGTTCTCCCTATATTCTATGAGATCTAACCTTGCTAATCGTGGAACAGGGAAAGGCTGTAAACTTTGAGTGGGTCAGAGAGCTCCATCACCTGGTTTATAGCAGAACGACAGTCAAACATGATAAAGAGGAAGCTGAAAGATAATTGGGATCCACGGGGATTCCCGCCCACCACGAACAAAAAGTTGGTAGATGCATCAGAAAAAAAGCGAAATGATCATTACCACTTTCTATTTGTAATTAGAGAGTCATAGAGATGTACAGCATGGAAACAGACCCTTCAGTCCAACCCGTCCATGCCGACCACATATCCCAACCCAATCTAGTCCCACCTGCCAGCACCCGGCCCATATCCCTCCAAACCCTTCCTATTCGTAAACATATCCAAATGCCTTTTAAATGTTGCAATTGTACCAGCATCCACCACTTTCTCTGGCATCTCATTCCATACACGTACCACCCTGTGTGAAAAAGTTGCCCAATTAGCCTCTTTTATATCTTGCCCCTCTCACCCTAAACCTATGCCCTCTAGTTCTGGACTCCCTGACCCCAGGGAAAATACTTTGTCTATTTATCCTATCCATGTCCCTCATGAATTTGTAAACCTCTATAAGGTCACCCCTGAACCTCTGTCACGCCAGGGAAAACAGCCCCAGCCTGTACAGTCTCTCCCCATAGCTCAAATCCTCCAACCCTGGCAACATCCTTGTAAATCTTTTCTGAATCCTTTCAAGTTTCACAACATCTTTCCAATAGGAAGGAGACCAGAATTGCATGCAATATTCCAACAGTGGCCTAACCAATGTCCTGTACAGCTGCAACATGACCTCCCAACTCCTGTACTCAATATTCTGACCAATAAAAGAAAGCATACCAAAAGCCTTCTTCAATATCCTATCTAGCTACGACTCCACTTTCAAGGAGCTATGAACCTGCACTCCAAGGCCTCTTTGTTCAGCAACACTCCCGAGGACCTTACCATTAAGTGTACATGTCCTGCTAAGATTTGCTTTCCCAAAATGTAGCACCTCGCATTTATCTGAATTAAACTCCATCTGCCACTTCTCAGCCCATTGGCCCATCTGATCAAGATCCTGTTGTAGTCTGAGGTAACCTTCTTCACTGTCCACTTACACCTCCAATTTTGGTGTCATCTGCAAATTTACTAATTATACCTCTTATGCTCACATCCAAATCATTTATGTAAATGATAAAAAGTAGAGAACCCAGCACCGATCCTTGTGGCACTCCACTGGTCACAGGCCTCCAGTCTGAAAAACAACCTCCACCACCACCCTCTGTCCTCTACCTTTGAGCCAGTTCTGTATCCAAATGGCTAGTTCTCCCTGCATTCCGTGAGATCTAACCTTGCTAACCAGTCTCCCTTGGGGAACCTTGTTGAATGCATTACTGAAGTCCATATAGATCACATCTACCGCTCTGCCATCAATTGTGCAGATGAGTTACTGCTAATATAAGAAACGACCGCAGGGTTAGTAGCTGCGGCAGGCTTTGATGACGATATGGTAGAAACAGTTAAAAGATGAAAAGACTATAGCTTCTTGATTGAACATTTAAACAACTTCAACTGATACAGTCTCTTTAGCTCTGTGCTCCCTTCTGCCAGTTCTTGCATAGGTGCAGCTATTTTAGCTAAATCCTTCAAAAAGGGTCCTACAATAAGTAAACAATCCCAAGCTCCATCTGGCACATCCAGGGCCTTGTCAGTCTCCCTATAGCCTCCAATTGACTGCGGGGATATTTCCACTTTTTACTTGGGCCATGCACCCCAGTGCGAAAAGGCGGTCTCTCACCCTATAGTTAAAGATTGTCATAGTAAAGATTGGACAAATGTTTGGAAATGGAGTAAACTGTATTTTTTGATTTTAATTTGAAAACATTGTTTTTGTGTTGTTTAAGCTCAAATTGTTCCAAAACACAGAAAAGCTGCACTTTGTCGGACATCCAATTTGAACTCAGATTTCTAAAACAGAGGGAAATTAAGACATATCACTCAGTGCCCTGACCCTTCTCACATCAGCAGATTTAACTTTGTGCTGGCACCTTTCTTTTAATTTCCACATTACTAGATGTGTGCTTTTATAAATTTACAGGAATCCAATTTGGATTAAAGACTTTCCCTTTTAGAGATTTGCCCTTGACCAGTCATGCCCATGTTCGAGCTTTTTGAGACGAAGTGTTCGAAAATGGGAGAATCTTTGACTCCAATGACTTGTATTTGGCATCTAAGAAGCACCGTTTAAAATCACCAAGTCTACATTACATTATTTACCATATTTGTTTCTGAAATGGAGTCTGATAAGTCATTTGATAGAAGTTGCTATTTGAAGCACTTAGTGGAAAATTACATGACATTTAAGAAGCAGCACAGTAATCCAACATATGGATGATCTTCTAATTGTGTTCCTTATCAAAGCTGAGTATCTCCAAGCTGCTGGAATCAGCTGTGTTTTAAAGCCAGCCTGAATAAAAAGTGGGAACATGCCCGCAATCAATTGGAGGCAATATAGAGACTGTGAATGCCCTGCTCTGACAGATAGATCTTTGGATTGTTTACCTGTTGTAGAACTCTTTTGAAGGATTTAGCTAAAATAACTGCACCCATACAAGAATTGACAAAAAGGAGCTCAAAATTAAGAGATTATATCAGTTGAAGTTGGTTAAAATTTAAATGTTCAATTAAGAACAGGATGATTACACACAGATGTAATTTCAAGGAAAGCAACATATTCTTCAGAAAATAATTATTAAAAGAATCATGCAAGTTTGGAAGAATTTTGTGACCCAAAGTGTCTCAAGCAAATTATGTGGCCTTTGAAGTAGTGGCACTGTTGCATACTGAGGGTTGTTCAAATGTTGTTGGATGCTGAGCTAAACAGCATTTGAGATCTAAGTTTTGAAGAACTGAATATCCTTTTCAAATCTTGACTGTCCTTTCACTTGCATAATGATTCACTCAGTCATTCACAATTTAACATAATTTATGGAATAATGCAAAGTAAGTATATTTAAGAAATTATTTTAATTAGAATAAAGTAGAGACTTCTCATTCACAGCTAAGTTTATGACAGTAACTTCAGAAGATAGTAGTAATTCAACATAATCTGCAGGCATTCTTCAAAACTGGACAAAACGTTTTTGATAATTCATTGTTGAATAAAGTTGACAAAGAGAATCTTTTTTTTCAAACCTTCACCAATAATACAACTGCATTATGACAACACATTGGTATATTCATGTAAATGTCTAAACACAGTACACATTGCTATTTTTAACAGAAAAATGTATTCATAATAAGAAATATTAAAGACATTGAAAACCTGCCAAGTTTAGTGTATTCCATAGAACGTATTACAATGAAATGGAAAACAAAATGATTCATGATCAATGAATATTTAAAATTTACTTTAGAAGTTAAATTTTTTGAAATGTTCCTTTGGTCTTTACTGATTAATATTGCGTTGACAGGTTAATTGGCAAAACTGAATCAACTACACATAGGAGACAATATTTAAATTAAGTTAAGAAATAAAGTATTGCCAAAATTTGTACTTGTTTTACAAAGTAAGAGAAGTAAATAATATAACTTTTCTCAGTCATAGAAAATAAATATTCATTTCATTTGAGGTATAATCTAATTATTTAACTACAATATATTACAAAAGAGAGAAATCTAAATTTATCCAAAATGTATTTGCATATAAAATATTAACTCTACAAAAATTGCGATGGTTACTTTATTTTTATGTATTCAAGCTTTCATATTCTATCCATTATATGCTACACATCAATTCTGATTCTCAAAACATGATTCTCAAAACATATCTTGTAAATTACATATAAATATGACTTTTTTCTAAATGTTTAACATTTCAAAATTGAGTACACAAATATATAGGACTGAAAATATCTGGAGGAATGCACAGAAAGATTTTAATATTTACTTGAAAGTAAACTATATATGGACAAAGGAGTACTTTGTAATTGCCTAAATATCTCCTGCATTTTTTTGAAATTTGCATGTAGTTACACTTTATTAAGTACCAAGAAAATGTTCATCAATTACGCACTAAAAGACAGAGTTCTTAAATGTCTTATAATGTTATTGTTTTGGCAGGTTTTAAAACCAAAAATAATATTTTTAATATCAATATACATTTCACACAAATTCTTAATCAGAAAGACTCTGAAATATATTGGTCACTCTGGGGTTCAGTACAGAAATATAACTTCTTGCATTGGATATGTACATATTATTTTCTCTAGTTTCAGGTTTCCCATCATAGTCTTCTGTTCTCATGCAGTGGAGAGTCTACATAAGGTTTTGGTGTACACTTTAAGCTTTTGCCCACTTGACTGAACCAGTCCCATGCACTATCATAGATGTAATTAATGAATGGTCCTAAATTCCCAGACAGTCTCCTACCGAAACATTCCTGCCTCACTATTGTAGCTTGCTTCTAGCTTTGTACAAGGGGAAAAAAATTAAACATATGTATAACATCTAACCATCAATTCATTCCTCTTTTACTAGGATAAAACCAGAATTAAAAAGGAGCAGCATCACCATTCAGATAGGATTAAAGCAGGCAACGGTGGCATTAACTTTGGTAATGGAATGTGAGAAGAGTAACTCAGAGTTTTGTTGATGGACAAGGAAATGCAATGACAGCATTGGGAGTGAGGTGAAATTGGAAATGGCAGAATATGAAGTCAAGTGGCAACTGTGGTGATGCAGGGGTAGGACACTGTGCCTACCTAGACCAGGAAGGAGTGTAGTAAATTTTACAACAATGAATAGGAGAATGGGGAGAAAGGTGGGTGGGAGAAAATACTGTTTAATCCCAAAAGGGAAACTGAAGATACTTATATGTTCTATTGAGGTTACCTACAGCCAGGTTCTGAAGCACACCTCTCTCACCTCATGGGTTACCTTCCATTGTGTGTAAGCATGTCTTTTGGCAACCAAATACTGCACTACCCTCTTTTTCATCTCCTGGGTAGATCGTAGTAGTTTCAGCTGTCAATTTCTTTGAGAGATTAGCTTCCAAACTCTCCCTTGATGACAAACCCTCAACTTTCTCTAAACACATCATCTTCCAGTCCACCCAGCTTATCTGTGAATTGATTATCGATAGCTGGGTGCCACTGGCAGGCTGCTGGTGATTGGTGTCTAGCTTTTGCTGGCTGATTACAACTCCAGATGGCTGTTTGGATGAAAGGAACAACTAGCTGGTTTTGAATGGATAGTTTCTGAATTTTGTACTTATGATATGGAATTGTCGGGTGCTGGCTGTAACCTGACCTTTCAGTGATGTTGATAGTCTGTCATACAAGATCATGGGTTTCCTGACATTTAAGGTTCAGCTACACTTAGGACATGATCAACAATTCCCCAAAGGAAACATACAGCTAAGTGGTGACAGAGTCATAGAGATGTACGGCACAGAAATAGACTGTTCAGTCCAATTTGTCCATGCCGACCAGATATTTACTATAATTTGTTGATTTTTTAAATGATTTATTTACTTTGACTGTGCAGCATATTTTTCTACATCATGACATTGTTTACATATGCTAAAGTGCAGACATGCATGGAAAAGATGACAAACTTCAGGATGTTTTGGTGGATGGCCCAGATATCACCCTTCCAGTGAGGGATTTCTGTTCACCATATGGTGTATATTCATTCTAAATTACTGTCACACCACACAGAGTGACCATTTTTCTAACAGTATCTGGATCTAAGTTTCTGGTAGTGGAACCATCTGTTTCAAGTTAGCATTTTGGAGAAATTGCAAAGGACAACATGTGGGCTTGAATGTGAGTCCAGAAAGTCATTCAGATTTGTGTTGGTTCTTGGAGTGCAATGCTCTCTGACATCAAGGAGAATCTCTTCATTTGGAGGAGAAGGGAAAACAACTCAAGTACTAACGACGATTTAAAGATAAATGCCATCAGGATGAAGCCTAATAGCCATTAATTTTAGCACCAATTTAAAAAAGTGATTGCCCCATTTCCTTGTCTCCTTGAAAAACTGAATAAAAGGAAATGAATAATTGTTTTACAGTTGCAACAAAATGTAATATCAGGATGCATCATTGTACTGAAGGACATTTATTTTACTACTTGATCACTGTTATAACTTTCATTTCCAATCTATAAGTTTCATTTTATGTCAAATTCTGACTTGCTAAATTGAATCTTCAATTAAATGGTTGGCATAAAATGTGTTATTGATAAGAAAAAAATCTATTTTTTTGTCACACAATGTAGGGTTTTCATAAGGAATTTGCATGTTGTTACCAAATGCTTTTCAGCAAGTACTAATATTTTAAGCATTGGTCATTACTTTTAAGTCAATCGTGGGTATCATAGGTTTTATTTTCAAAACGATTTCTAATAAAGTTTTAATTCAAAAAAAGACGTTAAAGAACATTAAGATTGAACACACTACATGGCATTTCTTCCCTTTAAAAGACTGTTTAAACACTACTGTGTTAAATAATAGACATAGATCCTTAACTTTCATAATTTTCAGAATAGCTGGAATGAAATAATCCAAGAGAAAATTTAAGCAATAGAATGGTATATTGTCCAACTGTTAAACTTCTCAGTCAGGGCAACTTTGACCTAAAACGTACGAGCATTCCACTAAAGCTATGGTAGTTGAACAAGGAAACCTTTGGACAATTTTGGGAACGCATAATTTCTCAAGTAGAATAAAGATTTTTTTATGCTAGTTTGAACAACTAATGTATGAGTTTGTGTATTTTTCATGTGCTATTTGTAACAAAAGCAAAAGCTCATATAAAAAACATTTGTAATTTTGCTACACAAAATTTTCCATCCCCTTTGATATTGAATATTGTATCAGAATGTAGTTCTGAAGCAAACTTTGCAATAATGCTATTGCAGATTCTTCAAGCATGTGCTGGGGTGAAACTTTGCTTTTGACAATAGCATGAAATGGTTCACAGCGACTCTGAAGTCTGTTTCACATTGCACTCAATCTTTTTTTGTAATGGATGTAATACAGCTTACTGGTTCACTAGTTCTAGATTACAGTTTAAAACTAATTTTATTCCTGTGATCTTTACTTAATTGTTTTTATGAAACTTGCATTATTTAAATTTGATATGCCAAAAACATCACATTAACAAGAAACATTCTACGATAAGCAATTCCAACTTCAGTCATTTATGATATGCAATCATGGCTTAGTACTAGGTCACTGTGTTTGTTAGTGGAGTGAATGAAGTCAGATATATTGCAGTATACCAGTAATGCAAGTTTTCAGAAAGAATAGAGTTTCAAGCTTTTTTGTAATGTCAAACACCATCACATATGTCTATCTCTGGAAACATATTTTCAAAACTCAAAGATTTACTTTAATACAAAAACATTTAAAAGTAAAATATTACAATTCTTTTAAATCCGGCATTGTCACTTCAGAGTCACAAATTGAATTTTATATCACTTCAGTCATTGGTGTGGATTTAAGGATTAGAATTTGGTTTGAAGTAACGTTACAATAGAAGTTGTCTACACTTTTTAATTTGTACTATGTAATTTTTAAGTTAATATTTTCACTGCTTATAGTTTTGAGCACCAAAATCTTCCTTTGACTTTTGAAGAGATGGTAGTACAAAATGAACTCATGGTAACTTGGCAGCCCATTTTAATCTAAACTGAATTCTCTCTTTTAAAGGATGTATGATAGGATCCAAGTTTAATATAAATCCTTGCTGCATTATTGGTATAAATTAATTTCATCCTTGTGCTCTTCATTTGCAAAATGCTTTATGAATTTTTCTAGTTCTTTTGAAGTATTATTGTCAAAAGATTGTTACTTTCTTTCAGGACTTGTTCATACTTAGACACGAGTTTTTAAACATAGAAAATAAAAGACAAACTGAAGTGTGTATTTCCCCTTTCACTTGTCACTCAAGCTTTTGGAAATCAGGATCAAGTTTCGATTATTGTAAAGATCACAAATGTCACCCTTTTCACTAGTTGATTTGATAGGAATAAAAGACAGCAGTAAAAGAAATGTACCTAAATCCGTCCATTTCAATGCAAAACACATGATCGTTCAATACATTTGCTCCTTTGTAGACAAAGGTTTAGGATATTGGAAGAGTTTAACATCAGAAAACATTAAAGATTCTAAAAAATATATACATAAAGAAGGCATAATGGTAGCAAACTGCAATATTTATAAGACTATATTTCATCCTCAACTTCTTGATCTTTTTCTGATGACTTCAACAGTCCCATCTCCAGAGGCTCGACCTTTTTTAACTTTGTATTAATCACCCTACAAACATAAAAAGGATATATGTAAATTTGGTGAAATTGATGATGGCGTGATTAATAATGACTGAAATCATTGCAAATTATTTTTTAAAAATGTAAGATGTCAATCATACTGCTATCAGCCTTTGGGCTATGATTGTGTTTCTTGAACAATATTAAAAATTTTAAGTTTGAAGCTTAAAAAAAGACTGATTGTTGATTCATCATGGTACGCTGCTTATTTTTATCTAAATGTGCAAGTCATTCCAAACTCTATTTTAACTCCTTGCAGGGTTAACTCCTTTGTGGGCGGCACGGTGGCACAGTGGTTAGCACTGCTGCCTCGCAGCGCCAGAGACCCGGGTTCAATTCCCGCCTCAGGCGACTGACTGTGTGGAGTTTGCACATTCTCCCCGTGTCTGCGTGGGTTTCCTCCGGGTGCTCCGGTTTCCTCCCACAGTCCAAAAATGTGCAGGCCAGGTGAATTGGCCATGCTAAATTGCCCGTAGTGTTAGGTAAAGGGGTAAATGTAGGGGTATGGGTGGGTTACGCTTCGGCGGGTCGGTGTGGACTTGTTGGGCCAAAGGGCCTGTTTCCACACTGTAAGTAATCTAAGGGTATACCACCAAGTTCCTTTCCAAGTCACAAATGATCCTAACTTAGAAGTACATTGCCCTTCCTTCAATGTTGTTGGGTAAAGAACTCAGGATTCCTTTCTGAACTGCATTATGGATGCACCTCCACCAAATGGACAGCAGGGGTTCAAGTAAGGCAACTCACACTACCTCCCCAAGGGTAATTAGGGATGGTAAAACATCTGCTAGCCATTCCCTGTGCTCATGGCGTACAAAATAATTTAAAATGATTCTTCTTCCTTTCATGGTGAAACCTGAACAGCCAATAGACAATAAGTGCGGGAGTCGGCCATTCAGCCCTTCGAGCCTGCACCGCCATTCAATATAATCATGGCTGATCATTCCTAATCAGTATCCTGTTCCTGCCTTATCTCCATAACCCTTGATTCCACTATCTTTGAGAGGTCTATCCAACTCTTTCTTAAATGAATCCAGAGAGTGGGCCTCCACTGCCCTCTGGGGCAGAGCATTCCACACAGCCACCACTCTCTGGGTGAAGAAGTTTCTCCTGAGCTCTGTCCTAAATGGTCTACCCCGTATATTTAAGCTGTGTCCCCTGGTTCGGCACTCACCCATCAGTGGAAATATGTTTCCTATTGCCAGAGTGTCCAATCCTTTTATAATCTTATACGTCTCAATCAGATCCCCGAAAAACACTAGAGTGGTTTTGGGTTTTCTAAGATTCTATCAAACATGTACCGAAGTACCTGGCGGGGAATTCCTCCTACTACCAATTTTGGAAACTGAAATGACGGTTCCTGAAAAATGGCAAGGAAAATTCTTCTTCATGTGAAGATATATATTTTGACTCTAGGTGGCAGAATTGCTTTTTTAAAATTAAGTAATTCATATTGCGCCAAATACAATCAATTTTCATTTCAACTATTTCATGTCCTTGTTCATAGTTTTAGCTTTTTATTGTCTCTGAGTGCAAAATGGTGTTGCATAGAATAAAAATTATCAGTCATTATTCCTTTGTGATATAAACAGTTGTATGTAAAATGTGTTGAAAAGGTGGGCTTTCGAGTTGGTGTTTGGGCTAGCAATTGATTTTGTAGCCAAGTAGTTGTCATGTGTTTTGATGCTGCTTTTGACATTTAAAGGGAAGTGTCCCAATTGAAACAGAATAGTCTTGAAATATGCACAGTATCTTGGCAGTACCAGAAATTGTGATTAATGTAACAGTCAGTAGCGCAAACATCAATACAGTCAGTTCTGATATAACACAATAGTTCCATTCCCATGCGACCCCTCGCTATATGAAAATCATGTAATAATAGCGCCGTTTAAACTAATGGAACCTGGATCAGAATATAGCCAATATAGGTAAAGAAAGTTCACGTTCTACAAATAACGGTCTAAGCTCATCAATCACATTATAACCAATTCGCATCAAGGAAACGCATGTTATTGCAGAACTGACTGTAACATTGTCCTACAAACCATGAAACTCATCAGAATAATTTTTGAGAATAAAAATAAAGGAGAAAGCCAACATTTATACTTTCTGAGAGGAGATTACTGATTGTGTGGAAAGTGATTAGAACAGGCATTACCATGGGGACTGGAGATGTTAATGAAGATTGACTGTTAACTGCCAGGCTTTGTTTAAATTTCAAACCAGGCAAGTTGTGTTGTCTAGGCATTGTCCCAAGGCATTAAACAACAAATGGATGAAACCTATATTGCTAAGTTGAAATAGGCATAGTACATGCATATGTTCTGCCTACAAAAAAAAGACTCTATGTAGCTTAAAATATCTTGGTGCTAAAATAGAGAGCATCAAAGTCAATCTGCAGGTTAATAGCTATCCTGATCAGATACATGACAACTGTATATCTTACTGTTTTTCCTAGAGCAGTGAAGGTTGAGGGGGCAGCCTAAGCAAGGTATATTAGATTATGAGGAGCATAAATAAGATGGTAGCCTCCAGAGCCATAGACCAAAAGTTAGAAAATTTGAATGGTGAAGACCGATCTTTGTTAGCCAGCAAATACTGTTTGGGCTGCATTGTCTCCTGTACTGTAAATACCAAAGAGTCTACAAGTCTGGATCAGTTCAATTCATGAAAGCCACTAAAGTTGTCATTCTATGCCCTTAGAAGTGGCCAGATTGACCTGGATAGGTGAGGTACCTCAAACATTAGAGCAACAAGTGAAGCAATAGCAACAGGAGTGGTGTTTGCCACTACCTGGACTCTGCCATCAAGCCAAATGTATGTTCTGCCTATCGCGTAAATGAGTAATGTGGTACACATAGTCAGTGTTTCACAGTACTTCTAACTTGCCTTGCCTTTTGTTGCAGACACAAATTCAGGCAGCTTGTCGTGTTTGCCACTATGAACTGTCAAGGGAAAGGATGTGTTGCTATGGCACTGTGCTATACCCATGTGACACCAATATATACTTACACCTAGCTTACACAGCAACCATACAATGTGCTTCAACCAAACAGCTAAGTCTCAAAGTCTAAGGTGTGTAATCCTCAGTAACCCTCAGGCTCAAAGGGCTGAACGCTTACTCCTGCTCCTAGTTTCTATGTTTCCAATCCTGGCTGGCAGCTGAGCATTATCTATGGCACCAGTCACTGGAACACTGGATGTTCCCAGCAGTAGCAAGCACGTTTGCCACTAATGAGTGCAACCTTGTGTGAGGGCAGTGCTGTTGTAGTATGGGTGAAATAACTGCTCAGAGGCCGATATCCCATCATCATTTATTTACTTGTGCGCAGTACACTGGCTGTAGCCAGCCAGCTCAGAATCAGTTGCCTGAATTGAGAAGACACTAATCTCCTGGTTATATTATTTTTTTAAAATTCTCCAGCCGAGAGAACTTTTCCCTGCAGTATACTGGCTGTGGCTGGCCAACTCAGAGTCAGTCGCCGAAGGAGTCTAATTCCTGGCTATATATACTTTTTCTTTTCCTTTTCTTAGCGTCTCCTGGTTATATTGGTCAGCCAGGGTTTTCCTGATTGATTGGGGTTGTTAACCTGGGCCAATGACCTTGTAGTCAACGAGGTCAACCTGGTTCCAATCACTACAATGAGGCATACTTATTGAGGTGGAGAAGCAGAAAAATGCATGAAATTACTCACTAGAACTCTTTCATGAAACTCCCCTAAATTGACACTTGGCCAATTTTTCATAAAACCTAACCAAGGTTTATTTTATTTCTTAATAATGGAACAAATCATTGCAACTTGGGTGGATTCTCCCATGATTTTCCATCTAATAATTCTAAAATAACTTGGAAAACTTGAGAAATACAAATCCAAATGTCTGACTGTTTCCAGTCAGTGGAACTCTGCATTGTAAGAATGAGCATCCACATTACCTGAGCAGCTTTTGAGATATACATATTAGGTTAGGGCCAGTGCACAATAAGTGAAAATATCTTTTTATTAAAAAATACAACTTTAAGTCACATATTGAGCAAGTAAATGTCGGGAGAGGATTCTGGGTAATCCAAATGGAGGATGTGAAAAAATCGTGGCTGTAAGAGCTGCTTCTTTTTTAGGTATTTTAGGTATTGGAGGCGATTTTCTTGAATTCCAGGAGCAGCAATTACTGTTTTATATGCTGTTGCTTTGTTTTGGAACTTTGAGGAAAGAAGTCAAAACAACGGCACTTTTAAAAGGGAGAAAGGCAGTGACCACATGGTCAGTTAGGGAGACAGAAAGAAACCTACAATGCGAACTGACACAGCAGTGAATCTGCACAGTTACTGCCTTTACTGTTTGAGTTCATGTATCCCTGGAAATCTGAGTGTGTCAAGGAAAAATGAACAAACAGTGAAATTCACAGCTGACCTTGGAGGAACCTGTGTGGGAGAGCTCACAGCACAGGAACAGGTAAGTATACAGTTTTAACTTGTGACCTTGCTATAAGTCTGCAGGACTGAATAGAGTGGGTTCTTTCTTGATTATATGTTTTATTGAAATCTGTCTCTTGATTAAAATATAAACCATAAATACTAAGAAAGCCTGGAGCACTGCTTTTTAGAGCAAAAAGACTGTGCTATTTTCTGGGTCTGTAGATTGTGAAGGAGCAAAGATGGCCGTTAGTAGATGATATGCTCTTCCTGTTGTATGTAGGAGTTTAGAGAGAGTTTCCATGTTACTGATGATTGTGTCTGCAGTAAATGTCTTTGGTTATGAATTCAATCGGATCTCATGGATTGCAGATACAGTCAGGTAGATGAGTTAACCCCAGAAAAGGTTATGTCAGATGTTGAGTATGTCAGATTCCAAGCAATCGATTGTGATGGCGACTTTCTAGTCAGAGGCACAGAAGGCATTTCTGCAGCCAACAGCAAAAACAATCAGAATGGTGTGTGGCCAGGATCAAGGATGTCTCAGAGGTTGCAGAATGTTCTCAAAGAGGAAAGCGATCAGAGGGAGGTCATTGTATACATTGGAACTAATGACATAGGAAGGGAAAAGGATGGAAAACTGAAGGGAGAATATAAAATGTTAGGCAAGAATTTAAAAAGGAGGTCCTCAAGGGTAGTAATATCTGGATTACTCTCGGTGCCACGAGCTAGTACAGGTAGAAATAGAAGGATAGAGCTGATGAATGCATGGCTGAGGAGCTGGCGCATGGGAGAAGGGTTCACATTTCTGAATCATTGGAATCTCTGCTGGAGCAGAAGTGACGTATATAAGAAGAATAGATTGTACCTGAATTGGAAAGGGAACAATAAACTGACAGGAAGATTTGCTAGAGCTGCTCGGGAGGCTTTAAACTAGTAAGGTGGGAGGTGGGACCCAGGGAGATAGTGAGGAAAGAGATCAGTCTGAGACTGGTACTGTTAAGAACAGAAGCGAGTCAAACAGTCAGGGCAGACAGGGACAAAGCAGAGAACAAGGTAGGACTGATAAATTAAATTGCATTTACTTCAATGCAAGAGGCCGAACAGGAAAGGCAGATGAAATCAGGGCATAAGTAGGAACATGGGACATAGAAAATGCAGAAATGTGGCTCAGAGATGGACGGAACTGGCAGCTTAATGTTCCAGGATACAAATGTAATGGGAAGGATAGAAAGGGAGGCAAGACAGGAGGGGGAGTGGCGCTTTTGATAAGGGATAGTATTACTGCTGTATTTGGGGAGGATATTCCTGGAAATATATCCAGGGAAGTTATTTGGGTGGAACTGAGAAATAAGAAAGGGATGATCACCTTATTGGGATTGTATTATAGACCTTCTAATAGTCAGCAGGAAATTGAGAAATAAATTTGTAAGGAGATCTCAGTTATCTGTAAAAATAATAGGGTGGTTATGGTAGGAGATTTTAACTTTTCAAACATCGACTAGGACTGCCACAGTGATAAATGTTTAGATGGAGAGGAATTTGTTAAGTGTGTACAAGAAAATCTTTTGATTCAGTATGTGGATGTTCTGACCGGAGAAGGTGCAAAACTTGACCTACTCTTGGGAAATAAGGCATGGCAGGTGACTGAGATGTCAGAGGGGGAGTACTTTGGGGTCAGTGACCATAATTCTATTAGTATTAAAATAGTGATGGAAAAGGATAGATCAGATATAAAAGTTGAAGTTCTAAATTGGAGGAAGGCTAATTTTGACGGTATCAGGCAAGAACTTTCAAAAGCTGATTGGGGCAGATATTCGCAGATGAAGGGATGGCTGGAAAATAGGAAGCCCTTCAAAAACGAGATAACAAGAGTCCAGATACAATATATTCCTGTCAGGGTGAAAGGAAAGGCTGGTAGGTACAGGGAATGTTGGATGACGAGAGAAATTGAGGGTTTGGATAAGAAAAAGGTGGAAGCATATGACAGGTATAAACAAGATAGATTGAGTGACTGCTCAGAAGAGTATAAAGGCAGTAGGAGTATACTTAAGAGGGAAATCAGGAGGGCAAAAAGATAACATGAGATGGCTTTGGCAAATAGGGTTAAGGATAATTCAAAGCGTTTTATAAATACATTAAGGACAAAAGGGTAACTAGGGAGCAAATAGGTCCCCTCAAAAATCAGCAAGGCAACTGCAGTGTGGAGCCGCAGGAGATGGGGGAGGTATTGAACGAATATTTTGCATCAGTGTTTACTGTGGAGAAGGTCATATTAGATATAGAAATTTGGGAAATAGATGGTGACATCTTGAAAAATGTCCATATTTACAGAAGGGGAAGTGCTGGATGTCTTTAAACACAGAAGTGGATAAATCCCCAGGACCTAATCAGGTGTACCTGAGAACTCTGTGGGAAGCTAGGAAAGTGATTGCTGGACCCCTTGATGAGATATTTGTATCATTGATAGTCATAGGTGAGGTAGAAGAAGACTGGAGGTTGGCTAACGTGGTGCCACTATTTAAGAAAGGTAGTAAGGAAAAGCCAGGGAACTATAAACCATTGAGGCTGACATCGGTGCTGGGTAAGTTGTTGGAGGGAATCCTGAGGGACAGCATTTACATGTATTTGGAAAGGCAAGGACTGATTAGGGATAGTCAACATGGCTTTGTGCATGGGAAATCATGTTTCACGAACTTGAGTTTTTTGAAGAAGTAACAAAGAGGATTGGTGAGGGCAGAGTGGTGGACATGATCTATATGGACTTCAGTAAGGCGTTCCACAAGGTTCCCCATGGGAGACTGGTGAGCAAGGTTAGATCACATGGAATACAGGGAGAACTGACCATTTTAATACAGAACTGGCTTGAAGGTTTAAAACAGAAGGCGGTACTGGAGGGTTGCTTTTCAGAGTAGAGGCCTGTGACCACTGATATGCTGGGTTCACGACTTTTTGTAAGTTACATACATGATTTGGATGTGAAAATAGGAGGTATAGTTAGTAAGTTTGCAGATGACTACAAAATTGGAGGTATAATGGATAGCAAATAATGTAACCTCAGAGTGCAACAGGATCTTGATCAAATAGGCTAATGGGCTTAGATGTGGCAGACAGAATTTATTTTAGATAAATGTGAGGTGCTACATTTTGGAAAAGCAAATCTTAGCAGGACTTATACACTTCATGGTAAGGTCCTAGAGAATGTTGCTAAACAAAGAGACCTTGGAGTGCAAGTTCATTGTTCCTTGAAAGTAGAGTTGCAGGTAGATAGGATAGTGAAGAAGGCATTTGGTATGCTTTTGTTTATTGGTCAGAGCATTGAGTATAGGAGTTGGGAGGTCATGTTGCGACTGCACAGGAAATTGGTAGGCCACTTTTGGAATATGGCATGCAATTCTGGTCTCCTTCCTATTGGAAGGATGTTGTGAACCTGGAAAGAGTTTAGAAAAGATTTCCAAGGACGTTGGCAGGGTTGGTGGTTTTGAGGTATAGGGAGAGGGTGAATAGGCTGGGGCTGTTTTCCCTGCAGAGTGGAGGCTGAGGGGTGACCTAATAGAGGTTTATAAAATCATGAGGGGCATGGATAGGATAAATGGACAGGGTCTTTTCCCTGGGTTGAGTGAGTCCAGAACTAGAGGGCATAGTTTCAGGATGAGAAGGGAAAGATATAAAAGAAACCTAAGGGATAACTTTTTCACAGAAGGTGGTATGTGTATGGAATGAGCTGCCAGAGGATGTCGTGGAGGCTGGTACAATTAAAGCATTTAAAAGGCATCTGGATTGGTATATGAGTAGGAAGGGTTTAGAGGGATATAGGCCAAGTGCTGGCAAATGGGACTAGATTAGGTTAGGATATCTGATCGGCCTGGACAAGTTGGACTCAAAGGTCTGTTTCCGTGCTGTACATCTCTATGACTCTAATAGATTTTCAAAAACTGCAATGTCTAAAAACAGGCAAAGTCTGCAATATTCTGGAAAATGCCTATCAAATCACTGTTGTTTACAAAAATATTACTTAGCCAAACAAGGCAATGTAACCACTTTAATTGTATATTTGAAGGGATTAGGAACAGCACATTTATTTTAGTGGTGTACCTATGTTTTTGTTTCATTAGAATTAATTGGCCATACTATCACCAGCATGTAACTTTGTTTTACCTTATAAAGAAGCAGTGTTCCGAAATAGTGTGATTTTAAATAAGCCTGTTGGACCTGGTGTTATGTGACTTCTGACTTTGTCCACCCCAGTCCAACAACGGCACCTCCACATCATGACTTATTAAGAGCATGCATCTAAGCTTACAAACAAAGAAAAGAAATGGGATTGAAGTGTGAGTGGACCACACTATAGGCAATCATACTGGAATTCTGCTGAAGCATGATGTACGATGGCAGTAAATTATGGAAAATACTAATTTCCTCTCTACGTCACTTTTTTCATTTCAGCCTACCTCATCGACTAAGCTTTTGCTCATCTGGTCTGATCTAATATCTCGTAATGCTGTTCAATGTCATATTTGTTTTATAATGTTCCTGGGAAACTTTATATGTTTTAATGGCATGTTATGAATTGTTGAATGTCCACAACAATCTGAGTCTACATTGTTACAACTGCATGTATGTCTGCTCTGGTGTTTAAACAAGATGAATTGGAAGACAATAGTCCAATACTCATCAGACTCATTAAAAAAGGAAATCTGCCACATAGCTCCTCAATTTTTAATTTTGCCTTCTTCCCAGAGCCACTACTTTGTGTCTCTGTCCCTCTCCATTTCGCCACCACTGCCCAGTAACCAAACTAGTACATCTGTGAGCATTCTGTAGCAGTTCCATTCACTTACATAGAAGAAGGTACTTTCTGTTAGGAAAGTTGCTGATTCAGAAGCAGTGATGCAGAAAAAAGTAGCACTGAGTGAGCAAATCAACAGATGAAACATGAGCAGGATTTTTTGAACAATGATGTATAATGAGATAGTTGGGAACCTTCCAGTCAGGGCAGACAAGCAGCTATTTAACTCTGTGAGGAACATGCCTTCCAACTCACACTCAGCAGTCTGATTGGCACGGTAACCCCAGTGGACACGACTGGGACTACAAGTAATGCCCAGATTGCCAGTCCTGCAGCCCAGGAACAGGCAAGTGCAGCAGATCGGCGAGACGGGTTTCTTATGGTGAGTTGGGAAGGTGAGACCAAGATTGTTGGGGTGACCAAGTTGGGTATCTTAAGGGGAAGATCACCCAAGGAGTTTTATGGGCAACCTGTAAGAAAACTGGTGCAGGACAGGAAAACTCTGCACATGGGAGTTTAATGTTCTAGTAAGAAGAGTAATTTTTAAATGCATTGCATGTTTGAAGGTTTCTAACAATTGTTATTAATTTGTGGAAATAAACACGATAAGTAACTGACTTTTCTACATGAGCTTATTAAAATGAATTTTAAAATGCTGTTTACAGAACATAAATGAAATTGCAAAATTATAAAGACAGTCATGTTTTCTTTCTAATCTTGGTGAAGATATACTGTTAGAGTCTTCAAAATAACCCTACAGGTTGCTCAGTTCTTTATGAAGTACTAGCCCTCCTTGAAAGAAGTGAATTCGGTGATTGAATGTTCTGTGGTGCTGCACTGGTTAATATATTTCTTTAAAAAAGGGGTTCCTTTATACAATTGTTAATGCAGTAAGTTAACCAATGTTACAAAATACAATCTCAGAGACACTATGTAATACACTATGCAGTATCTTTATACAATTGTTAATGCAACAAGTTAATCAACATAAAATACCACCTCAGATACTATGCAGGAAATTAAGTCCCTCAGTGTTCAGCTATGAGATTGAGGAAAAAACATGTACTCACCAATTGACAATGGCATAGCTAAGAGCTACAATGAGGAGTGAAATAGCATAATGCCAGCAATAGCACATGGTAATAAACATCATATTGTCATGACTAGTTTGGTCCCATTCAGAGCTTCCATTTGGAGGATACAGAATAAATCCAATCTAAAAAATAAATGAAATAATCTAGTTTAAGAAAAAAAAAATATTTGTAAATATTTTTAGATTTTATCAATAGCTATAAACTAAGTTTCTCTTCAAAAGGAACCATTATATTATTTTAGCGTGATAATTAGTTTTACTAATGATACCTTCCTCACAAAGTCCAAAAGTGCTGTGGTATAATTAGAGGAAACAAACTGATCAATAATATATAAACGGAGATAAAAGCACATTCTGCAGTCATATTCCTTTAATATCAAGCAAACCAATACAATATGCATTGATCTAGAGAAGATTTGTGAATGGGTGCCTCTGGTGGAAGTCTGGAAATTTGCAAAACCTGGTGGAGTCCCATAGAAGTATGTATGTAAAGCGATTATGGAAATGTACAAGGAGTGCCAGTCAAGAGTAAGAAACAGTGTGGGGACAGTGACAGTTTCAAAGCCAAATTTGGACTGCACCAAGGAACAGCAGTGAATGCCTTCCTCTTCCTGAATGTCATGGATGTTCAAAATGAACAAGTGAGACAGGATGTGCAAAGGTCAATAATGTTTTAAGATGACATTGAGGTATGTGGTGATGTGATGAAAACATTACCAAGTATCTGTGGAACTAGAGAAAAGAGAAGCGTACAGTTTAGTAGATCAAAGATCCAATTTATGATGGTCAGGTTGAGCTAAGCAAGAGGGCCAGAGTGAAGGGTTAAAAATTTTGGGTGAAGACTTGGAGAAAGCAAGCAGTTTCAAGTATCTGGATCAGTGGCAGCAGAAAATGCAAATACTTAAGTGGAAATTAAGTGACTGATTAGTTCTGGTTGGAGTAAGTGGAAGAAGTTTAATGCTACATGTAAAAAACATTGCGAGACCAGCCTTGCTATATTTGGCAAAAAATTGAATACTATCAACAAGGGAGGAACAATAACTGGATGCTAATAAGATCTAAATGCTGAGATGGATATGTTCATAGAATCCCTACAGTGAGAAAAGAGACCTTTTGGCTCATCGAGTCTGCAGTAACCTTCTGAAGAGTATCCCATCCAGCTCCCTAACCCTATCCGCATAAGTCCACATTTCCCATGGCTAAGCCACCTAGCCTGCACATCCCTGGACACTATGGGGCAATTTAGCACGGTCAATCCACCTAACCTGTACATCTTTGGACTGTGAAAGGAAACCAGCGCACTCGATGGAAACCCACACAGGCACGGGGAGAACATGCAAGCTCCACAGATACAGTCACCCAAGGCTGGAATTGAACCAAGGTCCCTGGCACTGTGAGGCTGCAGTGCTAACCACTGAGCCACCATGCTACCCTAAAAAAGCAGAGAATGATTCTGATCCATCAACGTCTGGCTTCTGGGTCCAGCACACTCCTGCTGCACCACTCTAGTTACATCACTCTGTTGAGTGTTAAGAAAAGATAAAATCAGGAACCAGCACATCAGGAGGTCAGTGAGGATTGTGGCAGCATAAGAGAAAGTGGAGATTCAAATGGAAGGCCATCTGTTGCAGAAGGAGAAAGGAAAGATTATGCAGTAAGTGATGAAGTGGGACTGCCAGGAGTAAGAGGAGAAATGCCTAATGACAAATAAAAAGATGAAATAGCAAGAAACTTAAATGCAGAAGAATGGATGAGTGTCTGGGTGTCTGACACGCAGAGACAAAGAAGGGTGGCCAACCAGCATTGTGGTGATCCCAAGTAAAATGGGAGAAGCCAAAAAAAAGAGGAAGATTCCTCAATACCTGGAAAATATTTTATGAAACAATTTTATCTGAATTGATTTTATTCATATTTTCAAAATATTTTTGAAGTGCAAATAAATGTTAGATTTAGACCAAGAATTACCATGCTACCAAGCAAGGTTGTGAAAACAAACACACAAATACAGGCAAACAGATATAGTGACCCAATGATTTTCACTTTTGTTTTATTAAATAATGTTTAGTATGGCTTAGTGTGATATTATCTCCTTGCCATTTGGTTTCATGAAACATAGCCTGTAAAAACAGACATAAGAAGAACAGTTCAACTCGGAGGGAAAGGGCAGTTTAGATACCAAATTACTTTGTCTGGATTACTACGGTTTTCCTCATTTGCTTGTAACATTGATTATTAGTTAATGTTGTTAAAAAATAATGGACTTGTGCTCATCATCAGCGCTCAATTAAAACACAGATGACCACTGATGTACTATACAAAATGTTGTATTCCCCAACACTTCTATGGAACATTCAGCAGATGTAAATTATGCCACTGCACTCTATTGAATATTTGAAAAATAAGGGAAAATTATAAATATGCAAAACATGTAAGTAACATTAGCCATACGAAAACAAATCAGATGAGCTACTTTCTAATTCAACATAATATTTTATGTCAATACTCTCAACCCCCTTAAACTACAGTCTTGTTCATTGCATGGAATGGTTTAATGATGATTGTGATTTCATGTTTTGTATCATACTGCCAATGGCAACCTGTATCATGGTCTATAATCTAAAGGGAGATTCTAAGTCAAAAGAAACATTTAATTAAAACAGGGAAGGGAAAACTTAATAAAATAACACAAAACTTGCATTTAAAATGTTAGGATATTTTCATCAATGGCATTAAATTAATAAAAATCAATTAATTGAAGTTCCACAAAATATTGTGCAGCATTCTCATACAGAAACTGCAAAAAAACCCAAAACTTTTTACTGTCCCTAAGTACATGTGTCAATAATAAATCAAATCAATAAAGTGCCATATTTTAACATGCACTTTGAGATTGCAACTTCTGTGAAGATGTTTAAATTTAGATCATAAAATGGAGCTCAATTGGCAGTGTATCAATTCACCAGATTCCAAAACTATTGTTCTCGTTCTGCTTTTATTACTTTAAAGCTAAATGCTAAATGCCCTGGAGGAATGTGTTATGTCTAGGAAGAATAGAAAGAGACAAAAGCAGGGAAGATGTGAAGACTGGGCTGTGATTTTAAAAGTAATTACTACATTTACATCTAATTACTGTATCATTGACAGTTTTGAGCATTGAAACGTCTCAACTCCACAAGGTTGAAAAAAAAGGTACGCACGCCTCCCTATTATGTAGAGTATGATGTGCACAAAGATACTAAATAGCCATTATTTTGCAAGTAAGTATACTCATTGAGGACAGAATAATAGTGTTGGAGAATAAGTCATATGAATATGTTTATTGAAGTTTGGAGCCGCACTCCTAACTCAATGAGAGCTTGAAGCAGTGGATTAGATTGCTGTCCTCACTGTGCAACTAATAATTTGATGGGATCACATGGAGTAAAAATATGCGCCAACATGTTATGATTAAGACACTGGTATAGAAAATCTACATTTCTGATGCATACTGTTAACACATTTCTGTCCTTTTCACCTGTAAAAGAGGTGACCCACAGTTGCAAATCAGAGTGATAGGTTTGTATTCTCATTGATGCTCAAGGACCCACAGGACAAAATAGCCCAACTAGTTATCCTTCGATTCTCTCTCCAAGATTCCACACGACCTGATCGTTTCCAGTCATTGAGATGTACAACATGGAAGCAGACCCTTTGGTCCAACTCATCCATGCTGGCCAAATATTCAAACCTAATGTAGTCCCATTTGTCAGCACTTGGCCCATATCCCTCTAAACCCTTCCTATTCATATAACCATCCAGGTCCCTTTTAAATGCTGTAAATGTACCAGCTTCCACCATTTCCTCTGGCAGCTCATTCCATACACACACCACCCTCTGCATAAAAAAGTTGCCCCTTAGGTCCCTTTTATATCACTCCCCCACTCCAGGGAAAAGACCTTGTCTCTTTTTCCTATCCATGCCCCTGATGATCTTATAAACCTCTGTGAGGTCACCACTCAGCCTCCGACACTCCAGGGAAAACAGCCCCAGTTTAGTCAACCCCTCCCTATAGCTCAAATCTTCCAACCCTGGCAACATCCTTGTAAATCTTTTCTGAATCCATTCAAGTTTCACAACATCCTTCCAATAAGAAGGAGACCAGTATTGCAAGCGATATTCCAAAAGTGGCCTAACCATCATCCTGTACAGCCACAACATGACCTCCCAACTCCTGTACTCAATACTCTGACCAAAAAAGGAAAGCATACCAAACGCCTTCTTTACTATCCTATTTACCCGTGACTTTACTTTCAAGGAGCTATGAACCTGCACTCCAAGGTGCAGCAACACTCTCTAGGACCTTACCATGAAGTGTATAAGTCTTGCTAAGATATGCTTTCCCAAAGTGCAGCACCTCTCATTTATCTAAATTAAACTCCATCTGCCACTCCTCAGCCTATTGGCCCATCTGATCAAGATTCCATTGTAATCTGACGTAACCTTCTTCACTGTCCACTACACCTCCAATTTTGGTGTCATCTGCAAACTTACTAACTATATCCCCTATGTTCACATCCAAATCATTTATATAAATGACGAAACATAGTGGACCTAGCACTGATTCTTGTGGCACTCCACTAGTCACAGGCCTCCAGTCAGAAAAACAACCCTCCACCACCACCCTCTGTCTTCTACCTTCGAGCCAGTTCTGTATCCAAATGGCTAGCTCTCCCTGTATTCCATGAGATTTAACCCTGCTAACCAGTCTCCCATGGGGAACCTTGTCGAACGCCTTACTGGAGTCCATGTAGATCACATCCACTACTCTGCCCTCAACAATCCTCTTTGTATTTTGATATTTTGATTATGTTTTTATGTTTTGATCACAGTTTCCCAGCATTTGCAGTACTTTGCTATTGCATTCTTTAATTCCCTTAGCTTCACTGTGTCTAACCACTCCCCTACCACAATACTTCCCACAAAGTCCCAATCACCTGCCTCAACAGAAATTAATGTTCTTTTTATTGGCAAATTGTTCGGGAAAATCTACCAGGCAGATGGACCAAACCATTTCTGGGCCTAAGGGTTTAAATAATCCAGGGATCAATTATCCCTGAATAAGTTAAGGGCCAAAAAATCACGAAATTGATCAAGATGGTCAAGTCTTAAACTGAAATGCTGGTTTAGCTCACATATGCTGCTCCACAGAAATGACATTTAATCAGCCTTTGAGCACTTAGCTTTTGAGAGCTAACTTTCAGATTTACGGTTTAAAATGTCAGGCAAATTCAAATAATGCTAATCTGTCATTAGGACTGAAATCCAAATCCAAACTTTCAAACCATTGCTCTGATTAGCACTGTACCCATTTAGCAGTTTTCACCCTTTGGTCATTATAAACACCCCCAACAGTTTATGAATAAATTCCTCATGCAAGGTAAATCATTGCCAAGCAGTAATCAAGGAAAACAGGATTCTTGATAGTTAAAACAATATAGAGGATATGATTCAGAAGTGACCTTAAAAGAGTAATTTTTAGAGAAGGTAAATTGAAAATACTACTTCAAACTAAACCATGCCAGTTGCACATAAAAACATGTTGAAACTGAAGACTGATAATAGGATATTCTTCATCATACAATGAGCAATCAAAACATTTGGTAGAGCTAATTTGGCAACATAGCAGAAATCTTGAATCATTTCAGATTCAGGTGAACACTACAAACTGGACTTTTAATTTCAGGTTGGTAATTTGAATCAGGAAATCACCCAAGTCCATATGTTGTTTTCGATATAAAGGAGCCTGCCTCATGTAATTTTCATTCCAGAGGAGTGGGGGCAAGTTGATAACTTGAGGCAGCCATGGAAATGGGTGAATGTTGAATCTGGAATTAGAACAGCCACCTTCATTCTCTGGGACTTCGTCCAAGCTTTGTAAAAGCTCTTACCCCTCCCTGACAGTCCCTCATCACCCAAGCCACCTGATACATCAATCCACACTACATCATACCTGCCACAGCACCTTCATATCCACCCAACCAGTGTGTATTATGGACAGATATCATGGACATGGGAAAACAAACTTCTAACCCTCTACTAGAGCTTCCATTTAGATGGACGTGATAGAGAGAAGTGCTCTCATACATAAAACCCATCCAAAGATTTTAAATCCACTCAGTGGTTTTCTGTGATAGAAAGCAAACAAATTTCTATTCAATAATCACATCAAGGACAGCAAATCCCTTAATAGCCTTTTCACTTGGTTAAAATCCAATAGCTTCCTTTTTAACAGCACTGTGGATGAACCTAACCCCCACAGACTGCAGCAGTTCAAAAAAGCAACTCATCACAACCTTCCCCAGAGCAATTAAGGATAGAAAATAAATGATGCTGGCATTGCATTTTCCAATGAATAAAAAACTAGTTTAAATCAAAATGTAGTCACAGCCCCTCTACTGAGAGAAGTGTTTTAAACACTTTGTTTTAATAACAAACCTTGGGATATAGCAAGAACAATACCTATTGAAACTTTGGGAGCAGATAGTATATTTTTAACCTAAGATACACCAGATGTCCTTTCAGTCAATGTGTTCTGGAAATGTGTGACTTTGTTTAATCTGACTGACACAACCTTGTTTAGACAAAATCTTTTTAAAGGGCTAGGGTTTGAAATAATTCAACTCACAACATTTAAATAGATGTTATCGGTTTACATTTTTGCCATAAATTTGTGACTCTTATCCTGCAGGTTACGGCTGTTGGAAGAGTAAACATTGGGTCAAATTTCATATGGCCTTACAGAGATTGGATTTCTAACCTGTGTGATTCACACCCTAGCCTGTTAATGGGGTTTTGATAATGGACAGTGGAGGCTAAATTGCCCTTCTTTTGCGTAACTAAGTTGCAGGCATGAGGTCAAAGGTATGGTAGCATGCATCAATCTATTGCAAATATGTGATATTTCCACTGTTGGCCCCATATAATTTCTTTTAAAATTCTATATTTCCAACAATCATGTGGGTTAATTTCATCAATCGTAATTGCATTTAGTTGTTAGGCCAGTTAAAGGCCTAAGAAACCATATGATCTGGCACATAAAGGCAAAGTGCCTACATTTCTGTCTTGTGTGCTTATACACTGACAATATAGATATTTTATGCCAAATAGTTGAACTGCAAAAGCAAAGCCATAAATGATTTCTGTTCATGCGTGCTGGGCTTCAGCTGTAATCCTCAATAGTTTGGAGTATCTTTCCCACTTCCATCTTTACACATTTTATTGCCACAAATCTCATTTTGCTCCTTTACCATCATTTCTTTTCTCATTACTAACTTGAAGTTTGTTTGTTTTCTCCCACCAGTGTTACCCAGTCATTGTCTCTTATTCTATTTTCCTGGTTACACACTAGAAGTGGTGGATTTAAGGAGGGATTAGTATTCATAGTTTATGGAAGAGGGAGGAGAAAATTCAAATAAAAAGTAGTCCTTACCTGCCAGAACCAACTGCCCTGCAGTATACAAAGGCTTGTCCTCAAAAGCTCCAATACTATATTCCCCCGGAGGAAGACTTCAAGAAAGATGCTAAGAGAACCGCCAAACACGGCCACCAACAGCAGGATGTGCACATGAATATCAAGCATCGCACGACCATGAACATGGTAATAAAACAAAAAACCTGCAGAGTAAATAAAATGATTATTGTGGGGGATGTTGGGTGGCAAAGAATACCTTCTGAAGTGATTCTCACACATTCTAGATTTTACCAGCTGAACTATCGAATGTATGGAAGTCAAACACTATTAATCTCTCCTAAACTGTTACATTTGTCATTTTCAGATGAATTGGTTTGTGGGGTTCTCCCAGTTGTTGGCTGCAACTTTGACAGAGGTTTCTCTGAAACAGAAGCAAACAATGAGAAAATATTGAGAGATTCAACCTGTTTTGTCTTTTGCGCTGAGAAAGAATATTAGCAAGAATATCCAAGCACTTGTCGACATTTGTCCCTTGTTTATTTCAATCACCCGTACAGAAGTAAGGAACCTCCTCCCACAATGCATGCTGCAAAATTTAAAACAAAAAGTGCAAGCAATGAATGTAGTTAATTAAACCTAATAATGAAGTTCGTTACTTATTCACAAATTACACAAAACACTTACAAAATAGCCATGAAAAATTTATAAAATGACCCCAAAGGATCCAATTGCATCTAAATTAAAATTCCACAGGAACTGCATTTTGAATTACAAAACAGCATATTTGCAGGATCATCAAACTCAATTCTATACACAACACAGTAACACATAGAAAATCATTTTTTTTTTCCTCAATACTACTATCATTAGATGGAATTTTGATGATATCAGATAAAATATTGTGAAGAAATATCTTTTAGGCCAAAAACTAAACAAGATTAGATTAGATTAATTACAGTGTGGAAACAGGCCCTTCAGCCCAACAAGTCCACACTGACCCGCCAAAGTGCAACCCACCCATACCCCTAACCTAACACTACAAGCAATTTAGCATGGCCAATTCACCTGACCTGCACATCTTTGGACTGTGGGAGGAAACCGGAGCACCCGGAGGAAACCCACGCAGACACGGGAGAACGTGCAAACTCCACACAGTCAGTCGCCTGAGGCGGGAATTGAACCTGGGTCTCTGGCGCTGTGAGGCAGCAGTGCTAACCACTGTGCCACCGTGCCACCCACAAATTAAGGCAACACTCCAATTAGCTCTTGGAGAGCACTTTGGAGAGAGTGATCATAATTCAGTTGTTTAGTTTAGCGATGGAAAGGGATATGTACATGCCACAGGGCAAGAATTATAAATGGGGGATTGACAATTATAATGTGATTAGGCAAGGCTTAGGAGGCATAAAATGGGGTAGCAAAATGTAGGGGATGGGGACAATCGAAATGTGGAGCTGGTTTAAGGAACAAATATTGCATGTCATTGCTAGGTATGTCCCTGTCAGGCAGGGAGGAAGTGATAAGGTAAGGGAACCGTGGTTTACTAAAGAAATTGTTGCTCTTATCAAGCGGAAGATGGAGGCTTATGTGACGTTGAGACAAGATGATTCAGATGAGGCAATGGAGCGTTACAGATTAGCTACGAATGATTTAAAGTGAGAGTTATGAAGAGCAAGGAGGCAACATGAGCAATCTTCAGCAGATAGAATAAAGGAGAGCCCTAAAGCTTTCTATAGGTATGTGAGGAATAAAAGGATGACTAGGGTAGGAATAGGGCCAGGCAAAGACAGCAGACCTGTGGACCCTGTGGAGATCGGAGAGGTGCTAAACGAATATTTATCATCTGTTTTCACTCAAGAAAAGGAGAATATTGTAGAGGAGACGACTGAGATACCAGCCATTAGACGAGAAGGGAATGAGGTTAGCAAGGAGGAGGTGTTATCAATTCTAGAAGGAGTGAAAGTAGGTAAGTCCCCTGGGCTGGATGGGATTTATCCAAGGATTCTCTGGGAAGCTAGGGAGGAGATGACGGAGCCTGTGGCCTTGATCTTTAAGTCGTCATTGTCAACAAGTTTAGTACCAGAAGACTAATATACTGGAAGGGAAATTTGCTACAACTGCTTGGGAGAATTTGAACTAGTAAGGTTGGGGGGGGGCAGACTCAGGAAGATAGTGAGGAAAGAGATCAAACAGAGACTGGTACAGTTGAGAACAGAAGTGAATCAAATAGGGCAGGCAGGGACAAGGTAGGACTAATAAATTAAACTGCATTTATTTCAATGCAAGGGGCCTAACAGGGAAGGCAGATGAACTCAGGGCATGGTTAGGAACATGGGACTGGGATATGATAGCAATTACAGAAACATGCCTCAGGGATGGGCAGGACTGGCAGCTTAATGTTCCAGGATACAAATGCTACAGGAAGGATAGAAAGGGAGGCAAGAGAGGAGGAGGAGTGGCATTTTTGATAAGGGATAGCATTACAGCTGTGCTGATGGAGGATATTCTCGGAAATACATCCAGGGAAGTTATTTGCGTGGAACTGAGAAATAAGAAAGGGATGACCACCTTATTGGGATTGTATTATAGACCCCCCAATAGTCAGAGGGAAATTGAGAAACAAACTTGTAAGGAGATCTCAGCTATCTGTAAGAATAATAGGGTAGTTATGGTAGGGGATTTTAACTTTCCAAATATCAACTGGGACTGCCATAGTGTTGAAGGTTTAGATGGAGAGGAATTTCTTAAGTGCGTACAAGACAATTTTCTGATTCAGTATGTGGATGTACCTATTAGAGAAGGTGCAAAACTTGACCTACTCTTGGGAAATAAGCAGGGCAGGTGACTGAGGTGTCAGTGGGGGAGCACTTTGGGGCCAACGACCATAATTCTATTAGTTTTAAAATAGTGATGGAAAAGGATTTGAAAATTTGAAGTTCTAAATTGGAGAAAGGCCAATTTTGACGGTATTAGGCAAGAACTTTCGAAAGCTGATTGGAGGCAGATGTTCGCAGGAAAAGGGATGGCTGGAAAATGGGAAGCCTTCAGAAATTAGATAACAAGAATCCAGCGAAAGTATATTCCTGTCAGGGTGAAAGAGAAGGATGGTAGGTATAGGGAATGCTGGATGACTAAAGAAATTGCGAGTTTGGTTAAGAAAAAGAAGGAAGCATATGTCAGGATCGATTGAGTGAATCCTGAGAAGAGTATAAAGGAACTAGGAGTACACTTAAGAGGGAAATCAGGAGGGCAAAAAGGGCATTGGCAAATAGAAATAAGGAGAATTCAAAGGGTTTTTACAAATATATTAAGGACAAAAGGGTAACTATCGAGAGAATAGGTCCCCTCAAAGATCAGCAAGGCGGCCTTTGTGTGGAGCCACAGAAAATGGGGGAGATACTAAATGAATATTTTGCATCAGTACTTACTGTGGAAAAGGATGTGGAAGATATAGACTGTAGGGAAATAGATGGTGACATCTTGCAAAATGTCCATATTTCAGAGGAGGAAGTGTTGGATATCTTGAAACGGTTAAAGGTGGATAAATCCCCAGGACCTGATCAGGTGTACCCGAGAACTCTGTGGGAAGCTAGAGAAGTGATTGCTGGACCTCTTGCTGAGATATTTGTATCATCGATAGTCACAGGTGAGGTGCCGGAAGACTGGAAGTTGGCAAACATAGTGCCACTGTTTAAGAAGGGCGATAAAGACAAGCCAGGTAACTATAGACCGGTGAGCCTGACGTCAGTGGTGGGCAAGTTTTTGGAGGGAATCCTGAGGGACAGGATGTATATGTATTTGGAAAGGCAAGGACTAATTAGGGATAGTCAACATGGCTTTGTGCGTGGGAAATCATGTCTCACAACTTGATTGAGTTTTTTGATGAAGTAACAAAGAAGATTGAAGGGGCAGAGCGGTAGATGTGATCTATATGGACTTCAGTAAGGCGTTTGACAAGGTTCCCCATTGAGACTGATTAGCAAGTTAGATCTCATGGAATGAAGGGAGAACTAGCCATTTGGATACAGAACTGGCTCAAAGGTAGAAGACAGAGGCTGGTGGTGGAGGGTTGTTTTTCAGACTGAAGGCCTGTGACCACTGGAGTGCCACAAGGATCGGTGCTGGGTCCATTACTTTTTGTCATTTACATAAATGATTTGGATGCGAGCATAAGTGGTACAGTTAGTAAGTTTGCAGATGACACCAAAATTGGAGGTGTAGTGGACAGCGAAGAGGGTTACCTCTGATTACAACAGGATCTGGACCAGATGGGCCAATGGGCTGAGAAGTGGCAGATGGAGTTTAATTCAGATAAATGCGAGGTGCTGCATTTTGGGAAAGCAAATCTTAGCAGGACTTATACACTTCATGGTAAGGTCCTAGGGAGTGTTGCTGAACAAAGAGACCTTGGAGTGCAGGTTCATACCACCTTGAAAGTAGAGTCGCAGGTAGATAGGATAGTGAAGAAGGCGTTTGGTATGCTTTCCTTTATTGGTCAGAGTATTGAATATAGGAGTTGGGAGGTCATGTTGCGGCTGTACAGGACATTGGTTAGGCCACTGTTGGAATATTGTGTGCAATTCTGGTCTCCTTCCTATCGGAAGGATGTAGAGGCTGAACAGGCTGGGGCTGTTTTCCCTGGAGCGTCGGAGGCTGAGGGGTGACCTTATAGGGGTTTAACAAAATTATGAGGGGCGTGGATAGGATAAATAGACAAAGTCTTTTCCCTGGGATTGGGGAGTCCATAACTAGAGGGCATAGGTTTAGGATGAGAGGGGAAAGATATAAAAGAGACCTAAGAGGCAACTTTTTCACGCAAAAGGTGGTACGTATATGGAATGAGATGCCAGAGGATGTGGTGGAGGCTGGTACAATTGCAACATTTAAGAGGCATTTGGATGGGTATATGAATAGGAAGGGTTTGGAGGGATATGGGCCAGGTGCTGGCAGGTTGGGATATCTGGTCGGCATGGACGGGTTGGACTGAAGGGTCTGTTTCCATGCTGTACGTCTCTATGACTCTATGACTGTATGACTGGAGGATTGCTAATGTGCCCTTGTTCAAAAACGGCAGCAGAGATGACCCAGGTAATTATAGACCAGTTAGCCTTACCTCTGTTGTAGGAAAAATTTTGGAAAGGATTATAACAGATAGGATTTATAATCATCTAGCAAGCAACTTGATTTCAGATAGTCAACACGGTTTCATCAAGGGCAGGTCATGTCTCACAAACCTCATTGAGTTTTTTGAGAAGGTGACCAAGCATGTGGATGAGGGTAGGCCAGTTGATGTGGTGTACATGGACTTCAGTAAAGCCTTTGATAAGGTTCTACAGAGTAGGCTATTGAAGAAAATGCAGAGACATGGGATTGAGGGTGATTTAGCAGTTTGGATTAGAAACTGGCTTTCTGCAAGAAGGCAGCTAGTGGTAGTTGATGGAAAATATTAAGCCTGGAGTCCGGTTACTAGTGGTGTGCCACAAGGATTTGTATTGGGACTACTACTGTTTGTCATTTTTATAAATGACTTAGACGCAGGTGGATGGATTAGTAAGTTTGCAGATGACACTAAAGTCGGTGGAATGGTGGACAGTGTGGAAGAATGAAGAATGTTGCAGGTTGCAGGGGGACTTTAATAAACTGCAGAATTGGGCTGAGAGGTGGCAAATGAAATTCAATTCAGATAAATGTGAGGTGATTCACTTTGGGAAGAATAGCAGGAAGGCAGAATACTGGGTCAATGGAAAGATTCTTGACAGTGTGGATGTGCAGAGGGATCTTGGTGTCCACTTAAATAGATCCCTGAAAATTGCCACGGGGTTGATAGTGCTGTTAAGAAGGCATACAGTGTGTTAGGTTTTATTGGTAGAGGATTTGAGTTCCCGGGGCCATGATGCCATGCTGCAACTGTACAAAACGCTAGTGCAGCCTCACCTGGAATATTGTGTACAGTTCTGGTCACCATATTTCGGGAAGGATGTGGAAGCATTGGAAAAGGTGTAGAGGAGATTTATCAGGAAGTTGCCTGGTTTGGAAGGAAGGTCTTATGAGGAAAGGCTGAGGGACTTCGGTCTGTTCTCATTGGAGAGAAGAAGGCCAAGAGGGGATTTAATAGAGACATACAAGATGATCAGTAGATTAGATAGAGTGGATAGTGTGAGTCTTTTTCCAAGAATGATGATATCAGCTTGTATGAGGGGACATAGCTGCAAATTGAGGGGTGATAGATTTAAGACAGATATCAGAGACAGGTTCTTTAGTCAGAGAGTGGTCAGGGCGTGGAATGCCCTGCCTGCCAATGTAGTTAACTCAGCCATATTAGGGGCATTTAAACAGTCCTTGGATAAGCATATGGATGATGATGGGATAGTGTCGGGGGATGGGCTTAGATAGGTCGGCGCAGCATCGAGAGTCGAAGGGCCTGTTCTGCATTGTATTGTTCTATGTTCTTGTTGCTGTGCATCAAATAAACTGCATCACTTTTAGAGGTATTTGTGATGATTTGGGTTCTGCCAGGGCCACTCAGCTCCTGACTTCATGACTGCCTTGATCCAAATGTGGACAAAAGAGATCAACTGCAGAGGTTAGGTGAGGATGGATGTCTTCTGAGTATGCCATCAGGGAGCTCTGAAAGAAGTGGTGTAAATGGGAATTGGGGGATTTCTCTCCGTTAGTTGGAATCAGATCTAGCACAAAGGAAGACGGTTGTGATTACTGGAAGTCAATCACTTTAGTCCCAGAACATCTCTGCAGGATTTCCTCAAGGTAGAGTGCTAGGCTCAACCATCTTTCCTCCAACATAAGTTCAGAAGCAGGGATGTTTGCTGATGATTGCATAATATTAAGTACCATTTACATTTCCAAAGATACTGAAGCAGTCCTTGTCAAAGCCATTTTTCATACTCATGTAAAGCATTATCCTCTATATTTGTGTTATTTTTAGGGTAGTCATCATTATGTAGATTAGATAGCATGAAAACTAAAAATTGGATAAGTTCCTGTCTATTTCTAAATCTTTTAATGTGGGATCTATACATATGACATTTTGTTAATTATTGTCAACAAATTGCCCATAATCTGTTACCAAAATGGGATGATAAACTGACAAAGTTGACGTTGGATGTTTCAAATTTATTGATAATGAACTAGGGCAGGAGCTTCCAAATGAAAATTAAATGATTCCAAGCATTTCCTAAGGGTAAATGTCATATAAGCATTACATATTTGGCTTTGCACACTCTCTCATCAGCCCATTCACCCCAACCACATCTTGAAATGAATTACCCATGTCCTTCACCCAAAACTCACTGTCCTCACTCAATAGCTACAGGATTCACTGTCATCTCTTTCATTCACCTTTCGCAGCCCAAAATTAATCTATATAACATTGGATTCTATCACATTCTTTTTCTCTTAAGGAAAACTTCGGCATAACAATTTGTTGATACAAGAGCAACCAAACAAATTAGTTGGATAACCAGAGATTGCAGTCTCCAAGTCTCAAACTCAGTCCTTGGTGGATTAATTTTCTCCTAAATTATTCTTTGTAGACCTCACAGTTATATTAAGCTAAATAAGCAAGCAAAGCAATATCTATCACTATAACTGTGTTTGAACCAGTTAGATTTATAATACTTCAGCCTTAATGTACTTAGACATGGATCCTTTCAATGCAACCTTATTACAAAGCTTCAGAAGTACCTTACTGATGTGAGCTTATGCCTGAAAAAAGATTGATCTCCAACTGACTCAAAGGAAGCATTTTATTTTTGTTGATATTTTCAGTTTCCTATAACCTCAGATTACCTCAGTTCAGACCCTCCCATTACAGTTTAGGATCTGGGCCAATCTCACTGCACTTTGCCCTGGGTCACTCAGACCACTGCAGCTTTGGGTGGGACACTGTGCAGCTTTGTCCCCAAGCACAGTTCACTGACTCCCACCTTGCTGTTTCTCCAATCACAGACTCTTTCTCTTGACGAGGGAATCTGAGTGGAGCAACAGACAGTCATACTCAATGATTGGAGGCACAACTCACAGATATTGTCTCTGCCATATAGGGGCAGACTTTTCAAAACTGATCACAACCATGTTTGACTTTTCCTCAGTGATTTGATTGCTTTGAGGAGAAAAAAAATGCTCTCTGCCCATGTGCATTTTCAGCACTGGTCCATATGCAGCAAGACCTGGACAGCATGGAGGCTGTGGACTCCTGTAGTAAGTAACAGATGTATAGTATCACAAATGTGCCAGACACTGAGCATGTCCAAAAAGGCAGAATTCAATCATTTTCCCTTGATGTTCAATAGCATTTCCATCAGTGAATCTGCCACTATCAATATCCTGCAGTTACCACTGTGTGTACGGAAAACTCTCCATTTGCCTTAGTGTGACATCTCCCAACAATATTCAAGAAGATGTGACTGGCACCCCATTCAGTACTTTCAATATTTAATCTCTCCACCACTGACAAGATGCACTGCAGGAATTCAGTAAGACTTTAACAACACCTTCCAAACCTATGACCTCTACCACCAGAATGGATAACGGCAGCAGATGCAAGGGAGTTCCACCATCTCGGAGACAGACCATTCGGTCTTAGAACTCTGTTTATTTACTGTCGCTGATTCAAAGACTTGGAATCCTTTCCAGACAGTACTGTGGGTGTCCCAACACCTGAAAGACTGCAGTAGTTCAAGGAAGGTGCTCAACCGCCACCATTTTAGATGTGATTAGGGATGGGCAATAAATGGTGGCCTTGCCAGTGATGCTCATACTCCACAAGAAAGAATTTTAAAGAAACACTGCTTCATTCTACATGTATCATTTGGGTATATTCCTTACAGAGCTTTGAAAATCCAACTTTGATTAGAATTATAGTCATAGTGTTGTACAGCATGGAAACAAACCCATCAGTCCACTTCATCCATGCTGACCAGATAACCTAAGATAATCTATTCACATTTGTCAGCATTTGACCTGTATTCCTCTTCATGTACCCATCCAGATGCCTTATAAATGTAATTGTGCGAGTCTCCACCACTTCCTCTGGCGGCTTATTCCATACACACACCACCCTCTGTGAAAAAATTGCCCATTAGGTCCTTTCAAAATCCTTCTCTTCTCACCTTAACCTGTGCCCTCTGGTTTTGGAGTCCCCTACCTTGGGGAAAAAATCTTGGCTATTCACGCTATCTATGCCCCTCATGATTTTATAAACCTCTAGAAGGTCACCCCTCAGCCTCCAATGTTCCAGGGAAAATGACCCCAGCCTATTCAATCTCTCCTTAAAGCTCAAACTCTCCAACCCTGATAACATCCTTGTAAATCTTTTCTTAACCTTTTTCAAGTTTCACAAGATCTGTCCTCTATCAGGGAGACCAGAATTGAACAGAGTATTCTAAACATGGCCTAACCAATGTCCAATACAGCTTCAACATGACATCCCAACTCCTATATTCAATATACTGACAAATAAAGGCAAGTGTACCAAATCTTTCTTCACTACCCTGTCTACCTGCGACTCCACTTTCAAGGAACTATGAATCTGCACCCACAGTCTCTTCTTGGCAATGCTCCCCAGGATCTTACCATTAAATATATAAGTCCTGCTCTGAGTTGCCTTACCAAAATGGAACACCTCACATTTACATAAATTAAATTCTGTCTGCCACTCCCCGTGTTATCGGCCCATCTGATCAAGGTCCCGTTGTACTTCTTCACTGTACACTACACCACATATTCACATCCAAATCATTTACATAAATGACAAAAAGCAGTGAACCAGCACAGATCCTTGCGGCACACTGCTGGTTAGAGACCGCCAGTCCAAAACACAACCCTTTACCACCAACATCTGTTTCCTAACTTCAAAACAACTTTCTATCAAAATAGCTAGCTCTCCCTGGATTCCATGTCATCTAACTTTCCTACATAAGGGTCACCATACTTCAGGTAAGGGAAGAGGTTGAGAAGAAGGGTCCTTCATTGTAACTTCAGCTGGTTCAGGAATTGAACCTATTGGTATCATTCTGCATTGCAAATGAGCTATCCAGCCAACTGAGTTAACTAACACCACCGCCCCCATTACCATTGGTGACTTAGGAAATTGTTGCCTTTGAATTACATAGAATTACAGATTTGCAAATTCAGTAATATTTTGATTTCCATAGGGAAGACCAGAAGACCGTAACACATAGCAGAAGTTAGTAATTTGATCCATCAATCTGTTCCAACAACCAATGAGATCATGACTGATCTGATAATCCTCAACTCCACTTTCCTGTCTTTTGCACATAACCCTTGATTTCTTTACCAGTTACAAATATATATCAACCTGGGACTACCAGTTAGTTATCACACTTTTTTTACAAGGTGCAACAAGAGCATTTTGAGTGGCTATGACACCACTGGCGAACTTAGCCATACATGCCCCCTACTGGCTAACTCTCAATTATAAACATTACACAGTTAGGTTAGAAGTCTTTGTTACTTTAAGAATGAATCAGCAAACCTTCAATGAAGACTGCAATGGCAAGCATGAGCCTGTCAAGGGCTAATGGCACTGCAGGCGTTATATGGACTATAATGTCCACAATCCCTGAGATGCCATAGAAGAGATACATAGTTGCATGCTGCCAGTTCATCAGGTGATCCCAATGCTTTTCTTCATAGTTATAAAGCTTCAGATGGGGCCCATCAGGAACAAACTGCTCTGCTATCATGCCTACAACAATATCAAAAATTAAAAGGATGTCATTCTTTCATAATTAATCATTATTATTCTTTAAACACAAAACATTTCAGTGTTTTCTGGGTGATGAACATGTCAATACAATATTTTTAACAAAATTACATTACTTGGGTGCTATTCCTTCATAATGACCAACCGATGAATTCACAGAAATTTAACCTCTGAACACTTAAAATGTGAAACACATGAGGTCGTATAAATACAGAGCAAACACTCAAAGAACAACAAAACTGCAGTCAGAGTGTAGCATCAAGCTCTCAGTCTTATGCAGAATAGCCCGACAACAGGAATGAAAATGTATTTATATTGTACTAAATCCTAAAGTCTATTTGCTAATGGAGACAGTTCTGTGAAGTGTGAGATTATACATACTTTCCTCAATGGAACAGTCAATTCATTTTGTTTTTACTCACACATGGGATGTGGGCCACTGGCTTGGGCCAGTATTTTATCCCTTCTCTAATTACCTTGAGATGGTGATGGTGAGTTGCTGTCATGAACCAATGTAATCCGTGTGCTTTTGGTAGACATATAATGCTGTTAGGGAGGGAGTTCCAGGATTTGGATCCAGCAACACTGAAGGAATGGCAATATATTTCCACATAAGATGGTGAGTAGCTTGGAAGGAAACTTGCACAGTACTGTCTGCGCTGTTTAAGATTGTTCACGATTATGCAGGCACTAAATTGAACATTAGTTTAAAGCCTATTTTATTTGTCCCTCTGTAGCCTCGCAGTTTAAAGGGAAGATTGATGCCTATAGTTCTGTTGATCTGCAGAGTGGCAGAATTTGGGAATTCTTGAATTACATTGTGAAACCCAAAGCCAATTGTGGATAAGGTCAGTGGCATTGATGTAACAGAAAATCTATATTGTACATTACTGCTTAGATTCTAAAATCAATAAATGTCTATTGACTTGTGGAAAGTTATCAGAGAAATCATTGGGAACTGAATATCACAAAGATAATATTTTGTTTCCAACTTGAAATATCCGATAGCCAGAGAGTCGGTGGGAGCAGCATTGACTGGAGTTGCACATCGATCCTTATGAAATTCCAGATGCAGCAGTCTCCATGGGAATTGACCCAGAACTTTCAGATTCTGATGGATAATTCCTCTGCAGCTGGAACCCTCTGAAAACACCTCATGATGTCGGAGGTTCGACAGATTCCACTTCCGTTACTTTGATAGTTACATAGGTTAAAAACCTAGTGTAACTTCTGATACCTAGCAAGCTGACACACTCCTCCCAAAACTATCAAACTACCCCACCCAAATACACTTCACGATCCCCTTACTGCACCAGGATCCATGACAACAACCCCTTCCACCTAACCAAGCCCCTCAAATTCAACCTAGTTCTAAACCGTGACCCCAGCATCTGATGCTCACCCACACACCTGCCCATCACCGATTCTGCCTTAGAACCTGCCTCCCACAAGGTCCTGCTCCTGGTATACTCTTCCCCATCACTGGCCTGTACCCCCAGTACCTGCTAAGCACATATCCTTGGCCAACAAACCTTCTTGCTCACTACCCCTAACACCCCCTCCTCCCCACTGCTGGTTCTAGGGGCTTGAGTTCCTTTAAATAACCTGTGCTAATTTCCATAATGCTTTATGTTTCTGATGGAGGCATGATTGAAATTCTCAGCTGTAAAGATGGAGCTCAGCATTAATGTAAAAACTATGAGTGGAATGGCAATCCGACTGTGGATGTCGCTACTCCAAATATCTATGCCATTGTGTTTTACGATTGTGTCTCTAAATTAGGATAAGATGCAGGAATGAAGCCAGTCAGCTGACCTGTGCAGACCATAAATTGAGGACACAGGGGGTGTAGGGTATAAAATGTTCACAACTGTAAACAATAACTAGCTGTACCACCAAATACCTTTATGAATGTAAATTTATAATAATAAAGTACCTCTGCTAGGTTTACTTAAAGAGGACAAGGCAGTGGCACCCATAGTTTCAGGCCGAATTCAGCAGTGGGCTCTAATACTAAGCGTCTATAATTACAAGTTATTACATAAATAATAAGGAAGGCCAAGTAGCAAATGCAGATGCATTGAGCAGCCTCCCACTGGTAAAATACACCACTGGTGGTACCACCAATGGAAGAGTCCGTATGGTTTTAAATTCTCTGAACAGTATTTGCATATTGTTATGGGGAGCAAGAGTGATCATCTTGAGCAATGGTCCAGATACCACTGCTGAACTCCACCAGGGTCATCCAGGGGTTTCCAAAATGAAGTTGCTAGCAAGAGTTATATCTGGTGGCCAGGATGAGATGTACACATAGCCGCACTGGTGGGGCAATGCCTAGAGTGCCAACAAGGTCAAAGATTACAGGGACGTTGATAGAAAAACTGTGCACATGTTTTGCAATGCATGGACTTCTGGAGTGTTAGTCACAGATTATCATTTACCAGCAGTGAATTTGAGTATTTTCCAAAGTAAATGGTAGTCTACATAAGGACAACTCCAAACTATCCATCATCCAATGGTTTGGCAGAAATAGCAGTCCAAACTTTGAAAGCAGACTTAAAGAAGCAGCCTACAGTTTTAGTAGATACCAAACTATCCCAGTTCCTATTTAATTATAGGACCATTCTAATTATGGGATATAGGACCATGCAACTACAGGGATAGTTCCAACAGAGTTACTAATGGGAAGAAGATAAAACTTGATCCCCCCAGACCTAAGGATTATGGTGAAATGGCATCAGGAACGCTGATGCCAGACACAAGACTCCGTGAAACAACAGAGACAGTTTATTTTGGGGAACAAAGTTTGGTATAGGAACCACAGGAATGGCCCTGCATGGTTAAGAGGCATGGTCAACACAAAGTCAGGCCCATTGACTTGTAAAATTTGGCAGGTGTGAAAGTTCTCCACAAACATGATGACCATATAAAAGCTGCAAACTCACAAAACGCTGCGACAGCAGAACCTGCCCAGCTCCTCAAAAGCTTTTCCAATTGTTCTGGAACCCATGGGTTCTCCCACCCAGCTGGCGTTGAAGATAGCTCAGAATCTGAGTTGGACACAGTGGATGGCACCACTTTAATACTTTTGCCTTGTAAAGAAGAGAATGAATTTCTTCTGTCACACTCTGGGCACAAGAAGTGAGCTACTTTGTGGTACATGCCACCTGAATCCGAGGCAGAGTTGAAGAAACCTAACCTGGTGCTAAACCACCCCAGGAAGAGCTACAAAACAAAATGAACAAGCCTTGCCCATGGACTCGAAGAGGGAAGAATGTACTGATTGTAACGAGGTCAGCCAAGTGGACCTCATAGGATGAGCTCATTCGGGCTGTTAACTTGGTCCAGTCAGGAAGTGTCAGAGGTTCTATTCACTCAGAGCTGGCTCTGGAGGAGTTGGAGCACTGAGAACAACCCTCCACGTGAAAATAAAGGCTGACTTGGACACTGGACTCTGTGGTGTTATTTCAATGTTCCCTAATAGCTGATTGTCTTTGTTTGAATGCAATTATACTTTTATTAAAAAGTAGTTAAATGACATTTATTTTCATACCATTTGCTGCTTTCTCTTTTTCATCCCAGGTTCACAATTATTCCAATGTTATTTATACAGTTACCAAGCAATTATCTGAGAAACTAGCTCTCGCAGGCACTAAGCAGCACAGGCTCTGTAGATATGACAACACAACACAAGCCCGAAAATTTAAATCACAAAATTATCAACATCCAGCCACTTTTGCTGTGCAATAATTCCCCAGATGATCACAATTACATGGGAGTGTGAAAAATGGTCACAAGTTGATAGAATTCAATTGTGCAGTCCCATGAGACAAATGCACCTGCCCCCTAAAACTAGTTTAATATCTTTATTTCACATCACCTACTAATTCCTTGGTAATAATTTTCCACAACTAATGACATTTTGTTTTTCTCATTTGCTTTCCAACAAGTAACATTTGCTTCAGCATTGACACTTAGAGTCATAGAGATGTATAGCACGGAAACAGACCCTTTGGTCCAACCCATCCATGCCAACCACATATCCCACCCAATCTAGTCCTACCTGCCAGCACCCGGCCCATATCCCTCCAAACGCTTCCTATTCATATACCCATCCAGATGCCTTTTAAATGTTGCAATTGTACTAGCCTCCAGCACTTCCTCTGGCAGCTCATTCCATACACGTACCACCCTCTGTGTGAAAAAGTTGTCCATTAGGTATCCTTTATATCTTTCCCCTTTCACCCTAAACTTATGCCCTCTAGTTCTGGACTCCCCGACCACAGTGAAAAGACATTTGTCAATTTATCCTATCCATGCCCCTCATGATTTTGTAAATCTCTATAAGGTCAAATCTTAGGCTCTGATGCTCCATGGAAAACAGCCCCAGCCTATTCAACCTCTCCCTACAGCTCAAATCTTCCAACCCTGGCAACATCCTTGTAAATCTTTTCTGAACCCTTTCAAGTTTCCAACATCTTTCTGATAGGAAGGAAACCAGAATTGCACTCAATATTCCAACACTGGCCTAACCAAAGTCCTGTACAGCTGCAACATAACCTCCCAACTCCTGTACTCAATACTCTAACCAATACAGGAAAGCATACCAAACACCTTCTTCACTATCCTATCTACCTGCGACTCTACTTCCAAGGAGCTATGAACCTGCACTCCAAGGTCTCTTTGTTAAGCAACACTCTCTAGGACCTTACCATTCAGTGTGTAAGTGCTGCTAAAATTTGCTTTCCCAAAATGCAGCACCTCACATTTATCTAAATTAAACTCCATCTGCCACTCTTCAGACCATTGGCCCATCTGATCAAGATCCCGTTGTATTCTGAGGTAATCTTCTTCATTGTCCATTGCACCTCCAATTTTGGTGTCATCTGCAAACTTACTAACTATATCTCCTATGTTCACATCCAAATCATTTATATAAATGACGAAACGTAGTGAACCTAGCACAGATTCTTGTGGCACTCCACTAGTCACAGGCCTCCAGTCTGAAAAACAACCCTCCACCACCACCGTCTGTCTTCTACCTTTGAGCCAGTTTTGTATCCAAATGGCAAGTTCTCCCTGTATTCCATGAGATCTAACCTTGCTCATCAGTCTCCCATGGGGAACCTTGTCTTACGCCTTACTGAAGTCCATATAGATCACATCTACCGCTGTGCCCTCATCAATTCTCTTTGTTACTTCTTCAAAAAACTCAGGTTCTGATGTATAATTTCCAACGCATAAAGCCATGTTGACTATCCCTAATCAATCCTCGCCTTTCCAAATAAATATACATAGGTAAAAACAATGACTGCAGATGCTGGAAACCAGAGTTTAGATTTGAATAGTGCTGGAAAGCCCAGCAGTTCAGGCAGCATCCGAGGGGTAGTAAAATCAACGTTTCGGGCAAAAGCCCTTCATCAGGAATACAGACACAGTGCTTGAAGGGTGGAGAGATAAATGAGAGGAGGGTGGGGGTAGGGAGAAGGTAGCATAGAGTACAATAGGTGAGTGGGGGAGGGGATGAAGGTGGTAGGTCAGGGAGGAGGATGGAGTGGATAGGTGGAAAGGAGGATAGGCAGGTAAGACAAGTCATGGGGACAGTGCTGAGCTGGAAGTGTGGAGCTGGGGTGAGGTGGGGGAAGGGGAAATGAGGAAACTGGTGAAGTCCACACTGATGCCCTGGGGTTGAAGTGTTCCGAGGCGGAAGATGAGGCGTTCTTCCTCCAGGTGTCGGGTGGTGAGGGAGCAGTGGTGAATGAGGCCCAGGACCTCCATATCCTCGGCAGAGTGGGAGGGGGAGTTGAAATGTTGGGCCACAGGGCAGTTTGGTTGATTGGTACGGGTGTCCCAGAGATGTTCCCTAAAGCGCTCTGCTAGGAGGCGTCCAGTCTCCCCAATGTAGAGGAGACCGCGTCGGGAGCAACGGATACCTTGGATGGAGGTGAGGGAGCAGATGTGGACATAGGTTTTACAATTCCTGCGGTGGCAGGGGAAGGTGCCAAGACGGGAGGGTGGCGTGGACCTGACTAGGTAGTCACAGAGGGAACGGTCTTCGCGGAAGGCGGAAAGGGGTGGGGAGGGAAATGTATCCCTGGTGGTGGAGTCCATTTGGAGGTGGCGGAAATGTCAGCGGATGATTTGGTTTATCCTGTCCCTCATGATTCCCTCCAACAACTTGCCCACCACCGACATCAGGCTCATTGGTCTATAGTTCCCTGGATTGTCCTTACCACCCTTCTTAAACAGTGGCACCACGTTAGCCAAACTCCATTCTTCCAGCACCTCACCTGTGACTATCGATGATAAAATTATCTCAATAAGAGGCCCAACAATCACTTCCCTAGCTTCTCACAGAGTTCTAGGATACACCTGATCAGGTCCTGGGGATTTATCCACCTTTATGTGTTTGAAGACATCCAGCCCTTCCTCTTCTGTAATATTTTAACTTTCCAAACATTGACTGGGACTGCCATAGTGTTAAGGGTTTAGATGGAGAGGAATTTGTTAAAGTGTGTACAAGAAAATCTTCTGATTCAGTATGTGGATGTACCTACCAGGGAAGGTGCAAAACTTGACCTAATCTTGGGAAATAAGGCAAGGCAGGTGACTGACGTGTCAGTGGGGGACAACTTTGGGGCGAGCGACCATAATTCTATTAGTTTTAAAATAGTTTTGGAAAAGGATAGACCAGATCTAAAAGTTGAAGTTTTAAATTGGAGGAAGGCTAATTTTGAAGGAATTCGGCAAGAACTTTCAAAAGCTGATTGGGTGCAGATGTTTGCAGGTAACAGGACAGCTGAAAAATGGGAAGCCTTCAGAAATGAGATAACGAGAATCCAGAGAAAGTATAAAGTAGGTATAGGGAATGCTGGATGGCTAAAGAAATTGAGCGTTTTGTTAAGAAAAAGAAGGAAGCATATGTCAGGTATAGACAGGATAGATCAAGTGAATCCTTAGAAGAGTATAAAGGTAGTAGGACTATACTTAAGAGGGAAATCAGGAGGGCAAAAAGGGGACATGAGATAGCTGCATAAACTGCATAAAGGAAAATTCAGTCGAAGATTTTCTAGGTAAAAACTGATTATTACTGCCAGAGAAGTGGTGGAGGCTAGTACAATTGCAACATTTAAAAGGCATCAGGATGGGTATATGAATGGGAAGGGTTTCGAGAGATATGGACCAGGTGCTGACTGGTGTGACTTGATTGCGTAGGGAAATCTGGTCGGCATGGATGAGTTGGACTGAAGGGTCTGTTTCCATGCTGTACATCTCTATGACTCTGTGCTTCTATAATTCCAGTCACAAGTAATCAATGAATTATTTTGTCTTTTCTATTCTTCTTCTCACCATTGCCATTTCTCCATTCTCAACTTCATATTAGTAGAACCTCATTGTATTTCTTTGGCTCTATGAAGACTGGCAAGATGCAATGGATAAAACATAAGAACATAAGAGCTCTGGTCAGGAGTAGGCCGTCTGGCCCTTCGAGCCTGTTCCGCCATTCACTAAGATCATGACTGATCTTTTTGTGGCCTCAGCTCCACTTACGCCCTTCACCATAATCCTTAATTCATTTAAAATTCAAAAAATTATCTATTTTAGCTTTAAAAGCATTTACTGAGGAAGCCTCAACTACCTCCCTTGGCATGGAATTCCACAGATTCACAAACGTCTGGGTGAAGAAGTTCCTTCTCAATTCAGTCCTAAATCTGCGCACCCTAATTTTGAGGCTATGCTCTCTTGTCCTAGTTTCACCGGCCAGTGGAAACATCTTCTCCACTTCTTTCTTGTCTATTCCCTTCATAATTTTATATTTTTCGATATGTTACCCCCCCCATTTTTCTAAATTCAAATGAATATAATCCCAGTCTACTCAGTCTCTCCCTCATAAGCCAACCCCTCAACTATGGAATCAACCTGGTGAACGTCCTCTGCATCCTCTCCAGTGCCAGTACATCCTTTCTCAAGTAAGGAGACCAAAACTACATGCAGTACTCCAGGTGTGGCCTCACCAGCACCCTATACATCTGCAACATAACCTCCCTGCCTTTAAACTCAATCTCTTTAGCAACCAAGGACAAAATTCCATTTACCTTCTTAATTACCTGTTGCACCTGCAGACCAACCTTCTGTAATTCATGCACTAGAACACCCAGGTCCCTCTACAAAGCAGTGTGTTGCAATTTTTTTTTATCATGCATGTCATGGTCCTTTTTACTGTTATTCCTACCAAAATGGATGACTTATTAACATTGTGTTCCATGTGGCAAACCTTTGCCCACTCACTTAACTATCTATGTCCCTTTGCAAAGTTTCACTGTCCTCTGCACATTTTGTTCAACCACTCATCTTAGTGTCATCCGCTAACATCTGGAAGCATGTTCCACACTCCTACAACTCTTATGTTTAAAACTCTTGCACCTCACATCTCTCCTACTTGTACTGGTTAGTTCATGAATCCTGCACCAGCTGAGGTTACAATGAAGAACTGTCCTTCTCAACCTCTCCCCTCACCTTACTGCCATATTTGGAGAATGTAGCATATGCATTGAGTTGTGATATTTGATTCATGAACTAACCAGTACAAGGAGGAGAGGCAACAGCCTAGTGAATTTATCCTTGCACTATAAATTCAGGGACCCAGGTTTGAATCTTGCCACATCAGATGGTGGAATTTAAATTCAATAAAAATTTGGAAATAAGAGTCTAATAATGTCCATGAATCCATTATAAATTGTTGGGAAAACCCCATCTGGTTCATTAATGTTCTTTAGGGAAGGAAACTGCCATCCTTAGCTGGTCTGGCCTACATGTGATTCCACAATCACAGCCAATGTGGTTGACTCTCCAGCTGCCTTCTGGGTGCTTAGGGATGGGCAGCAAATGCCAGTGACGCCCTCACACCAAGGATGAATAAAATGACCATCATGTGCTCTTTCAGCTCTTTCTCGTATTTCAAATCACTGGTAATTACCACTCACCATTTCATCTCCCTGGTCACATGCATCATCTTGCCAGAAATCACTTTAAATTCACTATCCTGCTCTGATTTAAGACAGAACATGATGTAATCAGTTAAAGTAGTAAATGACAGCTTCAAATGCTATAATCAAGAGACTACACCACAGCAAGCAGTGAGCATGAGTGGCTGAGAAGGATCAGCTGCCTGTGATTGGTTATGATAAAAATAAATCTTACCACTAATTATAACAATGGAGTTTTCAATATCAAAACAGAAAATGAAGGGAAGACCCTGTGACCAGCAAATCTGTTATTCACAAAAACAGGTGTTTTGACTCACTGCGGCTTGAAAAGGATGTTTTGACTCATATGCTAGAAATCAAGCCCTGCTATTCCTTGAGTTGTCACAAAAGTTAAAGATTTCATAACATACATAAGGTCGCCCACTTTACTTTATATTCAGGCCAAGGTTTATAGAAAACATAGACTAGGTTCCCGCACTGTTTCTAACACATAATACAAGTTCAAGGAGTGCGGATACATGGGAATATCACCTCCTGCAAGTTCCCCTCCAAGCCATCCACCATCCTGATTTGGAAATATATCACCATTCCTTCACTGTCACTGGGTCAAAATCCTGTAATTCTCTTCTTAACAGCATTGTCGGTCAACCCACAGCAGGTGGTCTATGGCAATTCAACAAGGCAGCTCACCACCACCTTCTCAAGGGAACTAGGGACGGACAGGGTAAAAACAAGGACTGCAGATGCTGAAAACCAGAGTCTAGATTAGAGTGGTGCTGGAAAAGCACAGCAGGTGAAGGGCTTTGCCTGAAATGTCGATTTTCTTGCTCCTCGGATGCTGCCTGACCTGCTGTGCTTTTCTAGCACCACTCTAATCTAAACTAGGGACGGACAATCAATGCTGGTCAGCCAGCAACATCCACAACTCCCATGAATAAATTTTAAAAATTATATTCTAATCATATGTCAACAGTTTTGAACTATCAGCATATAACAATACTAATTAAAATTCAAATTATCTTATAAATTCACCCTTACACAGTCACAGACAGACTATCAAGAGAGGAGGGTTATAGACAGGGGTAAAGACAATCTTTGTTCCCAGGTACTGTTTTTGAGATAATCTTTATGACTTTTCTGCTGCCCAGCACATTGCGTGAATCGACTTCAGTTTCTTTCATATGGTTTACAAGAGACACAATGCAATTGGTACATTTATAAAAAGTCCCTGACTTATCAGTTAAAAGTCACAGCTTACAACAAGTGATCCAGGAAAGATACTGTTTCTCAACAGATTTACACTGAGTTTAATTGCACAGAATAGAGAATCCACTCCTGAGCTGGGAAAGAACTGAACACTTCTTTTGCTCTGTAACTTGTTCCCAGTTCCAGGGTGTTTGGTTACCTGAGAATCAGTCATACAGCTATTGTAAGGTACAAAGGTCTCTGTCATTGATAACTGTAACCAGTCCATAGACCAATCTACATCTTGTTGCTAGAAAAAGCTGCATTAGAACACCCTCTCTGCTCCAAATCATCCTCAACCCAACTACTACATGTTCAAAATGGTGTTTACATGATGCCATACATGGTTACTCACTTTTCAAAACTACAACCATACTTTTAAACACCAGTTTTAAAATATCTCTTTCTCATTTCAGGCCCCAGGTTTTAAAAATAAGAAGACACAGTTCTTACACAAATAGCAGGATTGTAATACATGATTAATATATACAGTTTCTGAAGCAGTGAGCTAACTATGCCATCTGCTCATTATCATGATGAGTTCAGTAAGCACTGGCCATGTGCTTTTTCAGTGCTGACATGCTTCAGCAGAAGCCTAAATTTGTGCAAATCAAACACCAATTAAATTTATAGCATGCAGTACTTAAATCTGTGGAGTATGAGTTGAAAATCAAAATAGAATTGATTCTAATCTGGGAAAGACAAAAGTGAAATGCCACTGGTAAGACTTTCCTACATTTCACTGAAGGATGTGTTCAAGTAGAGACAAATAGGAGAGATATGCTATATACGAAGGGACATGCAAGCAGGCATCAGAGCCGCCCTGCTTTTGCCACGGGACTATGCCTACATCAGGAAACTATAAGAATTCATTTTGTGTGTTTTAAACAGCAGTCACAGCTTTAAACCCACAGAACTCAGCAGCTGCCGGTCCGCTCACGTGACCGGGAGATAGGAGACAGAGGACAGATAAAATCCACACTATACCAACACTACCCATGACTCATAGACCAAAACTCCGGAATTAATTAATATGGAAACCCATTTCCTAATCACATCAAGAGACTGATATCAGACCAATACACTCCAACACCCCTAGGGAACAAAGGCGGGTGCTAGCCCCTGCCCTCACAGAGAGAGACAAGCAGATAATACCCGGACCCGTTTTACATAAACCAATTAGCACCCTATTGTGCAACTCTCCTGGGATGGCAGGAAACATTCTATTTGCACCTACTCCAGTGATGATGGGGAATTATCATCCCATTCATCCTCAAATTCCACACATCCTGACAACTAAAAGTATATAATATGTAGCTGCGCGCGGGAACAGCAGAGGAGCCGAGATTCGGACCTCGGTTGGTCTCCGCCGGCGTTACTGTAGCAATAAACGTTACCGATTGTTGAACCGCACTCTGGGCTCGGACTGATATCATTTCATCCGCGCTAACAGACCAATGAGCCATTCAAATCCAGTCTGAGAAGGCAATGTGAATGGATATATGTGGAAGATACATAAAAGCCAGAAATCAAGCATCTGGAAAATTTAGATTCAATTTTGTAAAAAAGCTCTAAGTGGAGCTACCATCGAATACCACATCTCATCACCTGCACCATTAACTTCAAACACTGCTCAAAGGTTGACATGTCTTCCATTTACATAACAACAATCTCAATCAGGACTTATTCTGGATCAGTGGTGCTGGAAGAGCACAGCAATTCAGGCAGCATCCAACGAGCAGCGAAATCGACGTTTCGGGCAAAAGCCCTTCATCAGGAATCAGGACTTAGTCAACCATACATGACTTCACCTTACCCCACACTGACCACCTCTAAAGAAGGTGAAGTCAGGTGAATTGGTCATGCTAAATTGTCCATAGTGTTAGGTGCATTAATCAGAGGGGAAATGGGTCTGGGTGGGTTACTCTTCGGAGGGTCGGTGTGGACTGGTTGGGCAAAAGGGCCTGTTTCCACACAGTAGGGAATCTCATCTAATCTTCTATTTGTATGTGCATGGCAAAAGATTTCTTATGGGCGGCACGGTGGCACAGTGGTTAGCACTGCTGCCTCACAGCGCCTGAGACCCGGGTTCAATTCCCGCCTCAGGCGACTGACTGTGTGGAGTTTGCACGTTCTCCCCGTGTCTGCGTGGGTTTCCTCCGGGTGCTCCGGTTTCCTCCCACAGTCCAAAAGATGTGCAGGGTCAGGTGAATTGGCCATGCTAAATTGCCCGTAGTGTTAGGTAAGGGGTAAATGTAGGGGTATGGGTGGGTTTCGCTTCGGCGGGTCGGTGTGGACTTGTTGGGCCGAAGGGCCTGTTTCCACACTGTAATGTAATCTAATCTAATCTAAACTAACATTTATAGAGTTCGCACACTGTCAGCTATTCAACCATGACATTCACATCACCCAAACAGTTTGCATTGCTCTCACTAACTCACTTCCCTCTTCTTGCACAAAACTGGATGCAGCAGATAGTAACTGAGCTTTTCCATCAACTTCTATGTTTGTTTTTCCCCCTAATTCTAGAGGGAAATGTGCTACAAGCATCTACAGTATCAAGCTCCTCTCAGAATCTTATATATTTCATATTTTTCTCATTCTTCTAAACTGTTATGAGTTAGGTCAATCTACTTAAGACTTCCTCATCAGATAAACACTTTTTCGAAGAACAAACTTGATGAACCTGAACTGTCTCTAATGTAAGTATATTCCCCCTAAGATAGGGAGACCAAGGCAATGTGTTATACTCTAGGTCTGGTTTCATAAACACCCTGTGCAATGGTAGCAAGACATTCCAACTGTTATACAACTTCCCTTTTGAAATAAAGGTTCACACTCCTTTTGCCCTCATAATTCCTTGCTATACTGTGTGCTAACTTTTTGTGATTCACATATAAGGAGACTACTCAACTATTTAATTAATCTTCTGCTGCTTTATCTCTCCCATCAAAGTGTGTAAGGTAATATTTTCTCATACTTTATTCCATCTTCCATTTATTTGGCCAGTCAATTAATATACCTAAATTCCTTTACAGATACTTTTGTATGCACCTCAAACATTTGCTAATCTACCAACATTTACATCATCAGCAAATCTGCCTACAAATCACCCTGTCCCTTTATAAGAATCATATATAAATTAATTGTACATTGATTTACACTTGAGAAAGAAAGATGGGAATGTGGACTATAATTGCTGTCATGTTGATCAAAAGGTCTGTGGCTATACTGTAGAATCTTTGTAACACTATGTAAAGTCCTTAGACATCTCTCTTGTTCATTTATCATTTCATTCTCCTGCTTGGGCTGTGTATACATCCTCATTCTAAAGCATACTCCTAAAGAGGTTGCTAAGAGCCATGTGTATACTAATGTCATTACCAACTTGAGAACCTTTACATAAGAACAAATAGAATGAGTAGGCAGTTCAGCATATTGGGATCTCTCTGCCATTTGATACGATCATGCTGGTCTTATTTCGGACTCAGCTCCACTTTCCTTCCTGCTCTCCAAAACCCTTCAACCTATTACCAATTAAAAATCTGTCCATTTCCTCCTTAAATGCACACAATTGTGATGAAGCTGCTCCTTTAACAAGGTTATGCAGTCCTTGGTTTTTTTCAGAGAGGTCGTAAATAACACAGATTCCGAAAAGTCTGAAGGTTGAAGGGTTTTAGAGAGCAGGAAGGAAAGTGGAGTTGAGTCCGAAATAAGACCAGCATGATCGTATCAAATGGCAGAGAGATCCCAATATGCTGAACTGCCTACTCATTCTATTTGTTCTTATGTAAAGGTTCTCAAGTTGGTAATGACATTAATATACACATGGCTCTTAGCAACCCCTTTAGGAGTATGCTTTAGAATGAGGATGTATACACAGCCCAAGCAGGAAAATGAAATGATAAATGAACAAGAGAGATGTCTAAGGACTTTACATAGTGTTACAAAGATTCTACAGTATAGCCACAGACCTTTTGATCAACACAGGGAACACAGGGAAAAGCTGAGCTGGGAGAACAGGCCACTCCCCTTTCATTGTATGTGTTTTTATTTAAAAAAACTTGACCGTCTTCTGCCTGAGGCAGTATCGGTTAGCTATTATCAAATCGGCCCCAAAACCCTTCAACCTATTACCAATTAAAAATCTGTCCATTTCCTCCTTAAATGCACACAATTGTGATGAAGCTGCTCCTTTAACAAGGTTATGCAGTCCTTGGTTTTTTTCAGAGAGGTCGTAAATAACACAGATTCCGAAAAGTCTGAAGGTTGAAGGGTTTTAGGGCCGATTTGATAATAGCTAACCGATACTGCCTCAGGCAGAAGACGGTCAAGTTTTTTTAAATAAAAACACATACAATGAAAGGGGAGTGGCCTGTTCTCCCAGCTCAGCTTTTCCCTGTGTTTTTTTTAGTAGTAATGGAAAAGCTGCTGAACCCAGAAGCAGGTCCAGGCTAGTACTCTTTCCCTGACTTCTATCCTGTAAGAACTTGTGTTTGATTTTACCTTTTGTGCCAAGGAGTGTTTATGGGGATTGTTGCAAGTATTTGGAACAGCATCATTAAGTTGAGATGTTGGGGTTTCAGATAGGTTAAGTTATTCAGTATTCTGTTGTTTGTGTTTCATTGAATCTTGTAAATAAATTGTTTTGTTTAAAACTAAATGGTTTGACCGGCTGATTCTCTTCTGGAATATCCATTCTACACCTGCTTAAAACAACTAGCAAAGTTAGGGTGCAGGCTACTTTCTTGCAATGTTTTGAGGGGTCTGGCCTGGTCCATAATACAATGTCCGAGCATCTATCACATGTTGGGATAATTAATTCAATAGATTCATCTGAGGAATTGTTTCTTACGTCAGTTTTCAAACAGCGGGAAAAAAGCATCCCACTTTAGGTCTTAAGCTTGGTTGGAAATGGATAACTATGAAATCAGCACAAGTAGATTTTTTTGACTTACCTATTAGTGCAAAGCTGGCTTTCACAATTCCTTCAATGATGTCTAATCGTCGATGTCCTGAGATTGATACCAAGTAACAAACGTTCTTATTCTTTCTGCAGAGGTACCTCATAGGATATTTCACTGACCACCACAGGCCAAAGAGGAGGAAAAAACTTCCAGGAAGTGCATGTCCTTTGAAATTGCCCATGGTTTTTCAGTTATTCTACTTTTCTGTAGAAGCAAACACAAGGAAACACAGTCAGTGAAAAAATACAAGAGAGCAGAAATCCATTACCACATAGAAGTCCCAATTGATTGGAGATTACTTTTGGTTGTTAAATGTCTCAAAAGCATTAAAAGTTCATTTGATCACTCATGCAGTGGTATCAGCTTCTTCCAAAAAGTCCGACTACCTATCTTTTAATTTACTCATGGGATCTGGGCATCATTGACTGGCCAGCATTAATTGTCCATCCTAGTTGCCTATGAGAAGATGGTGTTGAGCTGCCTTCTTGAACCACTGTAATCCACATGCTGTGGGTTGATCAAATGCCTTGAGAGAGGGAATTCCAGTATTCTGATGAACAACAGTAAAGGAATGACCATATATTTTCAAATGAGGATGGTGAGTAGCTTGGAAGTGAACTTGCAGGTGGTGGTCTTCCCATGTATCTATTGCCCTTGTCCTTCTAGATGGAAGTGGTTCTGGGTTTGGAAGGTGCTGTCTAAGGATCTTTGGTGAATTTCTGCAGTGCATCTTGTAGACACACTGCTGCTACTGAGCAATGGTGGCTGAGGGAGTGGATGTGGTGCCAGTCAGATGAGCTGCTTCATCCTGGATAGTGTCAAGCTTTTTGAGTGTTGCTGAAGCTGCACCTATCCAAACAAGTGAGGAATTTTCCAACACACTCCTGACTTGTGCCTTATAGATGATGGTCAGACTTTGGAGAGTCAGGAGATGAGTTACACATCACAGTATTCCTAGCCTCTGACCTGCTCCTGTAGCCACTATGTTTATGAAGCAAGTCCAGTTGAATTTCTAGTCATTGATAATACCCAGGATGTTGATATTTGGGGATTCAGTGATGGAGCACTGCTGAAAGTCATGGGGCAGTGGCTTTATTTCTCTTTCTGAAGATGGTCATTGCCTTGCATTTGTGGCTGTGCATGTTACTTGCCACTTATCAACCCAAGTCTAGATATTGTCTAGATTTTGTTGTATTTGAAAATGGACTGCTTCAGTAACTGAGGATTCATGAATGATGCTGAACATTGTGCAATCATTGGACAACATCCCCACTTCTGACCTTATGATGGAGGGAAGGTCACTGATGAAGCAGCTGAAAATGATTAGACTTAGGACACTACCCTGAGAAACTACTACAGAAATGTCCTGGAGCTGAAACGACTGACCTCCAATAATTGCACCCATCTTGCTATGTTCCGGGTATGATTCCAACCAGTGGAGAGTTTGCCCCAATACCCATTGATTCCAGTTTTGTTTAGGGTCCTTAATGCCACATTCGGTCTAATGCAGCCTTGATGTCAAGGGCTGTCACTCCCACCTCACCTCTGGAATTTAGCTCTTTTATCAATGTTCAAACCATAGCTGTAATGAGGTCAGGAGCTGAATGGCCCTGGCAGAACCCAACCTGAACATCAGTGAGCAGGTTATTGCTGAGCGCTGTAAATTACACCTTCCAACACTTTACTGATGATCAAGAGTGGACTGATGGGGCAGTAATTATCTGGGCTGGATTTTTCCTGTTTTTTGTATACAGTACATACTTGGATAATTTTCCACACAATCACATAGATACCAGTGTTATAACTGTCCTGGAACAACTTGGCTATCGGAACAGCAAACCTGGGGCACAAGAAATGCCTCCAACCATTTCTTGATTTCATATGAAAGGTATTGGATTAGCTGAAGACAAATAGCTGTGATGCTGGGGACTACTGGATCATCCAGTTGGCACTTCTGGCTGAAGATTGCAGCTTTTGCTTTGATGCAACTCACCTATGTATGTACTGTGCTGCCTTTACATATTCCCCATCAGTTAATTACATCCATCTCCTTATTCCCATCATCCATTTTCTCCTCTGCTTCCCTCTCCTACAGTTTCTATTGACCTTTCCTTCCAATGATTGTCTCTCTACCATGTGCTCCAATGACGCGGCTAAATTATCGTTTCTTTCTTGCTTTGATGTTATGATCTAATTTCCTTTCTTCTCCAACCATTTAAACACTTAACACTGTTTTAAATACATTTTTCAAATCCTCTCTAATTCATTTTTTATCTGGGATAAAGCTTTTAACTGTCCATCTTGAAAATAAAATAACTTGTTCTGCTTGCATTTATTTCTGTTTTCCTCTTTGGTTTTTAGTGCAGCTAGACTAACTTCACATAAAATGGAAAACACTGGAAATATGCAGCAGGTTATGCAGCAGTTGTGG